>NC_086122.1:40395017-40695526 GCF_963921235.1 Mobula hypostoma | reverse complement strand
ACTCAAGCCCTGAAACTACTGCCCTGAATCTCATGCCCTGAAACTCCTGCCCTGAAACACCTGCCCTGAAACTCATGCCCTGAATCTCATGCCCTGAAACTTCTGCCCTGAATCTCATGCCCTGAATCTCATGCCCTGAAACTCCTGCCCTGAATCTCATGCCCTGAAAGTCATGCCCTGAATCTCATGCCCTGAAACTCATGCCCTGAATCTCATGCCCTGAAACTACTGCCCTGAATCTCATGCCCTGAATCTCATGCCCTGAAACTCATGCCCTGAAACTCATGCCCTGAATCTCAAGCCCTGAAACTACTGCCCTGAATCTCATGCCTTGAAACTCCTGGTCTGAAACTCATGCCCTGAAACTCATGCCCTGAATCTCCTGCCCTGAATCTCATGCCCTGAATCTCATGCCCTGAAACTCCTGCCCTGAATCTCATGCCCTGAAACTCCTGCCCTGAATCTCATGCCCTGAAACTACTGCCCTGAATCTCATGCCCTGAAACTCATGCCCTGAATCTCATGCCCTGAATCTCATGCCCTGAAACTCCTGCCCTGAATCTCAAGCCCTGAAAGTCATGCCCTGAATCTCATGCCCTGAAACTCATGCCCTGTATCTCAAGCCCTGAAACTACTGCCCTGAATCTCATGCCTTGAAACTCCTGGTCTGAAACTCATGCCCTGAAACTCATGCCCTGAATCTCCTGCCCTGAATCTCATGCCCTGAATCTCATGCCCTGAAACTCCTGCCCTGAATATCATGCCCTGAAACGCCTGTCCTGAATCTCATGCCCTGAAACTACTGCCCTGAATCTCCTGCCCTGAATCTCCTGCCCTGAAACTCCTGCCCTGAAGCTCATGCCCTGAATCTCATGCCCTGAAACTCCTGCCCTGAATCTCCTGCCCTGAAAGTCATGCCCTGAATCTCATGCCCTGAATCTCATGCCCTGAATCTCCTGCCATGAATCTCATGCCCTGAATCTCAAGCCCTGAAACTACTGCCCTGAATCTCATGCCTTGAAACTCCTGCCCTGAATCTCATGCCCTGAATCTCAAGCCCTGAAACTACTGCCCTGAATCTCATGCCTTAAAACTCCTGCTCTGAAACACCTGCCCTGAAACTCATGCCCTGAATGTCATGCCCTGAAACTTCTGCCCTGAATCTCATGCCCTGAATCTCATGCCCTGAAACTCCTGCCCTGAATCTCATCCCTGAAAGTCATGCCCTGAATCTCATGCCCTGAAACTCATGCCCTGTATCTCAAGCCCTGAAACTACTGCCCTGAATCTCATGCCTTGAAACTCCTGGTCTGAAACTCATGCCCTGAATCTCATGCCCTGAAACTACTGCCCTGAATCTCATGCCCTGAAACTCATGCCCTGAAACTCATGCCCTGAATCTCCTGCCCTGAATCTCATGCCCTGAATCTCATGCCCTGAAACTCCTGCCCTGAATCTCATGCCCTGAAACTACTGCCCTGAATCTCATGCCCTGAATCTCCTGCCCTGAAACTCCTGCCCTGAATCTCATGCCCTGAATCTCATGCCCTGAAACTCCTGCCCTGAATCTCCTGCCCTGAAAGTCATGCCCTGAATCTCATGCCCTGAATCTCCTGCCATGAATCTCATGCCCTGAATCTCAAGCCCTGAAACTACTGCCCTGAATCTCATGCCCTGAAACTCCTGCCCTGAATCTCATGCCCTGAATCTCATGCCCTGAAACTACTGCCCTGAATCTCATGCCCTGAAACTCCTGCCCTGAATCTCCTGCCCTGAAACTCATGCCCTGAATCTCATGCCCTGAATCTCATGCCCTGAAACTACTGCCCTGAATCTCATGGCCTGAATCTCATGCCCTGAAACTCCTGCCCTGAATCTCATGCCCTGAATTTCAAGCCCTGAAACTACTGCCCTGAATCTCATGCCCTGAAACTCCTGCCCTGAAACACCTGCCCTGAAACTCATGCCCTGAATCTCATGCCCTGAAACTTCTGCCCTGAATCTCATGCCCTGAATCTCATGCCCTGAAACTCCTGCCCTGAATCTCATGCCCTGAAAGTCATGCCCTGAATCTCATGCCCTGAAACTCATGCCCTGAATCTCAAGCCCTGAAACTACTGCCCTGAATCTCATGCCCTGAATCTCATGCCCTGAAACTCCTGCCCTGAAACTCATGCCCTGAATCTCAAGCCCTGAAACTACTGCCCTGAATCTCATGCCTTGAAACTCCTGCTCTGAAACTCATGCCCTGAAACTCATGCCCTGAATCTCCTGCCCTGAATCTCATGCCCTGAATCTCATGCCCTGAAACTCCTGCCCTGAATCTCATGCCCTGAAACTCCTGCCCTGAATCTCATGCCCTGAAACTACTGCCCTGAATCTCATGCCCTGAAACTCCTGCCCTGAATCTCATGCCCTGAATCTCATGCCCTGAAACTCCTGCCCTGAATCTCAAGCCCTGAAAGTCATGCCCTGAATCTCATGCGCTGAAACTCATGCCCTGAATCTCAAGCCCTGAAACTACTGCCCTGAATCTCATGCCTTGAAACTCCTGGTCTGAAACTCATGCCCTGAAACTCATGCCCTGAATCTCCTGCCCTGAATCTCATGCCCTGAATCTCATGCCCTGAAACTCCTGCCCTGAATATCATGCCCTGAAACTCCTGTCCTGAATCTCATGCCCTGAAACTACTGCCCTGAATCTCCTGCCCTGAAACTCCTGCCCTGAAGCTCATGCCCTGAATCTCATGCCCTGAAACTCCTGCCCTGAATCTCCTGCCCTGAAAGTCATGCCCTGAATCTCATGCCCTGAATCTCATGCCCTGAATCTCCTGCCCTGAATCTCATGCCCTGAATCTCAAGCCCTGAAACTACTGCCCTGAATCTCATGCCTTGAAACTCCTGCCCTGAATCTCATGCCCTGAATCTCAAGCCCTGAAACTACTGCCCTGAATCTCATGCCTTAAAACTCCTGCTCTGAAACACCTGCCCTGAAACTCATGCCCTGAATGTCATGCCCTGAAACTTCTGCCCTGAATCTCATGCCCTGAAACTCATGCCCTGAAACTCCTGCCCTGAATCTCAAGCCCTGAAACTACTGCCCTGAATCTCATGCCCTGAAACTCCTGCCCTGAAACTCATGCCCTGAATCTCATGCCCTGAAACTACTGCCCTGAATCTCATGCCCTGAAACTCATGCCCTGAAACTCATGCCCTGAATCTCCTGCCCTGAATCTCATGCCCTGAATCTCATGCCCTGAAACTCCTGCCCTGAATCTCATGCCCTGAAACTACTGCCCTGAATCTCCTGCCCTGAATCTCCTGCCCTGAAACTCCTGCCCTGAATCTCATGCCCTGAATCTCATGCCCTGAAACTCCTGCCCTGAATCTCCTGCCCTGAAAGTCATGCCCTGAATCTCATGCCCTGAATCTCCTGCCCTGAATCTCATGCCCTGAATCTCAAGCCCTGAAACTACTGCCCTGAATCTCATGCCTTGAAACTCCTGCCCTGAATCTCATGCCCTGAATCTCAAGCCCTGAAACTACTGCCCTGAATCTCATGCCTTAAAACTCCTGCTCTGAAACACCTGCCCTGAAACTCATGCCCTGAATGTCATGCCCTGAAACTTCTGCCCTGAATCTCATGCCCTGAATCTCATGCCCTGAAACTCCTGCCCTGAATCTCATGCCCTGAAAGTCATGCCCTGAATCTCATGCCCTGAAACTCATGCCCTGAATCTCAAGCCCTGAAACTACTGCCCTGAATCTCATGCCTTGAAACTCCTGCCCTGAATCTCATGCCCTGAAACTACTGCCCTGAATCTCCTGCCCTGAAACTCCTGCCCTGAATCTCATGCCCTGAATCTCATGCCCTGAAACTCCTGCCCTGAATCTCCTGCCCTGAAAGTCATGCCCTGAATCTCATGCCCTGAATCTCATGCCCTGAATCTCCTGCCCTGAATCTCATGCCCTGAATCTCAAGCCCTGAAACTACTGCCCTGAATCTCATGCCCTGAAACTCCTGCCCTGAATCTCATGCCCTGAATCTCAAGCCCTGAAACTACTGCCCTGAATCTCATGCCCTGAAACTCCTGCCCTGAAACTCCTGCCCTGAAACTCATGCCCTGAATCTCATGCCCTGAATCTCATGCCCTGAAACTACTGCCCTGAATCTCCTGCCCTGAATCTCATGCCCTGAAACTCCTGCCCTGAATCTCATGCCCTGAATCTCAAGCCCTGAAACTACTGCCCTGAATCTCATGCCCTGAAACTCCTGCCCTGAAACACCTGCCCTGAAACTCATGCCCTGAATCTCATGCCCTGAAACTTCTGCCCTGAATCTCATGCCCTGAATCTCATGCCCTGAAACTCCTGCCCTGAATCTCATGCCCTGAAAGTCATGCCCTGAATCTCATGCCCTGAAACTCATGCCCTGAATCTCAAGCCCTGAAACTACTGCCCTGAATCTCATGCCCTGAATCTCATGCCCTGAAACTCCTGCCCTGAAACTCATGCCCTGAATCTCAAGCCCTGAAACTACTGCCCTGAATCTCATGCCTTGAAACTCCTGCCCTGAATCTCATGCCCTGAAACTCATGCCCTGAATCTCCTGCCCTGAATCTCATGCCCTGAATCTCATGCCCTGAAACTCCTGCCCTGAATCTCATGCCCTGAAACTCCTGCCCTGAATCTCATGCCCTGAAACTACTGCCCTGAATCTCATGCCCTGAAACTCCTGCCCTGAATCTCATGCCCTGAATCTCATGCCCTGAAACTCCTGCCCTGAATCTCAAGCCCTGAAAGTCATGCCCTGAATCTCATGCCCTGAAACTCATGCCCTGAATCTCAAGCCCTGAAACTACTGCCCTGAATCTCATGCCTTGAAACTCCTGGTCTGAAACTCATGCCCTGAAACTCATGCCCTGAATCTCCTGCCCTGAATCTCATGCCCTGAATCTCATGCCCTGAAACTCCTGCCCTGAATATCATGCCCTGAAACTCCTGTCCTGAATCTCATGCCCTGAAACTACTGCCCTGAATCTCCTGCCCTGAATCTCCTGCCCTGAAACTCCTGCCCTGAAGCTCATGCCCTGAATCTCATGCCCTGAAACTCCTGCCCTGAATCTCCTGCCCTGAAAGTCATGCCCTGAATCTCATGCCCTGAATCTCATGCCCTGAATCTCCTGCCATGAATCTCATGCCCTGAATCTCAAGCCCTGAAACTACTGCCCTGAATCTCATGCCTTGAAACTCCTGCCCTGAATCTCATGCCCTGAATCTCAAGCCCTGAAACTACTGCCCTGAATCTCATGCCTTAATACTCCTGCTCTGAAACACCTGCCCTGAAACTCATGCCCTGAATGTCATGCCCTGAAACTTCTGCCCTGAATCTCATGCCCTGAAACTCATGCCCTGAAACTCCTGCCCTGAATCTCATGCCCTGAAAGTCATGCCCTGAATCTCATGCCCTGAAACTCATGCCCTGAATCTCAAGCCCTGAAACTACTGCCCTGAATCTCATGCCTTGAAACTCCTGGTCTGAAACTCATGCCCTGAATCTCATGCCCTGAAACTACTGCCCTGAATCTCATGCCCTGAAACTCATGCCCTGAAACTCATGCCCTGAATCTCCTGCCCTGAATCTCATGCCCTGAATCTCATGCCCTGAAACTCCTGCCCTGAATCTCATGCCCTGAAACTACTGCCCTGAATCTCATGCCCTGAATCTCCTGCCCTGAAACTCCTGCCCTGAATCTCATGCCCTGAATCTCATGCCCTGAAACTCCTGCCCTGAATCTCCTGCCCTGAAACTCATGCCCTGAATCTCATGCCCTGAATCTCCTGCCCTGAATCTCATGCCCTGAATCTCAAGCCCTGAAACTACTGCCCTGAATCTCATGCCCTGAAACTCCTGCCCTGAATCTCATGCCCTGAATCTCATGCCCTGAAACTCATGCCCTGAATCTCCTGCCCTGAAACTCCTGCCCTGAAACTCCTGCCCTGAAACTCATGCCCTGAATCTCATGCCCTGAATCTCATGCCCTGAAACTACTGCCCTGAATCTCATGCCCTGAATCTCATGCCCTGAAACTCCTGCCCTGAATCTCATGCCCTGAATCTCAAGCCCTGAAACTACTGCCCTGAATCTCATGCCCTGAAACTCCTGCCCTGAAACACCTGCCCTGAAACTCATGCCCTGAATCTCATGCCCTGAAACTTCTGCCCTGAATCTCATGCCCTGAATCTCATGCCCTGAAACTCCTGCCCTGAATCTCATGCCCTGAAAGTCATGCCCTGAATCTCATGCCCTGAAACTCATGCCCTGAATCTCAAGCCCTGAAACTACTGCCCTGAATCTCATGCCCTGAATCTCATGCCCTGAAACTCCTGCCCTGAAACTCATGCCCTGAATCTCAAGCCCTGAAACTACTGCCCTGAATCTCATGCCTTGAAACTCCTGCCCTGAAACTCATGCCCTGAAACTCATGCCCTGAATCTCCTGCCCTGAATCTCATGCCCTGAATCTCATGCCCTGAAACTCCTGCCCTGAATCTCATGCCCTGAAACTCCTGCCCTGAATCTCATGCCCTGAAACTACTGCCCTGAATCTCATGCCCTGAAACTCCTGCCCTGAATCTCATGCCCTGAATCTCATGCCCTGAAACTCCTGCCCTGAATCTCAAGCCCTGAAAGTCATGCCCTGAATCTCATGCCCTGAAACTCATGCCCTGAATCTCAAGCCCTGAAACTACTGCCCTGAATCTCATGCCTTGAAACTCCTGGTCTGAAACTCATGCCCTGAAACTCATGCCCTGAATCTCCTGCCCTGAATCTCATGCCCTGAATCTCATGCCCTGAAACTCCTGCCCTGAATATCATGCCCTGAAACTCCTGTCCTGAATCTCATGCCCTGAAACTACTGCCCTGAATCTCCTGCCCTGAAACTCCTGCCCTGAAGCTCATGCCCTGAATCTCATGCCCTGAAACTCCTGCCCTGAATCTCCTGCCCTGAAAGTCATGCCCTGAATCTCATGCCCTGAATCTCATGCCCTGAATCTCCTGCCATGAATCTCATGCCCTGAATCTCAAGCCCTGAAACTACTGCCCTGAATCTCATGCCTTGAAACTCCTGCCCTGAATCTCATGCCCTGAATCTCAAGCCCTGAAACTACTGCCCTGAATCTCATGCCTTAAAACTCCTGCTCTGAAACACCTGCCCTGAAACTCATGCCCTGAATGTCATGCCCTGAAACTTCTGCCCTGAATCTCATGCCCTGAATCTCATGCCCTGAAACTCCTGCCCTGAATCTCAAGCCCTGAAACTACTGCCCTGAATCTCATGCCTTGAAACTCCTGCCCTGAAACTCATGCCCTGAATCTCATGCCCTGAAACTACTGCCCTGAATCTCATGCCCTGAAACTCATGCCCTGAAACTCATGCCCTGAATCTCCTGCCCTGAATCTCATGCCCTGAATCTCATGCCCTGAAACTCCTGCCCTGAATCTCATGCCCTGAAACTACTGCCCTGAATCTCCTGCCCTGAATCTCCTGCCCTGAAACTCCTGCCCTGAATCTCATGCCCTGAATCTCATGCCCTGAAACTCCTGCCCTGAATCTCCTGCCCTGAAAGTCATGCCCTGAATCTCATGCCCTGAATCTCCTGCCATGAATCTCATGCCCTGAATCTCAAGCCCTGAAACTACTGCCCTGAATCTCATGCCTTGAAACTCCTGCCCTGAATCTCATGCCCTGAATCTCAAGCCCTGAAACTACTGCCCTGAATCTCATGCCTTAAAACTCCTGCTCTGAAACACCTGCCCTGAAACTCATGCCCTGAATGTCATGCCCTGAAACTTCTGCCCTGAATCTCATGCCCTGAATCTCATGCCCTGAAACTCCTGCCCTGAATCTCATCCCTGAAAGTCATGCCCTGAATCTCATGCCCTGAAACTCATGCCCTGTATCTCAAGCCCTGAAACTACTGCCCTGAATCTCATGCCTTGAAACTCCTGCCCTGAATCCCATGCCCTGAAACTACTGCCCTGAATCTCCTGCCCTGAAACTCCTGCCCTGAAACTCATGCCCTGAATCTCATGCCCTGAAACTCCTGCCCTGAATCTCCTGCCCTGAAAGTCATGCCCTGAATCTCATGCCCTGAATCTCATGCCCTGAATCTCCTGCCATGAATCTCATGCCCTGAATCTCAAGCCCTGAAACTACTGCCCTGAATCTCATGCCTTGAAACTCCTGCCCTGAATCTCATGCCCTGAATCTCAAGCCCTGAAACTACTGCCCTGAATCTCATGCCTTAAAACTCCTGCTCTGAAACACCTGCCCTGAAACTCATGCCCTGAATGTCATGCCCTGAAACTTCTGCCCTGAATCTCATGCCCTGAATCTCATGCCCTGAATCTCCTGCCCTGAATCTCATGCCCTGAATCTCATGCCCTGAAACTCATGCCCTGAATCTCAAGCCCTGAAACTACTGCCCTGAATCTCATGCCTTGAAACTCCTGCCCTGAATCTCATGCCCTGAATCTCAAGCCCTGAAACTACTGCCCTGAATCTCATGCCCTGAATCTCATGCCCTGAAACTCCTGCCCTGAATCTCATGCCCTGAAACTCCTGTCCTGAATCTCATGCCCTGAAACTACTGCCCTGAATCTCCTGCCCTGAAACTCCTGCCCTGAAGCTCATGCCCTGAATCTCATGCCCTGAAACTCCTGCCCTGAATCTCCTGCCCTGAAAGTCATGCCCTGAATCTCATGCCCTGAATCTCATGCCCTGAATCTCCTGCCCTGAATCTCATGCCCTGAATCTCAAGCCCTGAAACTACTGCCCTGAATCTCATGCCCTGAAACTCCTGCCCTGAATCTCCTGCCCTGAAACTCATGCCCTGAATCTCATGCCCTGAAACTCCTGCCCTGAATCTCCTGGTCTGAAACTCATGCCCTGAAACTCATGCCCTGAATCTCCTGCCCTGAATCTCATGCCCTGAATCTCATGCCCTGAAACTCATGCCCTGAATCTCATGCCCTGAAACTCCTGCCCTGAATCTCATGCCCTGAAACTACTGCCCTGAATCTCATGCCCTGAAACTCCTGCCCTGAATCTCATGCCCTGAATCTCATGCCCTGAAACTCCTGCCCTGAATCTCATGCCCTGAATCTCATGCCCTGAAACTCATGCCCTGAATCTCATGCCCTGAATCTCATGCCCTGAATCTCATGCCCTGAAACTCCTGCCCTGAATCTCATGCCCTGAATCTCAAGCCCTGAAACTACTGCCCTGAATCTCATGCCCTGAATGTCATGCCCTGAAACTTCTGCCCTGAATCTCATGCCCTGAATCTCATGCCCTGAAACTCCTGCCCTGAATCTCAAGCCCTGAAAGTCATGCCCTGAATCTCATGCCCTGAAACTCATGCCCTGTATCTCAAGCCCTGAAACTACTGCCCTGAATCTCATGCCTTGAAACTCCTGGTCTGAAACTCATGCCCTGAAACTCATGCCCTGAATCTCCTGCCCTGAATCTCATGCCCTGAATCTCATGCCCTGAAACTCCTGCCCTGAATATCATGCCCTGAAACTCCTGTCCTGAATCTCATGCCCTGAAACTACTGCCCTGAATCTCCTGCCCTGAAACTCCTGCCCTGAATCTCATGCCCTGAATCTCATGCCCTGAAACTCCTGCCCTGAATCTCATGCCCTGAAAGTCATGCCCTGAATCTCATGCCCTGAAACTCATGCCCTGAATCTCAAGCCCTGAAACTACTGCCCTGAATCTCATGCCTTGAAACTCCTGCCCTGAAACTCATGCCCTGAAACTCATGCCCTGAATCTCCTGCCCTGAATCTCATGCCCTGAATCTCATGCCCTGAAACTCCTGCCCTGAATCTCATGCCCTGAAACTCCTGCCCTGAATCTCATGCCCTGAAACTACTGCCCTGAATCTCATGCCCTGAAACTCCTGCCCTGAAACTCATGCCCTGAATCTCATGCCCTGAATCTCCTGCCCTGAATCTCATGCCCTGAATCTCATGCCCTGAAACTCCTGCCCTGAATCTCATGCCCTGAAACTCCTGCCCTGAATCTCATGCCCTGAAACTACTGCCCTGAATCTCATGCCCTGAAACTCCTGCCCTGAATCTCATGCCCTGAATCTCATGCCCTGAAACTCCTGCCCTGAATCTCATGCCCTGAAACTCATGCCCTGAATCTCATGCCCTGAAACTCATGCCCTGAATCTCCTGCCCTGAATCTCATGCCCTGAATCTCATGCCCTGAAACTCCTGCCCTGAATCTCATGCCCTGAAACTCCTGCCCTGAATCTCATGCCCTGAAACTACTGCCCTGAATCTCCTGCCCTGAAACTCCTGCCCTGAAGCTCATGCCCTGAATCTCATGCCCTGAAACTCCTGCCCTGAATCTCCTGCCCTGAAAGTCATGCCCTGAATCTCATGCCCTGAATCTCATGCCCTGAATCTCCTGCCATGAATCTCATGCCCTGAATCTCAAGCCCTGAAACTACTGCCCTGAATCTCATGCCTTGAAACTCCTGCCCTGAATCTCATGCCCTGAATCTCAAGCCCTGAAACTACTGCCCTGAATCTCATGCCTTAAAACTCCTGCTCTGAAACACCTGCCCTGAAACTACTGCACTGAATGTCATGCCCTGAAACTTCTGCCCTGAATCTCATGCCCTGAATCTCATGCCCTGAAACTCCTGCCCTGAATCTCAAGCCCTGAAAGTCATGCCCTGAATCTCATGCGCTGAAACTCATGCCCTGAATCTCAAGCCCTGAAACTACAGCCCTGAATCTCATGCCTTGAAACTCCTGGTCTGAAACTCATGCCCTGAATCTCATGCCCTGAAACTACTGCCCTGAATCTCATGCCCTGAAACTCATGCCCTGAAACTCATGCCCTGAATCTCCTGCCCTGAATCTCATGCCCTGAATCTCATGCCCTGAAACTCCTGCCCTGAATCTCATGCCCTGAAACTCCTGCCCTGAATCTCATGCCCTGAAACTACTGCCCTGAATCTCCTGCCCTGAAACTCCTGCCCTGAATCTCATGCCCTGAATCTCATGCCCTGAAACTCCTGCCCTGAATCTCCTGCCCTGAAAGTCATGCCCTGAATCTCATGCCCTGAAACTACTGCCCTGAATCTCATGCCCTGAATCTCATGCCCTGAAACTACTGCCCTGAATCTCATGCCCTGAATCTCATGCCCTGAAACTCCTGCCCTGAATCTCATGCCCTGAATCTCAAGCCCTGAAACTACTGCCCTGAATCTCATGCCTTGAAACTCCTGGTCTGAAACTCATGCCCTGAATCTCCTGCCCTGAATCTCATGCCCTGAAACTCATGCCCTGAGTCTCATGCCCTGAATCTCATGCCCTGAATCTCCTGCCCTGAATCTCATGCCCTGAAACTCCTGCCCTGAATCTCATGCCCTGAAACTCCTGCCCTGAATCTCATGCCCTGAATCTCCTGCCCTGAAACTCCTGCCCTGAATCTCATGCCCTGAAACTCATGCCCTGAATCTCATGCCCTGAAACTACTGCCCTGAATCTCATGCCCTGAAACTCCTGCCCTGAATCTCATGCCCTGAATCTCATGCCCTGAAACTACTGCCCTGAATCTCATGCCCTGAATCTCATGCCCTGAAACTCCTGCCCTGAATCTCATGCCCTGAATCTCCTGCCCTGAATCTCATGCCCTGAAACTCATGCCCTGAATCTCATGCCCTGAATGTCATGCCCTGAAAATCATGCCCTGAATCTCATGCCCTGAAACTCCTGCCCTGAATCTCAAGCCTTGAAACTCCTGGTCTGAAACTCATGCCCTGAAACTCATGCCCTGAATCTCCTGCCCTGAATCTCATGCCCTGAATCTCATGCCCTGAAACTCCTGCCCTGAATATCATGCCCTGAAACTACTGCCCTGAATCTCCTGCCCTGAATCTCCTGCCCTGAAACTCCTGTCCTGAAGCTCATGCCCTGAATCTCATGCCCTGAAACTCCTGCCCTGAATCTCCTGCCCTGAAAGTCATGCCCTGAATCTCATGCCCTGAATCTCATGCCCTGAATCTCCTGCCATGAATCTCATGCCCTGAATCTCAAGCCCTGAAACTACTGCCCTGAATCTCATGCCTTGAAACTCCTGCCCTGAATCTCATGCCCTGAATCTCAAGCCCTGAAACTACTGCCCTGAATCTAATGCCTTAAAACTCCTGCTCTGAAACACCTGCCCTGAAACTCATGCCCTGAATGTCATGCCCTGAAACTTCTGCCCTGAATCTCATGCCCTGAATCTCATGCCCTGAAACTCCTGCCCTGAATCTCATCCCTGAAAGTCATGCCCTGAATCTCATGCCCTGAAACTCATGCCCTGTATCTCAAGCCCTGAAACTACTGCCCTGAATCTCATGCCTTGAAACTCCTGCCCTGAATCTCCTGCCCTGAATCTCATGCCCTGAATCTCTGCCCTGAATCTCATGCCCTGAATCTCATGCCCTGAACTCTGCCCTGAATCTCATGCCCTGAATCTCATGCCCTGAAACTTCTGCCCTGAATCTCATGCCCTGAAACTCATGCCCTGAATCTCAAGCCCTGAAACTCATGCCCTGAATCTCATGCCTTGAAACTCCTGCCCTGAATCTCATGCCCTGAATCTCAAGCCCTGAAACTAATGCCCTGAATCTAATGCCTTAAAACTCCTGCTCTGAAACACCGGCCCTGAAACTCATGCCCTGAATGTCATGCCCTGAAACTTCTGCCCTGAATCTCATGCCCTGAATCTCCTGCCCTGAATCTCCTGCCCTGAATCTCATGCCCTGAATCTCATGCCCTGAAACTCATGCCCTGAATCTCATGCCCTGAAACTACTGCCCTGAATCTCATGCCCTGAAACTCCTGCCCTGAATCTCATGCCCTGAATGTCATGCCCTGAAACTTCTGCCCTGAATCTCATGCCCTGAATCTCATGCCCTGAATCTCATGCCCTGAATCTCATGCCCTGAAACTCCTGCCCTGAATCTCATGCCCTGAAACTCCTGCCCTGAATCTCATGCCCTGAAACTACTGCCCTGAATCTCCTGCCCTGAAACTCCTGCCCTGAATCTCATGCCCTGAATCTCATGCCCTGAAACTCCTGCCCTGAATCTCCTGCCCTGAATCTCATGCCCTGAATCTCATGCCCTGAATCTCATGCCCTGAATCTCCTGCCATGAATCTCATGCCCTGAATCTCAAGCCCTGAAACTACTGCCCTGAATCTCATGCCTTGAAACTCCTGCCCTGAATCTCATGCCCTGAATCTCATGCCCTGAATCTCATGCCCTGAATCTCATGCCCTGAATCTCATGCCCTGAAACTCCTGCCCTGAATCTCATGCCCTGAAACTCCTGCCCTGAATCTCATGCCCTGAAACTTCTGCCCTGAATCTCATGCCCTGAATCTCATGCCCTGAAACTCCTGCCCTGAATCTCATCCCTGAAAGTCATGCCCTGAATCTCATGCCCTGAAACTCATGCCCTGTATCTCAAGCCCTGAAACTACTGCCCTGAATCTCATGCCTTGAAACTCCTGGTCTGAAACTCATGCCCTGAATCTTATGCCTTGACACTACTGCCCTGAATCTCATTCCCTGAAACTCATGCCCAGAAACTCTTGCCCTGAATCTCCTGCCCTGAATCTCATGCCCTGAATCTCATGCCCTGAAACTCCTGCCCTGAATATCATGCCCTGAAACTCCTGTCCTGAATCTCATGCCCTGAAACTACTGCCCTGAATCTCCTGCCCTGAAACTCCTGCCCTGAAGCTCATGCCCTGCATCTCATGCCCTGAAACTCCTGCCCTGAATCTCCTGCCCTGAAAGTCATGCCCTGAATCTCATGCCCTGAAACTACTGCCCTAAATCTCATGCCCTGAATCTCAAGCCCTGAAACTACTGCCCTGAATCTCATTCCCTGAATGTCATGCCATGAAACTTCTGCCCTGAATCTCATGCCCTGTATCTCAAGCCCTGAAACTACTGCCCTGAATCTCATGCCTTGAAACTCCTGGTCTGAAACTCATGCCCTGAATCTTATGCCTTGACACTACTGCCCTGAATCTCCTGCCCTGAAACTCATGCCCGGAATCTCATGCCCTGAAACTCATGCCCTGAATCTCCTGCCCTGAATCTCCTGCCCTGAATCTCATGTCCTGAAACTCATGCCCTGAATCTCAAGCCCTGAAACTACTGCCCTGAATCTCATGCCTTGAAACTCCTGCCCTGAATCTCATGCCCTGAATCTCAAGCCCTGAAACTACTGCCCTGAATCTCATGCCCTGAATGTCATGCCCTGAAACTTCTGCCCTGAATCTCATGCCCTGAATCTCATGCCCTGAAACTCCTGCCCTGAATCTCAAGCCCTGAAAGTCATGCCCTGAATCTCATGCCCTGACACTCATGCCCTGTATCTCAAGCCCTGAAACTACTGCCCTGAATCTCATGCCTTGAAACTCCTGGTCTGAAACTCATGCCCTGAAACTCATGCCCTGAATCTCCTGCCCTGAATCTCATGCCCTGAATCTCATGCCCTGAAACTCCTGCCCTGAATATCATGCCCTGAAACTACTGCCCTGAATCTCCTGCCCTGAATCTCCTGCCCTGAAACTCCTGTCCTGAAGCTCATGCCCTGAATCTCATGCCCTGAAACTCCTGCCCTGAATCTCCTGCCCTGAAAGTCATGCCCTGAATCTCATGCCCTGAATCTCCTGCCATGAATCTCATGCCCTGAATCTCAAGCCCTGAAACTACTGCCCTGAATCTCATGCCTTGAAACTCCTGCCCTGAATCTCATGCCCTGAAACTCAAGCCCTGTAACTACTGCCCTGAATCTCCTGCCTTAAAACTCCTGCTCTGAAACACCAGCCCTGAAACTCATGCCCTGAATGTCATGCCCTGAAACTTCTGCCCTGAATCTCATGCCCTGAATCTCATGCCCTGAAACTCCTGCCCTGAATCTCATCCCTGAAAGTCATGCCCTGAATCTCATGCCCTGAAACTACTGCCTTGAATCTCATGCCTTGAAACTCCTGCCCTGAATCCCATGCCCTGAAACTACTGCCCTGAATCTCCTGCCCTGAAACTCCTGCCATGAATCTCATGCCCTGAATCTCAAGCCCTGAAACTACTGCCCTGAATCTCATGCCTTGAAACTCCTGCCCTGAATCTCATGCCCTGAATCTCAAGCCCTGAAACTAATGCCCTGAATCTAATGCCTTAAAACTCCTGCTCTGAAACACCGGCCCTGAAACTCATGCCCTGAATGTCATGCCCTGAAACTTCTGCCCTGAATCTCATGCCCTGAATCTCCTGCCCTGAATCTCCTGCCCTGAATCTCATGCCCTGAATCTCATGTCCTGAAACTCATGCCCTGAATCTCAAGCCCTGAAACTACTGCCCTGAATCTCATGCCTTGAAACTCCTGCCCTGAATCTCATGCCCTGAATCTCAAGCCCTGAAACTACTGCCCTGAATCTCATGCCCTGAATCTCATGCCCTGAAACTCCTGCCCTGAATATCATGCCCTGAAACTCCTGTCCTGAATCTCATGCCCTGAAACTACTGCCCTGAATCTCCTGCCCTGAAACTCCTG
Source organism: Mobula hypostoma (assembly GCF_963921235.1). NCBI lineage: Eukaryota > Metazoa > Chordata > Chondrichthyes > Myliobatiformes > Myliobatidae > Mobula > Mobula hypostoma. Next base: position 40,679,875 of record NC_086122.1, on the reverse strand, counting down.
CCCTGAAGCTCATGCCCTGAATCTCATGCCCTGAAACTCCTGCCCTGAATCTCCTGCCCTGAAAGTCATGCCCTGAATCTCATGCCCTGAATCTCATGCCCTGAATCTCCTGCCATGAATCTCATGCCCTGAATCTCAAGCCCTGAAACTAATGCCCTGAATCTCATGCCTTAAAACTCCTGCTCTGAAACACCGGCCCTGAAACTCATGCCCTGAATCTCATGCCTTGAAACTCCTGCCCCGAATCTCATGCCTTAAAACTCCTGCTCTGATACACCTGCCCTGAAACCACTGCACTGAATGTCATGCCCTGAAACTTCTGCCCTGAATCTCATGCCCTGAATCTCATGCCCTGAAACTCCTGCCCTGAATCTCAAGCCCTGAAAGTCATGCCCTGAATCTCATGCCCTGAAACTCATGCCCTGTATCTCAAGCCCTGAAACTACTGCCCTGAATCTCATGCCTTGAAACTCCTGGTCTGAAACTCATGCCCTGAATCTCATGCCTTGAAACTACTGCCCTGAATCTCATGCCCTGAAACTCATGCCCTGAAACTCATGCCCTGAATCTCCTGCCCTGAATCTCATGCCCTGAATCTCATGCCCTGAAACTCCTGCCCTGAATATCATGCCCTGAAACTCCTGTCCTGAATCTCATGCCCTGAAACTACTGCCCTGAATCTCCTGCCCTGAAACTCCTGCCCTGAATCTCATGCCCTGAATCTCATGCCCTGAAACTCCTGCCCTGAATCTCCTGCCCTGAAAGTCATGCCCTGAATCTCATGCCCTGAAACTACTGCCCTGAATCTCATGCCCTGAATCTCATGCCCTGAAACTCCTGCCCTGAATCTCATGCCCTGAATCTCATGCCCTGAATCTCCTGCCCTGAATCTCATGCCCTGAATCTCATGCCCTGAATCTGCCCTGAATCTCCTGCCCTGAATCTCCTGCCCTGAAACTCCTGCCCTGAATCTCATGCCCTGAATCTCATGCCCTGAAACTCCTGCCCTGAATCTCATGCCCTGAATCTCATGCCCTGAATCTCATGCCCTGAATCTCATGCCCTGAAACTCCTGCCCTGAATCTCATGCCCTGAAACTCATGCCCTGAAACTCATGCCCTGAATCTCATGCCCTGAAACTCCTGCCCTGAATCTCATGCCCTGAATCTCATGCCCTGAAACTCCTGCCCTGAATCTCATGCCCTGAATCTCATGCCCTGAAACTACTGCCCTGAATCTCATGCCCTGAATCTCATGCCCTGAAACTCCTGCCCTGAATCTCATGCCCTGAATCTCATGCCCTGAAACTCCTGCCCTGAATCTCATGCCCTGAAAGTCATGCCCTGAATCTCATGCCCTGAAACTCATGCCCTGAATCTCAAGCCCTGAAACTACTGCCCTGAATCTCATGCCTTGAAACTCCTGGTCTGAAACTCATGCCCTGAAACTCATGCCCTGAATCTCCTGCCCTGAATCTCATGCCCTGAATCTCATGCCCTGAAACTCCTGCCCTGAATATCATGCCCTGAAACTACTGCCCTGAATCTCATGCCCTGAATCTCATGCCCTGAATCTCCTGCCCTGAAACTCCTGCCCTGAAGCTCATGCCCTGAATCTCATGCCCTGAAACTCCTGCCCTGAATCTCCTGCCCTGAAAGTCATGCCCTGAATCTCATGCCCTGAATCTCATGCCCTGAATCTCCTGCCATGAATCTCATGCCCTGAATCTCAAGCCCTGAAACTACTGCCCTGAATCTCATGCCTTGAAACTCCTGCCCTGAATCTCATGCCCTGAATCTCAAGCCCTGAAACTACTGCCCTGAATCTCATGCCTTAAAACTCCTGCTCTGAAACACCTGCCCTGAAACTCATGCCCTGAATGTCATGCCCTGAAACTTCTGCCCTGAATCTCATGCCCTGAATCTCATGCCCTGAAACTCCTGCCCTGAATCTCATCCCTGAAAGTCATGCCCTGAATCTCATGCCCTGAAACTCATGCCCTGTATCTCAAGCCCTGAAACTACTGCCCTGAATCTCATGCCTTGAAACTCCTGCCCTGAATCTCATGCCCTGAAACTACTGCCCTGAATCTCCTGCCCTGAAACTCCTGCCCTGAATCTCATGCCCTGAATCTCATGCCCTGAAACTCCTGCCCTGAATCTCCTGCCCTGAAAGTCATGCCCTGAATCTCATGCCCTGAATCTCATGCCCTGAATCTCCTGCCCTGAATCTCATGCCCTGAATCTCAAGCCCTGAAACTACTGCCCTGAATCTCATGCCTTCAAACTCCTGCCCTGAATCTCATGCCCTGAATTTCAAGCCCTGAAACTACTGCCCTGAACCTCATGCCTTAATACTCCTGCTCTGAAACACCTGCCCTGAAACTCATGCCCTGAATGTCATGCCCTGAAACTTCTGCCCTGAATCTCATGCCCTGAATCTCATGCACTGAATCTGCTGCCCTGAATCTCATGCCCTGAATCTCATGCCCTGAAAATCATGCACTGAATCTCAAACCCTGAAACTACTGCCCTGAATCTCATGCCTTGAAACTCCTGCCCTGAATCTCATGCCCTGAATCTCAAGCCCTGAAACTACTGCCCTGAATCTCATGCCCTGAATCTCATGCCCTGAAACTCCTGCCCTGAATCTCATGCCCTGAAACTCCTGCCCTGAATCTCATGCCCTGAAACTACTGCCCTGAATCTCCTGCCCTGAAACTCCTGCCCTGAATCTCATGCCCTGAATCTCATGCCCTGAAACTCCTGCCCTGAATCTCCTGCCCTGAAAGTCATGCCCTGAATCTCATGCCCTGAATCTCATGCCCTGAATCTCCTGCCATGAATCTCATGCCCTGAATCTCAAGCCCTGAAACTACTGCCCTGAATCTCATGCCTTGAAACTCCTGCCCTGAAACTCATGCCCTGAAACTCATGCCCTGAATCTCATGCCCTGAAACTCCTGCCCTGAATCTCCTGCCCTGAAACTCATGCCCTGAAACTCATGCCCTGAATCTCCTGCCCTGAATCTCATGCCCTGAATCTCATGCCCTGAAACTCATGCCCTGAATCTCATGCCCTGAAACTCCTGCCCTGAATCTCATGCCCTGAAACTACTGCCCTGAATCTCATGCCCTGAAACTCCTGCCCTGAATCTCATGCCCTGAATCTCATGCCCTGAAACTCCTGCCCTGAATCTCATGCCCTGAATCTCATGCCCTGAAACTCATGCCCTGAATCTCATGCCCTGAAACTCATGCCCTGAATCTCAAGCCCTGAAACTACTGCCCTGAATCTCATGCCTTGAAACTCCTGCCCTGAATCTCATGCCCTGAATCTCAAGCCCTGAAACTACTGCCCTGAATCTCATGCCCTGAATGTCATGCCCTGAAACTTCTGCCCTGAATCTCATGCCCTGAATCTCATGCCCTGAAACTCCTGCCCTGAATCTCAAGCCCTGAAAGTCATGCCCTGAATCCCATGCCCTGAAACTCATGCCCTGTATCTCAAGCCCTGAAACTACTGCCCTGAATCTCATGCCTTGAAACTCCTGGTCTGAAACTCATGCCCTGAAACTCATGCCCTGAATCTCCTGCCCTGAATCTCATGCCCTGAATCTCATGCCCTGAAACTCCTGCCCTGAATCTCATGCCCTGAAACTCCTGCCCTGAATCTCATGCCCTGAAACTACTGCCCTGAATCTCCTGCCCTGAAACTCCTGCCCTGAATCTCATGCCCTGAATCTCATGCCCTGAAACTCCTGCCCTGAATCTCAAGCCCTGAAAGTCATGCCCTGAATCTCATGCCCTGAAACTCATGCCCTGAATCTCAAGCCCTGAAACTACTGCCCTGAATCTCATGCCTTGAAACTCCTGGTCTGAAACTCATGCCCTGAAACTCATGCCCTGAATCTCCTGCCCTGAATCTCATGCCCTGAATCTCATGCCCTGAAACTCCTGCCCTGAATATCATGCCCTGTAACGCCTGTCCTGAATCTCATGCCCTGAAACTACTGCCCTGAATCTCCTGCCCTGAAACTCCTGCCCTGAAGCTCATGCCCTGAATCTCATGCCCTGAAACTCCTGCCCTGAATCTCCTGCCCTGAAAGTCATGCCCTGAATCTCATGCCCTGAATCTCATGCCCTGAATCTCCTGCCATGAATCTCATGCCCTGAATCTCAAGCCCTGAAACTACTGCCCTGAATCTCATGCCTTGAAACTCCTGCCCTGAATCTCATGCCCTGAATCTCAAGCCCTGAAACTACTGCCCTGAATCTAATGCCTTAAAACTCCTGCTCTGAAACACCTGCCCTGAAACTACTGCACTGAATGTCATGCCCTGAAACTTCTGCCCTGAATCTCATGCCCTGAATCTCATGCCCTGAAACTCCTGCCCTGAATCTCATCCCTGAAAGTCATGCCCTGAATCTCATGCCCTGAAACTCATGCCCTGTATCTCAAGCCCTGAAACTACTGCCCTGAATCTCATGCCTTGAAACTCCTGGTCTGAAACTCATGCCCTGAATCTCATGCCCTGAAACTACTGCCCTGAATCTCATGCCCTGAAACTCATGCCCTGAAACTCATGCCCTGAATCTCCTGCCCTGAATCTCATGCCCTGAATCTCATGCCCTGAAACTCCTGCCCTGAATCTCATGCCCTGAAACTCCTGCCCTGAATCTCATGCCCTGAAACTACTGCCCTGAATCTCATGCCCTGAAACTCCTGCCCTGAATCTCATGCCCTGAATCTCATGCCCTGAAACTCCTGCCCTGAATCTCCTGCCCTGAAAGTCATGCCCTGAATCTCATGCCCTGAATCTCATGCCCTGAATCTCAAGCCCTGAAACTACTGCCCTGAATCTCATGCCCTGAATCTCATGCCCTGAAACTCCTGCCCTGAATCTCATGCCCTGAAACTCCTGCCCTGAATCTCATGCCCTGAAACTACTGCCCTGAATCTCCTGCCCTGAAACTCCTGCCCTGAATCTCATGCCCTGAATCTCATGCCCTGAAACTCCTGCCCTGAATCTCCTGCCCTGAAACTCATGCCCTGAATCTCATGCCCTGAAACTCCTGCCCTGAATCTCATGCCCTGAATCTCATGCCCTGAAACTCCTGCCCTGAATCTCATGCCCTGAATCTCATGCCCTGAAACTCCTGCCCTGAATCTCATGCCCTGAATCTCAAGCCCTGAAACTACTGCCCTGAATCTCATGCCCTGAAACTCCTGCCCTGAAACTCATGCCCTGAATCTCATGCCCTGAAACTCCTGCCCTGAATCTCATGCCCTGAAACTCATGCCCTGAATCTCATGCCCTGAAACTCATGCCCTGAATCTCATGCCCTGAATCTCATGCCCTGAATCTCATGCCCTGAAACTCATGCCCTGAATCTCATGCCCTGAAACTACTGCCCTGAATCTCATGCCCTGAAACTCCTGCCCTGAATCTCATGCCCTGAATCTCATGCCCTGAAACTCCTGCCCTGAATCTCATGCCCTGAATCTCATGCCCTGAAACTCCTGCCCTGAATCTCCTGCCCTGAAACTCATGCCCTGAATCTCATGCCCTGAAACTCCTGCCCTGAATCTCATGCCCTGAATCTCATGCCCTGAAACTCCTGCCCTGAATCTCATGCCCTGAATCTCATGCCCTGAAACTCCTGCCCTGAATCTCATGCCCTGAATCTCAAGCCCTGAAACTACTGCCCTGAATCTCATGCCTTGAAACTCCTGGTCTGAAACTCATGCCCTGAATCTCATGCCCTGAAACTCCTGCCCTGAATCTCCTGCCCTGAAACTCATGCCCTGAATCTCATGCCCTGAAACTCATGCCCTGAATCTCCTGCCCTGAATCTCATGCCCTGAATCTCATGCCCTGAAACTCATGCACTGAATCTCAAACCCTGAAACTACTGCCCTGAATCTCATGCCTTCAAACTCCTGCCCTGAATCTCATGCCCTGAATCTCAAGCCCTGAAACTACTGCCCTGAATCTCATGCCCTGAATGTCATGCCCTGAAACTTCTGCCCTGAATCTCATGCCCTGAATCTCATGCCCTGAAACTCCTGCCCTGAATCTCAAGCCCTGAAAGTCATGCCCTGAATCTCATGCCCTGAAACTCATGCCCTGTATCTCAAGCCCTGAAACTACTGCCCTGAATCTCATGCCTTGAAACTCCTGGTCTGAAACTCATGCCCTGAAACTCATGCCCTGAATCTCCTGCCCTGAATCTCATGCCCTGAATCTCATGCCCTGAAACTCCTGCCCTGAATCTCATGCCCTGAAACTCCTGCCCTGAATCTCATGCCCTGAATCTCCTGCCCTGAAACTCCTGCCCTGAAGCTCATGCCCTGAATCTCATGCCCTGAAACTCCTGCCCTGAATCTCCTGCCCTGAAAGTCATGCCCTGAATCTCATGCCCTGAATCTCCTGCCATGAATCTCATGCCCTGAATCTCAAGCCCTGAAACTACTGCCCTGAATCTCATGCCTTGAAACTCCTGCCCTGAATCTCAAGCCCTGAAACTACTGCCCTGAATCTCATGCCCTGAAACTCCTGCCCTGAATCTCATGCCCTGAATCTCATGCCCTGAAACTCCTGCCCTGAATCTCATGCCCTGAAACTCATGCCCTGAATCTCATGCCCTGAATCTCATGCCCTGAAACTACTGCCCTGAATCTCATGCCCTGAAACTCCTGCCCTGAATCTCATGCCCTGAAACTACTGCCCTGAATCTCATGCCCTGAAACTCCTGCCCTGAATCTCATGCCCTGAAACTCCTGCCCTGAAACTCCTGCCCTGAATCTCATGCCCTGAATCTCATGCCCTGAAACTCCTGCCCTGAATCTCCTGCCCTGAAAGTCATGCCCTGAATCTCATGCCCTGAATCTCATGCCCTGAATCTCCTGCCATGAATCTCATGCCCTGAATCTCAAGCCCTGAAACTACTGCCCTGAATCTCATGCCTTGAAACTCCTGCCCTGAATCTCATGCCCTGAATCTCAAGCCCTGAAACTACTGCCCTGAATCTCATGCCTTAAAACTCCTGCTCTGAAACACCTGCCCTGAAACTCATGCCCTGAATGTCATGCCCTGAAACTTCTGCCCTGAATCTCATGCCCTGAATCTCCTGCCCTGAATCTCCTGCCCTGAATCTCATGCCCTGAATCTCATGCCCTGAAACTCATGCCCTGAATCTCAAGCCCTGAAACTACTGCCCTGAATCTCATGCCTTGAAACTCCTGCCCTGAATCTCATGCCCTGAATCTCAAGCCCTGAAACTACTGCCCTGAATCTCATGCCCTGAATGTCATGCCCTGAAACTCCTGCCCTGAATATCATGCCCTGAAACTCCTGTCCTGAATCTCATGCCCTGAAACTACTGCCCTGAATCTCCTGCCCTGAAACTCCTGCCCTGAATCTCATGCCCTGAATCTCATGCCCTGAAACTCCTGCCCTGAATCTCCTGCCCTGAAAGTCATGCCCTGAATCTCATGCCCTGAATCTCATGCCCTGAATCTCCTGCCATGAATCTCATGCCCTGAATCTCAAGCCCTGAAACTACTGCCCTGAATCTCATGCCCTGAAACTCCTGCCCTGAAACTCCTGCCCTGAAACTCATGCCCTGAATCTCATGCCCTGAAACTCCTGCCCTGAATCTCCTGCCCTGAAACTCATGCCCTGAAACTCATGCCCTGAATCTCCTGCCCTGAATCTCATGCCCTGAATCTCATGCCCTGAAACTCATGCCCTGAATCTCATGCCCTGAAACTCCTGCCCTGAATCTCATGCCCTGAAACTACTGCCCTGAATCTCATGCCCTGAAACTCCTGCCCTGAATCTCATGCCCTGAATCTCATGCCCTGAAACTCCTGCCCTGAATCTCATGCCCTGAATCTCATGCCCTGAAACTCATGCCCTGAATCTCATGCCCTGAAACTCATGCCCTGAATCTCAAGCCCTGAAACTACTGCCCTGAATCTCATGCCTTGAAACTCCTGCCCTGAATCTCATGCCCTGAATCTCAAGCCCTGAAACTACTGCCCTGAATCTCATGCCCTGAATGTCATGCCCTGAAACTTCTGCCCTGAATCTCATGCCCTGAATCTCATGCCCTGAAACTCCTGCCCTGAATCTCAAGCCCTGAAAGTCATGCCCTGAATCTCATGCCCTGAAACTCATGCCCTGTATCTCAAGCCCTGAAACTACTGCCCTGAATCTCATGCCTTGAAACTCCTGGTCTGAAACTCATGCCCTGAAACTCATGCCCTGAATCTCCTGCCCTGAATCTCATGCCCTGAATCTCATGCCCTGAAACTCCTGCCCTGAATATCATGCCCTGAAACTCCTGTCCTGAATCTCATGCCCTGAAACTACTGCCCTGAATCTCCTGCCCTGAAACTCCTGCCCTGAATCTCATGCCCTGAATCTCATGCCCTGAAACTCCTGCCCTGAATCTCCTGCCCTGAAAGTCATGCCCTGAATCTCATGCCCTGAATCTCATGCCCTGAATCTCATGCCCTGAAACTACTGCCCTGAATCTCATGCCCTGAATCTCATGCCCTGAAACTCCTGCCCTGAATCTCATGCCCTGAAACTCCTGCCCTGAATCTCATGCCCTGAAACTACTGCCCTGAATCTCATGCCCTGAAACTCCTGCCCTGAATCTCATGCCCTGAATCTCATGCCCTGAAACTCCTGCCCTGAATCTCATGCCCTGAATCTCATGCCCTGAAACTCCTGCCCTGAATCTCATGCCCTGAATCTCATGCCCTGAAACTCCTGCCCTGAATCTCATGCCCTGAATCTCATGCCCTGAAACTCCTGCCCTGAATCTCATGCCCTGAATCTCAAGCCCTGAAACTACTGCCCTGAATCTCATGCCTTGAAACTCCTGCCCTGAAACTCATGCCCTGAATCTCATGCCCTGAAACTCCTGCCCTGAATCTCATGCCCTGAATCTCATGCCCTGAATCTCATGCCCTGAAACTCATGCCCTGAATCTCATGCCCTGAAACTACTGCCCTGAATCTCATGCCCTGAAACTCCTGCCCTGAATCTCATGCCCTGAATCTCATGCCCTGAAACTACTGCCCTGAATCTCATGCCCTGAAACTCCTGCCCTGAATCTCCTGCCCTGAAACTCATGCCCTGAATCTCATGCCCTGAATCTCCTGCCCTGAATCTCATGCCCTGAATCTCAAGCCCTGAAACTACTGCCCTGAATCTCATGCCTTGAAACTCCTGCCCTGAATCTCATGCCCTGAATCTCAAGCCCTGAAACTACTGCCCTGAATCTCATGCCTTAAAACTCCTGCTCTGAAACACCTGCCCTGAAACTCATGCCCTGAATCTCATGACCTGTAACTTCTGCCCTGAATCTCATGCCCTGAATCTCATGCCCTGAAACTCCTGCCCTGAATCTCATGCCCTGAATCTCATGCCCTGAAACTCCTGCCCTGAATCTCATGCCCTGAAACTCCTGCCCTGAATCTCATGCCCTGAAACTACTGCCCTGAATCTCATGCCCTGAAACTCCTGCCCTGAATCTCATGCCCTGAATCTCATGCCCTGAAACTCCTGCCCTGAATCTCATGCCCTGAAAGTCATGCCCTGAATCTCATGCCCTGAATCTCATGCCCTGAATCTCATGCCCTGAAACTACTGCCCTGAATCTCATGCCCTGAATCTCATGCCCTGAAACTCCTGCCCTGAATCTCATGCCCTGAATCTCAAGCCCTGAAACTACTGCCCTGAATCTCATGCCTTGAAACTCCTGGTCTGAAACTCATGCCCTGAATCTCATGCCCTGAAACTCCTGCCCTGAATCTCCTGCCCTGAAACTCATGCCCTGAATCTCATGCCCTGAAACTCATGCCCTGAATCTCCTGCCCTGAATCTCATGCCCTGAATCTCATGCCCTGAAACTCATGCCCTGAATCTCAAGCCCTGAAACTACTGCCCTGAATCTCATGCCTTGAAACTCCTGCCCTGAATCTCATGCCCTGAATCTCAAGCCCTGAAACTACTGCCCTGAATCTCATGCCCTGAATGTCATGCCCTGAAACTTCTGCCCTGAATCTCATGCCCTGAATCTCATGCCCTGAAACTCCTGCCCTGAATCTCAAGCCCTGAAAGTCATGCCCTGAATCTCATGCCCTGAAACTCATGCCCTGTATCTCAAGCCCTGAAACTACTGCCCTGAATCTCATGCCTTGAAACTCCTGGTCTGAAACTCATGCCCTGAAACTCATGCCCTGAATCTCCTGCCCTGAATCTCATGCCCTGAATCTCATGCCCTGAAACTCCTGCCCTGAATATCATGCCCTGAAACTACTGCCCTGAATCTCCTGCCCTGAATCTCCTGCCCTGAAACTCCTGTCCTGAAGCTCATGCCCTGAATCTCATGCCCTGAAACTCCTGCCCTGAATCTCCTGCCCTGAAAGTCATGCCCTGAATCTCATGCCCTGAATCTCATGCCCTGAATCTCCTGCCATGAATCTCATGCCCTGAATCTCAAGCCCTGAAACTACTGCCCTGAATCTCATGCCTTGAAACTCCTGCCCTGAATCTCATGCCCTGAATCTCAAGCCCTGAAACTACTGCCCTGAATCTCCTGCCTTAAAACTCCTGCTCTGAAACACCTGCCCTGAAACTCATGCCCTGAATGTCATGCCCTGAAACTTCTGCCCTGAATCTCATGCCCTGAATCTCATGCCCTGAAACTCCTGCCCTGAATCTCATCCCTGAAAGTCATGCCCTGAATCTCATGCCCTGAAACTCATGCCCTGTATCTCAAGCCCTGAAACTACTGCCCTGAATCTCATGCCTTGAAACTCCTGCCCTGAATCCCATGCCCTGAAACTACTGCCCTGAATCTCCTGCCCTGAAACTCCTGCCCTGAAGCTCATGCCCTGAATCTCATGCCCTGAAACTCCTGCCCTGAATCTCCTGCCCTGAAAGTCATGCCCTGAATCTCATGCCCTGAATCTCATGCCCTGAATCTCCTGCCCTGAATCTCATGCCCTGAATCTCAAGCCCTGAAACTACTGCCCTGAATCTCATGCCTTGAAACTCCTGCCCTGAATCTCATGCCCTGAATCTCAAGCCCTGAAACTACTGCCCTGAATCTCATGCCTTAAAACTCCTGCTCTGAAACACCTGCCCTGAAACTCATGCCCTGAATGTCATGCCCTGAAACTTCTGCCCTGAATCTCATGCCCTGAATCTCCTGCCCTGAATCTCCTGCCCTGAATCTCATGCCCTGAATCTCATGCCCTGAAACTCATGCCCTGAATCTCAAGCCCTGAAACTACTGCCCTGAATCTCATGCCTTGAAACTCCTGCCCTGAATCTCATGCCCTGAATCTCAAGCCCTGAAACTACTGCCCTGAATCTCATGCCCTGAATCTCATGCCCTGAAACTCCTGCCCTGAATATCATGCCCTGAAACTCCTGTCCTGAATCTCATGCCCTGAAACTACTGCCCTGAATCTCCTGCCCTGAAACTCCTGCCCTGAAGCTCATGCCCTGAATCTCATGCCCTGAAACTCCTGCCCTGAATCTCCTGCCCTGAAAGTCATGCCCTGAATCTCATGCCCTGAATCTCATGCCCTGAATCTCCTGCCCTGAATCTCATGCCCTGAATCTCAAGCCCTGAAACTACTGCCCTGAATCTCATGCCCTGAAACTCCTGCCCTGAATCTCATGCCCTGAAACTCATGCCCTGAATCTCATGCCCTGAAACTCCTGCCCTGAATCTCCTGCCCTGAAACTCATGCCCTGAAACTCATGCCCTGAATCTCCTGCCCTGAATCTCATGCCCTGAATCTCATGCCCTGAAACTCATGCCCTGAATCTCATGCCCTGAAACTCCTGCCCTGAATCTCATGCCCTGAAACTACTGCCCTGAATCTCATGCCCTGAAACTCCTGCCCTGAATCTCATGCCCTGAATCTCATGCCCTGAAACTCCTGCCCTGAATCTCATGCCCTGAATCTCATGCCCTGAAACTCATGCCCTGAATCTCCTGCCCTGAATCTCATGCCCTGAATCTCAAGCCCTGAAACTACTGCCCTGAATCTCATGCCCTGAAACTCCTGCCCTGAATCTCAAGCCCTGAAACTACTGCCCTGAATCTCATGCCTTAAAACTCCTGCTCTGAAACACCTGCCCTGAAACTCATGCCCTGAATGTCATGCCCTGAAACTTGTGCCCTGAATGTCATGCCCTGAAACTCATGTCCTGAAACTCCGGCCCTGAATCTCATGCCCTGAAACTCATGCCCTGAATCTCAAGCCCTGAAACTACTGCCCTGAATCTCATGCCTTGAAACTCCTGGTCTGAAACTCATGCCCTGAATCTCCTGCCCTGAATCTCATGCCCTGAATCTCATGCCCTGAAACTCCTGCCCTGAATCTCATGCCCTGAAACTCCTGCCCTGAATCTCATGCCCTGAAACTACTGCCCTGAATCTCCTGCCCTGAAACTCCTGCCCTGAATCTCATGCCCTGAATCTCATGCCCTGAATCTCATGCCCTGAAACTCCTGCCCTGAATCTCCTGCCCTGAAAGTCATGCCCTGAATCTCATGCCCTGAATCTCATGCCCTGAATCTCCTGCCCTGAATCTCATGCCCTGAATCTCAAGCCCTGAAACTACTGCCCTGAATCTCATGCCTTGAAACTCCTGCCCTGAATCTCATGCCCTGAATCTCAAGCCCTGAAAGTCATGCCCTGAATCTCATGCCCTGAAACTCCGGCTCTGAAACACCGGCCCTGAAACTCATGCCCTGAATGTCATGCCCTGAAACTTCTGCCCTGAATCTCATGCCCTGATACTCATGCCCTGAAACTCCTGCCCTGAATCTCAAGCCCTGAAAGTCATGCCCTGAATCTCATGCCCTGAAACTCATGCCCTGTATCTCAAGCCCTGAAACTACTGCCCTGAATCTCATGCCTTGAAACTCCTGGTCTGAAACTCATGCCCTGAAACTCATGCCCTGAATCTCCTGCCCTGAATCTCATGCCCTGAATCTCATGCCCTGAAACTCCTGCCCTGAATCTCATGCCCTGAAACTCCTGCCCTGAATCTCATGCCCTGAATCTCATGCCCTGAAACTCCTGCCCTGAATCTCATGCCCTGAATCTCATGCCCTGAAACTACTGCCCTGAATCTCCTGCCCTGAAACTCCTGCCCTGAAGCTCATGCCCTGAATCTCATGCCCTGAAACTCCTGCCCTGAAACTCCTGCCCTGAATCTCCTGCCCTGAAAGTCATGCCCTGAATCTCATGCCCTGAATCTCATGCCCTGAATCTCCTGCCATGAATCTCATGCCCTGAATCTCAAGCCCTGAAACTACTGCCCTGAATCTCATGCCCTGAATCTCAAGCCCTGAAACTACTGCCCTGAATCTAATGCCTTAAAACTCCTGCTCTGAAACACCTGCCCTGAAACTACTGCACTGAATGTCATGCCCTGAAACTTCTGCCCTGAATCTCATGCCCTGAATCTCATGCCCTGAAACTCCTGCCCTGAATCTCATCCCTGAAAGTCATGCCCTGAATCTCATGCCCTGAAACTCATGCCCTGTATCTCAAGCCCTGAAACTACTGCCCTGAATCTCATGCCTTGAAACTCCTGGTCTGAAACTCATGCCCTGAATCTCATGCCCTGAATCTCATGCCCTGAAACTCCTGCCCTGAAACTCATGCCCTGAATCTCATGCCCTGAAACTACTGCCCTGAATCTCATGCCCTGAAACTCATGCCCTGAATCTCATGCCCTGAAACTCATGCCCTGAATCTCAAGCCCTGAAACTACTGCCCTGAATCTCATGCCCTGAAACTCCTGCCCTGAAACTCATGCCCTGAATCTCATGCCCTGAAACTACTGCCCTGAATCTCCTGCCCTGAAACTCCTGCCCTGAAGCTCATGCCCTGAATCTCATGCCCTGAAACTCCTGCCCTGAATCTCCTGCCCTGAAAGTCATGCCCTGAATCTCATGCCCTGAATCTCATGCCCTGAATCTCCTGCCATGAATCTCATGCCCTGAATCTCAAGCCCTGAAACTACTGCCCTGAATCTCATGCCCTGAAACTCCTGCCCTGAATCTCATGCCCTGAAACTCCTGCTCTGAAACACCGGCCCTGAAACTCATGCCCTGAATGTCATGCCCTGAAACTTCTGCCCTGAATCTCATGCCCTGAATCTCCTGCCCTGAATCTCCTGCCCTGAATCTCATGCCCTGAATCTCATGCCCTGAAACTCATGCCCTGAATCTCAAGCCCTGAAACTACTGCCCTGAATCTCATGCCTTGAAACTCCTGCCCTGAATCTCATGCCCTGAATCTCAAGCCCTGAAACTACTGCCCTGAATCTCATGCCCTGAATGTCATGCCCTGAAACTTCTGCCCTGAATCTCATGCCCTGAATCTCATGCCCTGAAACTCCTGCCCTGAATCTCAAGCCCTGAAAGTCATGCCCTGAATCTCATGCCCTGAAACTCATGCCCTGTATCTCAAGCCCTGAAACTACTGCCCTGAATCTCATGCCTTGAAACTCCTGCCCTGAATCTCATGCCCTGAAACTCATGCCCTGAATCTCATGCCCTGAATCTCATGCCCTGAATCTCATGCCCTGAAACTCCTGCCCTGAATCTCATGCCCTGAAACTCCTGCCCTGAATCTCATGCCCTGAAACTCCTGCCCTGAATCTCATGCCCTGAAACTCCTGCCCTGAATCTCATGCCCTGAAACTCCTGCCCTGAATCTCATGCCCTGAAACTCATGCCCTGAATCTCATGCCCTGAAACTCCTGCCCTGAATCTCATGCCCTGAATCTCCTGCCCTGAAACTCATGCCCTGAATCTCATGCCCTGAAACTCATGCCCTGAAACTCCTGCCCTGAATCTCATGCCCTGAAACTCCTGCCCTGAATCTCATGCCCTGAAACTCCTGCCCTGAAACTCCTGCCCTGAATCTCATGCCCTGAATCTCATGCCCTGAAACTCCTGCCCTGAATCTCATGCCCTGAAACTCCTGCCCTGAAACTCCTGCCCTGAATCTCATGCCCTGAAACTCCTGCCCTGAATCTCATGCCCTGAAACTCATGCCCTGAATCTCATGCCCTGAAACTCCTGCCCTGAATCTCATGCCCTGAAACTCATGCCCTGAATCTCATGCCCTGAAACTCCTGCCCTGAATCTCATGCCCTGAAACTACTGCCCTGAATCTCATGCCCTGAAACTCCTGCCCTGAAACTCCTGCCCTGAATCTCATGCCCTGAATCTCCTGCCCTGAAACTCCTGCCCTGAATCTCATGCCCTGAAACTCATGCCCTGAATCTCATGCCCTGAAACTCCTGCCCTGAATCTCATGCCCTGAAACTCATGCCCTGAAACTCCTGCCCTGAATCTCATGCCCTGAAACTCATGCCCTGAATCTCATGCCCTGAAACTCCTGCCCTGAAACTCATGCCCTGAATCTCATGCCCTGAAACTCCTGCCCTGAAACTCATGCCCTGAATCTCCTGCCCTGAAACTCCTGCCCTGAATCTCATGCCCTGAAACTCCTGCCCTGAATCTCATGCCCTGAAACTACTGCCCTGAATCTCATGCCCTGAAACTCCTGCCCTGAATCTCATGCCCTGAATCTCATGCCCTGAAACTCCTGCCCTGAATCTCATGCCCTGAATCTCATGCCCTGAAACTCATGCCCTGAATCTCATGCCCTGAAACTCATGCCCTGAATCTCATGCCCTGAAACTCCTGCCCTGAATCTCATGCCCTGAAACTCCTGCCCTGAAACTCCTGCCCTGAATCTCATGCCCTGAAACTCCTGCCCTGAAACTCCTGCCCTGAATCTCATGCCCTGAAACTCATGCCCTGAATCTCATGCCCTGAAACTCCTGCCCTGAATCTCATGCCCTGAATCTCCTGCCCTGAATCTCATGCCCTGAATCTCATGCCCTGAAACTCATGCCCTGAATCTCATGCCCTGAAACTCCTGCCCTGAATCTCATGCCCTGAAACTCCTGCCCTGAATCTCATGCCCTGAAACTCATGCCCTGAATCTCATGCCCTGAAACTCCTGCCCTGAATCTCATGCCCTGAAACTCATGCCCTGAATCTCATGCCCTGAAACTCCTGCCCTGAATCTCATGCCCTGAAACTCCTGCCCTGAAACTCCTGCCCTGAATCTCATGCCCTGAAACTCCTGCCCTGAAACTCCTGCCCTGAATCTCATGCCCTGAATCTCATGCCCTGAAACTCATGCCCTGAATCTCATGCCCTGAAACTCATGCCCTGAATCTCATGCCCTGAAACTCTGCCCTGAATCTCATGCCCTGAAACTCCTGCCCTGAAACTCCTGCCCTGAATCTCATGCCCTGAAACTCATGCCCTGAATCTCATGCCCTGAAACTCCTGCCCTGAAACTCATGCCCTGAATCTCATGCCCTGAAACTCCTGCCCTGAAACTCATGCCCTGAATCTCCTGCCCTGAAACTCCTGCCCTGAATCTCATGCCCTGAAACTCATGCCCTGAATCTCATGCCCTGAAACTACTGCCCTGAATCTCATGCCCTGAAACTCCTGCCCTGAATCTCATGCCCTGAATCTCATGCCCTGAAACTCCTGCCCTGAATCTCATGCCCTGAATCTCATGCCCTGAAACTCATGCCCTGAATCTCATGCCCTGAAACTCATGCCCTGAATCTCATGCCCTGAAACTCCTGCCCTGAATCTCATGCCCTGAAACTCCTGCCCTGAAACTCCTGCCCTGAATCTCATGCCCTGAAACTCCTGCCCTGAAACTCATGCCCTGAATCTCATGCCCTGAAACTCCTGCCCTGAATCTCATGCCCTGAAACTCATGCCCTGAATCTCATGCCCTGAAACTCCTGCCCTGAATCTCATGCCCTGAAACTCCTGCCCTGAATCTCATGCCCTGAATCTCATGCCCTGAAACTCCTGCCCTGAAACTCCTGCCCTGAATCTCATGCCCTGAAACTCCTGCCCTGAAACTCCTGCCCTGAATCTCATGCCCTGAAACTCATGCCCTGAATCTCATGCCCTGAAACTCCTGCCCTGAATCTCATGCCCTGAAACTCATGCCCTGAATCTCATGCCCTGAATCTCCTGCCCTGAAACTCATGCCCTGAATCTCATGCCCTGAAACTCCTGCCCTGAATCTCATGCCCTGAATCTCATGCCCTGAATCTCATGCCCTGAAACTCCTGCCCTGAAACTCCTGCCCTGAATCTCATGCCCTGAATCTCCTGCCCTGAAACACCTGCCCTGAAACTACTGCCCTGAATCTCATGCCCTGAAACTTCTGCCCTGAATCTCATGCCCTGACTCTCATGCCCTGAAACTCCTGCCCTGAATCTCATCCCTGAAAGTCATGCCCTGAATCTCATGCCCTGAAACTCATGCCCTGTATCTCAAGCCCTGAAACTACTGCCCTGAATCTCATGCCTTGAAACTCCTGGTCTGAAACTCATGCCCTGAATCTCATGCCCTGAATCTCATGCCTTGAAACTCCTGGTCTGAAACTCATGCCCTGAATCCCATGCCTTGAAACTACTGCCCTGAATCTCATTCCCTGAAACTCATGCCCTGAAACTCATGCCCTGAATCTCCTGCCCTGAATCTCATGCCCTGAATCTCATGCCCTGAAACTCCTGCCCTGAATATCATGCCCTGAAACTCCTGCCCTGAATCTCATGCCCTGAAACTACTGCCCTGAATCTCCTGCCCTGAAACTCCTGCCCTGAAGCTCATGCCCTGAATCTCATGCCCGGAAACTCCTGCCCTGAATCTCCTGCCCTGAAAGTCATGCCCTGAATCTCATGCCCTGAAACTACTGCCCTAAATCTCATGCCCTGAAACTCATGTCCTGAATCTCATGCCCTGAAACTCCTGCCCTGAATCTCAAGCCCTGAAAGTCATGCCCTGAAACTCATGCCCTGAATCTCATGCCCTGAATCTCATGCCCTGAAACTCCTGCCCTGAATCTCATGCCCTGAAACTCATGCCCTGAATCTCATGCCCTGAAACTCATGCCCTGAATCTCAAGCCCTGAAACTACTGCCCTGAATCTCATGCCCTGAAACTCCTGCCCTGAATCTCATGCCCTGAAACTCATGCCCTGAATCTCATGCCCTGAAACTCCTGCCCTGAATCTCATGCCCTGAAACTCCTGCCCTGAATCTCATGCCCTGAAACTCCTGCCCTGAATCTCATGCCCTGAAACTCCTGCCCTGAATCTCATGCCCTGAAACTCATGCCCTGAATCTCATGCCCTGAATCTCCTGCCCTGAATCTCATGCCCTGAAACTCATGCCCTGAATCTCATGCCCTGAAACTCCTGCCCTGAATCTCATGCCCTGAATCTCATGCCCTGAAACTCATGCCCTGAATCTCATGCCCTGAATCTCATGCCCTGAAACTCCTGCCCTGAATCTCATGCCCTGAAACTCCTGCCCTGAATCTCATGCCCTGAAACTCCTGCCCTGAAACTCATGCCCTGAATCTCATGCCCTGAAACTCCTGCCCTGAATCTCATGCCCTGAATCTCATGCCCTGAAACTCCTGCCCTGAATCTCATGCCCTGAAACTCCTGCCCTGAATCTCCTGCCCTGAAACTCATGCCCTGAATCTCATGCCCTGAAACTCCTGCCCTGAATCTCATGCCCTGAAACTCATGCCCTGAATCTCATGCCCTGAAACTCCTGCCCTGAATCTCATGCCCTGAAACTCATGCCCTGAATCTCCTGCCCTGAATCTCATGCCCTGAAACTCCTGCCCTGAAACTCATGCCCTGAATCTCATGCCCTGAATCTCCTGCCCTGAAACTCATGCCCTGAATCTCATGCCCTGAAACTCATGCCCTGAATCTCATGCCCTGAAACTCCTGCCCTGAATCTCATGCCCTGAAACTCATGCCCTGAAACTCCTGCCCTGAATCTCATGCCCTGAAACTCATGCCCTGAATCTCATGCCCTGAAACTCCTGCCCTGAAACTCATGCCCTGAATCTCATGCCCTGAAACTCCTGCCCTGAAACTCATGCCCTGAATCTCATGCCCTGAAACTCCTGCCCTGAATCTCATGCCCTGAAACTCATGCCCTGAATCTCATGCCATGAAACTACTGCCCTGAATCTCATGCCCTGAAACTCCTGCCCTGAATCTCCTGCCCTGAAACTCCTGCCCTGAAACTCATGCCCTGAATCTCATGCCCTGAATCTCCTGCCCTGAAACTCCTGCCCTGAATCTCATGCCCTGAATCTCATGCCCTGAATCTCATGCCCTGAAACTCCTGCCCTGAATCTCATGCCCTGAAACTCCTGCCCTGAAACTCCTGCCCTGAATCTCATGCCCTGAAACTCATGCCCTGAAACTCCTGCCCTGAATCTCATGCCCTGAAACTCATGCCCTGAATCTCATGCCCTGAAACTCCTGCCCTGAATCTCATGCCCTGAATCTCCTGCCCTGAATCTCATGCCCTGAATCTCATGCCCTGAAACTCCTGCCCTGAATCTCATGCCCTGAAACTCCTGCCCTGAATCTCATGCCCTGAAACTCCTGCCCTGAATCTCCTGCCCTGAATCTCATGCCCTGAATCTCATGCCCTGAAACTCCTGCCCTGAATCTCATGCCCTGAATCTCATGCCCTGAAACTCATGCCCTGAATCTCATGCCCTGAAACTCCTGCCCTGAATCTCATGCCCTGAAACTCCTGCCCTGAATCTCATGCCCTGAAACTCATGCCCTGAATCTCATGCCCTGAAACTCCTGCCCTGAATCTCATGCCCTGAAACTCCTGCCCTGAAACTCATGCCCTGAATCTCCTGCCCTGAAACTCATGCCCTGAATCTCATGCCCTGAAACTCCTGCCCTGAATCTCATGCCCTGAATCTCCTGCCCTGAAACTCCTGCCCTGAATCTCATGCCCTGAAACTCCTGCCCTGAATCTCATGCCCTGAAACTCCTGCCCTGAAACTCATGCCCTGAATCTCATGCCCTGAAACTCCTGCCCTGAATCTCATGCCCTGAAACTCATGCCCTGAATCTCATGCCCTGAAACTCCTGCCCTGAATCTCATGCCCTGAAACTCCTGCCCTGAAACTCATGCCCTGAATCTCATGCCCTGAAACTCCTGCCCTGAATCTCATGCCCTGAAACTCCTGCCCTGAATCTCATGCCCTGAAACTCATGCCCTGAATCTCATGCCCTGAATCTCCTGCCCTGAATCTCATGCCCTGAATCTCATGCCCTGAAACTCATGCCCTGAATCTCATGCCCTGAAACTCCTGCCCTGAATCTCATGCCCTGAAACTCCTGCCCTGAAACTCCTGCCCTGAATCTCATGCCCTGAATCTCATGCCCTGAAACTCCTGCCCTGAAACTCATGCCCTGAATCTCATGCCCTGAAACTCATGCCCTGAATCTCATGCCCTGAAACTCCTGCCCTGAATCTCATGCCCTGAAACTCCTGCCCTGAATCTCATGCCCTGAAACTCCTGCCCTGAATCTCCTGCCCTGAAACTCATGCCCTGAATCTCATGCCCTGAAACTACTGCCCTGAATCTCATGCCCTGAATCTCCTGCCCTGAAACTCCTGCCCTGAATCTCATGCCCTGAAACTCATGCCCTGAATCTCCTGCCCTGAATCTCCTGCCCTGAATCTCATGCCCTGAATCTCATGCCCTGAAACTCCTGCCCTGAATCTCATGCCCTGAATCTCATGCCCTGAATCTCATGCCCTGAAACTCATGCCCTGAATCTCCTGCCCTGAAACTCATGCCCTGAATCTCATGCCCTGAAACTCCTGCCCTGAATCTCATGCCCTGAATCTCATGCCCTGAAACTCCTGCCCTGAATCTCATGCCCTGAAACTCCTGCCCTGAATCTCATGCCCTGAAACTCCTGCCCTGAATCTCATGCCCTGAATCTCATGCCCTGAAACTCCTGCCCTGAATCTCATGCCCTGAATCTCCTGCCCTGAAACTCCTGCCCTGAATCTCATGCCCTGAAACTCCTGCCCTGAAACTCATGCCCTGAATCTCAAGCCCTGAAACTCCTGCCCTGAATCTCATGCCCTGAAACTCCTGCCCTGAATCTCATGCCCTGAAACTCCTGCCCTGAATCTCATGCCCTGAAACTCCTGCCCTGAATCTCATGCCCTGAATCTCATGCCCTGAAACTCCTGCCCTGAATCTCATGCCCTGAAACTCATGCCCTGAATCTCATGCCCTGAAACTCCTGCCCTGAATCTCATGCCCTGAAACTCATGCCCTGAATCTCATGCCCTGAAACTCCTGCCCTGAATCTCATGCCCTGAAACTCCTGCCCTGAATCTCATGCCCTGAATCTCATGCCCTGAAACTCCTGCCCTGAAACTCCTGCCCTGAATCTCATGCCCTGAAACTCCTGCCCTGAATGTCATGCCCTGAATCTCATGCCCTGAAACTCATGCCCTGAATCTCATGCCCTGAATCTCCTGCCCTGAATCTCATGCCCTGAATCTCCTGCCCTGAAACTCCTGCCCTGAATCTCATGCCCTGAAACTCCTGCCCTGAATCTCATGCCCTGAATCTCCTGCCCTGAAACTCCTGCCCTGAATCTCATGCCCTGAAACTCATGCCCTGAATCTCCTGCCCTGAAACTCCTGCCCTGAATCTCATGCCCTGAAACTCCTGCCCTGAATCTCATGCCCTGAATCTCATGCCCTGAAACTCCTGCCCTGAAACTCCTGCCCTGAATCTCATGCCCTGAAACTCATGCCCTGAATCTCATGCCCTGAAACTCCTGCCCTGAATCTCATGCCCTGAATCTCCTGCCCTGAACCACCTGCCCTGAATTTCCTGCCCTGATACTCCGGCCCTGAATCTCATGCCCTGAATCTCCTGCTCTTAATCTCCTACCCGAAAACTACTGCACTGAAACACCTGCCCAGACTCTCTTGTCCTGAATCTCCAGCCCTGAAACTCCTGCCCTGAAACTCATGCCCTGAATCTCATGCCCTGAAACTCATGCCCTGAATCTCATGCCCTGAAACTCCTGCCCTGAATCTCATGCCCTGAAACTCCTGCCCTGAATCTCATGCCCTGAAACTCATGCCCTGAATCTCCTGCCCTGAAACTCCTGCCCTGAATCTCATGCCCTGAAACTCCTGCCCTGAAACTCCTGCCCTGAATCTCCTGCCCTGAAACTCATGCCCTGAATCTCATGCCCTGAAACTCCTGCCCTGAATCTCATGCCCTGAATCTCCTGCCCTGAAACTCCTGCCCTGAATCTCATGCCCTGAAACTCCTGCCCTGAATCTCATGCCCTGAATCTCATGCCCTGAAACTCCTGCCCTGAATCTCATGCCCTGAAACTCCTGCCCTGAATCTCATGCCCTGAAACTCCTGCCCTGAAACTCCTGCCCTGAATCTCATGCCCTGAAACTCCTGCCCTGAAACTCCTGCCCTGAATCTCATGCCCTGAAACTCCTGCCCTGAATCTCATGCCCTGAAACTCATGCCCTGAATCTCCTGCCCTGAAACTCATGCCCTGAATCTCATGCCCTGAAACTCCTGCCCTGAATCTCATGCCCTGAATCTCATGCCCTGAAACTCATGCCCTGAATCTCATGCCCTGAATCTCCTGCCCTGAATCTCATGCCCTGAAACTCATGCCCTGAAACTCCTGCCCTGAATCTCATGCCCTGAATCTCATGCCCTGAAACTCCTGCCCTGAAACTCATGCCCTGAATCTCATGCCCTGAAACTCATGCCCTGAATCTCATGCCCTGAAACTCCTGCCCTGAATCTCATGCCCTGAAACTCCTGCCCTGAATCTCATGCCCTGAAACTCATGCCCTGAATCTCATGCCCTGAAACTCCTGCCCTGAATCTCATGCCCTGAAACTCCTGCCCTGAAACTCATGCCCTGAATCTCATGCCCTGAAACTCCTGCCCTGAATCTCATGCCCTGAAACTCATGCCCTGAATCTCCTGCCCTGAAACTCCTGCCCTGAATCTCATGCCCTGAATCTCATGCCCTGAAACTCCTGCCCTGAATCTCATGCCCTGAAACTCCTGCCCTGAATCTCATGCCCTGAAACTCCTGCCCTGAATCTCATGCCCTGAAACTCATGCCCTGAATCTCCTGCCCTGAAACTCCTGCCCTGAATCTCATGCCCTGAATCTCCTGCCCTGAAACTCCTGCCCTGAATCTCATGCCCTGAATCTCCTGCCCTGAATCTCATGCCCTGAATCTCCTGCCCTGAAACTCATGCCCTGAATCTCATGCCCTGAAACTCCTGCCCTGAATCTCATGCCCTGAAACTCCTGCCCTGAAACTCCTGCCCTGAATCTCATGCCCTGAAACTCCTGCCCTGAAACTCCTGCCCTGAATCTCCAGCCCTGAAACTCCTGCCCTGAATCTCATGCCCTGAAACTCCTGCCCTGAATCTCATGCCCTGAAACTCCTGCCCTGAATCTCATGCCCTGAAACTCCTGCCCTGAATCTCATGCCCTGAATCTCATGCCCTGAAACTCCTGCCCTGAATCTCATGCCCTGAAACTCATGCCCTGAAACTCCTGCCCTGAAACTCATGCCCTGAATCTCATGCCCTGAAACTCATGCCCTGAATCTCATGCCCTGAAACTCCTGCCCTGAATCTCCTGCCCTGAAACCCATGTCCTGAAAGTGCTGCCCTGAACCTCCTACCCTGAAACGCTGCCCTGAATCTCCTGCCCTTAACCTCCTGCGCTGAAACTCCTGCCCTGTATCTCCAGCGTTGAAACTCATGCCCTGAAACTCCTGCCATGAAATTCCTGGACTGAATCTCATGCCCTGAATCTCATGCCCTGAAACTCCTGCCCTGAAACTCCTGTCCTGAATCTCCAGCCCTGAATCTCATGCCCTGAAACTCCTGCCCTGAATCTCCTGCCCTGAATCTCATGCCCTGAAACTCCTGCCCTGAATCTCATGCCCTGAATCTCATGCCCTGAAACTCCTGCCCTGAATCTCATGCCCTGAATCTCCTGCCCTGAAACTCCTGCCCTGAATCTCATGCCCTGAAACTCATGCCCTGAAACTCCTGCCCTGAAACTCCTGCCCTGAATCTCATGCCCTGAAACTCCTGCCCTGAATCTCCTGCCCTGAATCTCATGCCCTGAAACTCCTGCCCTGAAACTCCTGCCCTGAATCTCCAGCCCTGAAACTCCTGCCCTGAATCTCATGCCCTGAAACTCCTGCCCTGAATCTCATGCCCTGAATCTCCTGCCCTGAATCTCATGCCCTGAATCTCATGCCCTGAAACTCCTGCCCTGAATCTCATGCCCTGAAACTCCTGCCCTGAATCTCATGCCCTGAAACTCCTGTCCTGAAACTGCTGCCCTGAATCTCAAGCCCTGAATCTCATGCCCTGAATCTCATGCCCTGAAACTCCTGCCCTGAATCTCATGCCCTGAAACTCCTGCCCTGAATCTCATGCCCTGAAACTCATGCCCTGAATCTCATGCCCTGAAACTCATGCCCTGAATCTCATGCCCTGAAACTCCTGCCCTGAAACTCCTGCCCTGAATCTCCTGCCCTGAAACTCATGCCCTGAATCTCATGCCCTGAAACTCCTGCCCTGAATCTCATGCCCTGAATCTCCTGCCCTGAAACTCCTGCCCTGAATCTCATGCCCTGAAACTCCTGCCCTGAATCTCATGCCCTGAAACTCATGCCCTGAAACTCCTGCCCTGAATCTCATGCCCTGAAACTCCTGCCCTGAATCTCATGCCCTGAATCTCATGCCCTGAAACTCCTGCCCTGAATCTCATGCCCTGAAACTCCTGCCCTGAATCTCCTGCCCTGAATCTCATGCCCTGAAACTCCTGCCCTGAATCTCATGCCCTGAAACTCCTGCCCTGAATCTCATGCCCTGAAACTCCTGCCCTGAATCTCATGCCCTGAATCTCCTGCCCTGAAACTCATGCCCTGAATCTCCTGCCCTGAAACTCATGCCCTGAATCTCATGCCCTGAAACTCCTGCCCTGAATCTCATGCCCTGAAACTCCTGCCCTGAAACTCCTGCCCTGAATCTCATGCCCTGAATCTCATGCCCTGAAACTCCTGCCCTGAAACTCCTGTCCTGAATCTCCTGCCCTGAATCTCATGCCCTGAATCTCATGCCCTGAAACTCCTGCCCTGAATCTCCTGCCCTGAAACTCCTGCCCTGAATCTCATGCCCTGAAACTCCTGCCCTGAAACTCCTGCCCTGAATCTCCTGCCCTGAAACTCATGCCCTGAATCTCATGCCCTGAAACTCCTGCCCTGAATCTCATGCCCTGAAACTCATGCCCTGAAACTCCTGCCCTGAATCTCATGCCCTGAAACTCATGCCCTGAATCTCATGCCCTGAATCTCCTGCCCTGAAACTCCTGCCCTGAATCTCATGCCCTGAAACTCATGCCCTGAAACTCATGCCCTGAATCTCCTGCCCTGAAACTCCTGCCCTGAATCTCATGCCCTGAAACTCCTGCCCTGAATCTCCTGCCCTGAATCTCCTGCCCTGAAACTCCTGCCCTGAATCTCATGCCCTGAAACTCCTGCCCTGAATCTCATGCCCTGAAACTCCTGCCCTGAATCTCATGCCCTGAAACTCCTGCCCTGAATCTCCTGCCCTGAATCTCATGCCCTGAAACTCCTGCCGTGAAATTCCTGGACTGAATCTCTTGCCCTGAAACTCCTGCCCTGAAACTGCTGCTCTGAACTTCCAGCCCTGAAACTCCTCCCCTGAAACTCCTGCCTTGAAACTCCTGCCATGAACCTCATGCCCTGAAACTCCTGCCCTGAAACTCCTGCTGTGAAATTCCTGGACTGAATCTCTTGTCCTGAATCTCCAGCCCTGAAACTCCTGCCCTGAAACTCCTCTCCTGTAATTCCTGCCCTGAAACTCCTGCCCTGGAACTGCTGCTCTGAATTTCCAGCCCTGAAACTCATGCCCTGAATCTCCTGCCCTGAAACTCCTGCTCTGAATCTCCTGCCCTGAAACCCATGTCCTGAAAGTGCTGCCCTGAACCTCCTACCCTGAAACGCTGCCCTGAATCTCCTGCCCTTAACCTCCTGCGCTGAAACTCCTGCCCTGTATCTCCAGCGTTGAAACTCATGCCCTGAAACTCCTGCCATGAAATTCCTGGACTGAATTTCTTGCCCTGAATCTCCAGCCCTGAAACTCCTGCCCTGAAACTGCTGCTCTGGACTTCCAGCCCTGACACTCCTGCCCTGAAACTCCTGCCTTGAATCTCCTGCCCTGAATCTCATGCCCTGAAACTCCTTCCCTGAATCTCCTGCCCTGAATCTCCTGCCCTGAAACTCCTGCCCTGAATCTCATGCCCTGAAACTCATGCCCTGAAACTCCTGCCCTGAATCTCATGCCCTGAAACTCCTGCCCTGAAACTCCTGCCCTGAATCTCATGCCTTGAATCTCCAGTCCTGTAACTCCTGCCCTGAAACTGCTGCTCTGAAGCTGCTGCTCTGAATTTCCAGCACTTGAACTCATGCCCTGAATCTCTTGCTCTGAATCTCCTGACCTGAAACTCCTGCCCTGAATCTCCTGCGCTGTAACACCTGAATATGGCGGTACTACAATTGTTTGTTTGACTTAAATATAATGTATTCAGTATTATTCTAACTTTTTTTGATTCATAATATATATCTTCATGTACTCTGTATTCTATGTGGAAATTAATTAATAAAAATATTGAAACAGAAAAAAAATCTCATTACTCTCAGAATTACATGCCTCTCATTATCTTGGTCCATGGGATAAACAGCAGCCCGGCCTGATCAACCCTGGTTGGGTCGCCTCGGAGAAGGTGTCTAATGATTAAAGACCCAAAACACCCAATGACCACAGCTTACATTACTGATGATGTTTCCCAGTGCATACCCAGTTCATTAAGCCAAGTGGTGTCGTACCACAATAATGAAAGGCTTGGGCCACATTAAAGTGGCTCTACTACGCTACTCTATACACTACAGCACGTCATACCTCACCACTTTCTCTCCCAGACCCACATATACATCCGCCAGGCCTACCATCAAATGTAATCCTAAGGTCCAAGGGGGTACACACTATTAATCAGAGACATACCCCGATTAACTTGGACACACTTCCACAAACCTGCAGCCACTACACTACACTATCCACCAGAGCCCCATATCCTCACCACACAAAACTCCACAACCTTAACTCTCCCAACCCCACATATACATCCACTAGCCCTAAACTCTAATGTAATCCAAAGGTCCAAGGGGGCACACACCCCTATTAACCCTAGGCACATCCCGATCCCAATTAACACTGGCCACACCCCTACAAACACGCTGACTTGTGTAAGGAGGAGCAAGATCCTATAAAGGCAAGAGTTGGACCTGGTTATCGAATGTGTGGACCAAATCGAAGTGGCAGTATTGAGTGACACTGAATCTCAAGTGATGAGATCAAGAAGCACAAGAGGAATGGTATTCCCACTGCCCAAATATTTTCACTCTAACCCTATTCCATGAGGAAGAATGCATCCCTACCCTACTCCTAAACATAACATCTTCATGCCTCTAACACACCAGAGACTCGGATGGTAGTTTGCCTCCCTGGTGCCAGGGTCCGGGATATTTCTGATCGTGTCCAAGATATCCTGAAGTGGGAGGGTGAAGAGCCAGAGGTCCTGGTACATATAGGTACCAATGACATAGGTAGGAAAAGGGATGAGGTCCTGAAAGAAGAATATAGGGAGCTAGGAAGGGAGTTGAGAAAAAGGACCGCAAAGGTAGTAATCTCGGGATTACTGCCTGTGCCACGCGACAGTGAGAGTAGGAATGCGATGAGGTGGAGGATAAATGCGTGGCTGAGGGATTGGAGCAGGGGGCAGGGATTCAAGTTTTTGGATCATTGGGACCTCTTTTGGCGCAGGTGTGACCTGTACAAAAAGGACGGGTTACACTTAAATCCTCGGGGGACCAATATCCTGGCAGGGAGATTAGCGGGGGCTACTGAGGTGACTTTAAACTAGAATGGTTGGGGGGTGGGAATCAAATTAAAGCGGCTAGGTGTGAGGAGGTTAGTTCACAACAGAGGGATGGGAACCAGTGCAGAGAGACAGAGGGGTGTAAAGTGAGCGTAGAAGCAAAAAGTACAAAGGGGAAAAGTAAAAGTGGCAGGCCGACAAATCCAGGGCAAGCATTAAAAAGGGCTAAGAGAGTTGTAAAAGAGTGCCTGAAGGCTTTATGTGTCAATGCAAGGAGCATTCGTAATAAGGTGGATGAATTGAAAGTGCAGATTGTTATTAATGATTATGATATAGTTGGGATCACAGAGACATGGCTCCAGGGTGACCAGGGATGGGAGCTCAACGTTCAGGGATATTCAATATTCAGGAGGGATAGACACGAAGGAAGGGGAGGTGGGGTGGCATTGCTGGTTAAAAAAGAGATTAACGCAATAGAAAGGAAGGACATAAGCCGGGAAGATGTGGAATCGATATGGGTAGAGCTGCGTAACACTAAGGGGCAGAAGACGCTGGTGGGAGTTGTGTACAGGCCACCTAACAGTAGTAGTGAGGTCGGAGATGGTATTAAACAGGAAATTAGAAATGTGTGCAATAAAGGAACAGCAGTTATAATGGGTGACTTCAATCTACATGTAGACTGGGTGAACCAAATTGGTAAAGGTGCTGAGGAAGAGGATTTCTTGGAATGTATGCGGGATGGTTTTTTGAACCAACATGTCGAGGAACCGACTAGAGAGCAGGCTATTCTGGACTGGGTTTTGAGCAATGAGGAAGGGTTAATTAGCGATCTTGTCGTGAGAGGCCCCTTGGGTAAGAGTGACCATAATATGGTGGAATTCTTCATTAACATGGAGAGTGACGTAGTTAATTCAGAAACAAAGGTTCTGAACTTAAAGAGGGGTAACTTTGAAGGTATGAGACGTGAATTAGCTAAGATAGACTGGCAAATGACACTTCAAGGATTGACGGTGGATATGCAATGGCAGGCATTTAAAGGTTGCATGGATGAACTACAACAATTGTTCATCCCAGTTTGGCAAAAGAATAAATCAAGGAAGGTAGTGCACCCGTGGCTGACAAGAGAAATTAGGGATAGTATCAATTCCAAAGAAGTAGCATACAAATTAGCCAGAGAAAGTGGCTCACCTGAGGACTGGGAGAAATTCAGAGTTCAGCAGAGGAGGACAAAGGGCTTAATTAGGAAGGGGAAAAAAGATTATGAGAGAAAACTGGCAGAGAACATAAAAACGGACTGTAAAAGCTTTTATAGATATGTAAAAAGGAAAAGACTGATAAAGACAAATGTAGGTCCCCTGCAAACAGAAACAGGTGAATTGATTATGGGGAGCAAGGACATGGCAGACCAATTGAATAATTACTTTGGTTCTGTCTTCACTAAGGAGGACATAAATAATCTTCCAGAAATAGTAAGGGACAGAGGGTCCAGTGAGATGGAGGAACTGAGCGAAATACATGTTAGTAGGGAAGTGGTGTTAGGTAAATTGAAGGGATTGAAGGCAGATAAATCCCCAGGGCCAGATGGTCTGCATCCCAGAGTGCTTAAGGAAGTGGCCCAAGAAATAGTGGATGCATTAGTGATAATTTTTCAAAACTCGTTAGATTCTGGACTAGTTCCTGAGGATTGGAGGGTGGCTAATGTAACCCCACTTTTTAAAAAAGGAGGGAGAGAGAAACCGGGGAATTATAGGCCGGTTAGCCTAACGTCGGTGGTGGGGAAACTGCTGGAGTCAGTTATCAAGGATGTGATAACAGCACATTTGGAAAGCGGTGAAATGATCGGACAAAGTCAGCATGGATTTGTGAAAGGAAAATCATGTCTGACGAATCTCATAGAATTTTTTGAGGATATAACTAGTAGAGTGGATAGGGGAGAACCAGTGGATGTGGTATATTTGGATTTTCAAAAGGCTTTTGACAAGGTCCCACATAGGAGATTAGTGTGCAAACTTAAAGCACACGGTATTGGGGGTAAGGTATTGGTGTGGGTGGAGAATTGGTTAGCAGACAGGAAGCAAAGAGTGGGAATAAACGGGACCTTTTCAGAATGGCAGGCGGTGACTAGTGGGGTACCGCAAGGCTCAGTGCTGGGACCCCAGTTGTTTACAATATATATTAATGACTTGGATGAGGGAATTAAATGCAGCATCTCCAAGTTTGCGGATGACACAAAGCTGGGTGGCAGTGTTAGCAGTGAGGAGGATGCTAAGAGGATGCAGGGTGACTTGGATAGGTTGGGTGAGTGGGCAAACTCATGGCAGATGCAATTTAATGTGGATAAATGTGAAGTTATCCACTTTGGTGGCAAAAATAGGAAAACAGATTATTATCTGAATGGTGGCCGATTAGGAAAAGGGAAGGTGCAACGAGACCTGGGTGTCATTATACACCAGTCATTGAAAGTGGGCATGCAGGTACAGCAGGCGGTGAAAAAGGCGAACGGTATGCTGGCATTTATAGCGAGAGGATTCGAGTACAGGAGCAGGGAGGTACTACTGCAGTTGTACAAGGCCTTGGTGAGACCACACCTGGAGTATTGTGTGCAGTTTTGGTCCCCTAATCTGAGGAAAGACATCTTTGCCATAGAGGGAGTACAAAGAAGGTTCACCAGATTGATTCCTGGGATGGCAGGTCTTTCATATGAAGAAAGACTGGATGAACTGGGCTTGTACTCGTTGGAATTTAGAAGATTGAGGGGGGATCTGATTGAAACGTATAAGATCCTAAAGGGATTGGACAGGCTAGATGCAGGAAGATTGTTCCCGATGTTGGGGAGGTCTAGAACGAGGGGTCACAGTTTGAGGATAGAGGGGAAGCCTTTTAGGACCGAGGTTAGGAAAAACTTCTTCACACAGAGAGTGGTGAATCTGTGGAATTCTCTGCCACAGCAAACTGTTGAGGCCAGTTCATTAGCTATGTTTAAAAGGAAGTTAGATATGGCCCTTGTGGCTACAGGGGTCAGGGGGTATGGAGGGAAGGCTGGGTTCTGAGTTGGATGATCAGCCATGATCATAATAAATGGCGGTGCAGGCTCGAAGGGCCGAATGGCCTACTCCTGCACCTATTTTCTATGTTTCTATGTTTCTACCCCATAATCCTGAGACCTCTCCGCACCCTTGGGGTTCAAGTTACATAACAGATTCCATTCTCCCCTCTCTCCCCTACGGGGTGGCCTGCAGCCTCAACTCCCAGCCCTACCCCTAAACCTAGCATCTGCACCCCTCCTATACACCCCCATGAAGCCAAGCCCTCTCCCTACCAGAGGCCATGCATTAGGGTTAAGGTTAGGATGACCTCTGCACTTTCCACAGGGATCGCTCCCTATACGGCTCCCTTCTCCATTCTTCCCTCCTGGTACTTATATTTGCACGTGGAACAAGTGTCACATATGTCTTTACAACTCCTCCCTCACTACCATTCAGTGCCCCAAACAGTCCTTGCAGGCAAGGCGACATTTTATCTGGCAGTCTACTGGGGTCATCTACTGCATCCGGTGCTCCCAGAGTGGTCTCTTGTATATTGGTGAGGCCTGATGTAAATTGGGAGACTGTTTCCCCGAGCTGCTATGTTACATCCGCCAGAAAATTAGGGATCTCCTGGTGGTCATCCATTTCAATTCTGGTCCCCATTCTATTCTGACATGTCAATCCATGGTCTTCTCTACTGCAGTGATGAAGCCACATTCCGGTTGGAGAAGCAAAACCTTCACAGCACGCTGGAGGAACTCAGCAGGTCGGGCAGCATCAATGGAAACGATGAGTCGACGTTTCGGGCCGGAACCCTTCAAAACGTCGACTCATCATTTCCATTGATGCTGCCCGACCTGCTGAGTTCCTCCAGCGTGCTGTGAGTGTTGCTTTGATCCCAGCATCTGCAGATTATTTTGTGTTTGTGAAGCAAAACCTTATATTGTCTGGGAAGCTTCCAACCCGATGGCATGAACATCTTTCTTGAACTGCTGGTAATTACACCCCCCCCCCCCAAACTCTCCTTCACCATTCTGGTTTCCGTTTCACCTTATCTCCTTACCTCCCTCTTCCTCTTCTTCCATGGTCTACTACCCTCCCACTTCTCCAGCTTTTACCTCTTTCACCGGCTGTTTACTTCAGCCCCCATCCCAACCCACCCCCCCCCCAATTTCACCTTTTCCTGGCTTCTTTTTTCCCCAGTCTCGATGAAGGGTCTCGGGCCGAAATGTCGACTGCTTACTCTTTTCCATAAGTTCTAAGTCCCTGCAGGATTTTGTGTGCGTTGCTTGGAATTCCAGCATCTGCAGATTTTCTCTTGCTGGACATTCTGCTGTCATTGCACTGAGTGTGCGAACTTCAATGTCTTCCCCTCAGTATATTCCAATATAAAGGGCTTGACTTATGGTGTTTTTCCCACCTTACACGGTGGAATATTCCATTTTTTCTATTTATTTAGTAGTGGGGATGTCTAAATATATGTGCGCATATATATACACATACACACACAAATATTACATATGTATCTATTATTAAGTAAATGGAATATCCCACCGTATTCCTCCTCATTGTGGGGTGCATCATTCTGATTCATGTGTAGTCTTGTTAACTTTGTGGGAAATTAAAGATAGTGCCCAAAATAACGGTGCATTTCACTCCCAGTAGGGGAGAGAGAGAGATTAAATGATCAAACTGCCAAGAGTTCACACTGGCCAAAGTGTGGAACTGTTGTTGTATTTTCTGGTAGGTATCTTCTTGTAAATAGTGGCAGTTCTCTTTTCATTATCTTCTCTCATTTTTGTAAGCTTGATTGTTTTCATGTGTGGAATAAACACCATTACAAGAAAGTACTATATGACTCAAGCCATCTTTCCTTTGATCATTAACCCACAATGTAACAGAATAAGCAGGTTAATTACCAATGTCTTTCACCGCCAAAGATTTGACAGATGAAGAACATGTCCGAAATAACTGCAGTCAACTTGCCTTCTTCAGTCTGCAGAAAGTCATGCAGGAAATTCAAGGGAAATTCACCCAGAGTGGTAACTGCTTGGAATTCACTTACACAGGGAGAGCAAGGGGTGTACAGCAGGGATAGATTTTAAAGGGTTATCATGGGACAGAGAAACTGGCAAAGATCAGCTGGGCTGAGTTGACTCCCTACAGTACACCGGGTGTGTTACAGATTCACTAAGTACCCAAGACAGAGTTTAAAATAGAATCGATTTATTTGTCACAGATCTAAAATATTAAACTCCAGTCCCATTAAAGGTGAACATCAGCTGAAGAAGCTCCCCCCATGCACAGTAACCAGGGTGCAGAACTGGGTGTGATGAGCAGCAGAAATAATTGCAGAGTTGGACACCAACAGTCACATTGAACTTGCCTCTGGATTCAACAACTGTCATGGTTAAATATCAACATGCAACTTATTTAAACTTTTTCCCCAGTATGAACTCGGTAGTGTGTCATAAGGTGAGATGACCGAGTGAATCCCTTTCCACATTCAGAGCAGGTGAACGGCCTCTCCCCAGTGTGAACTCGCTGATGTACCTTCAGCTGAAATGATTGAGTGAATCCCTTCCCACAGACTGAGCAGGTGAATGGTTTCTCCCCAGTGTGAACTGACTGGTGTGCCAATAGGTGAGATGACCGAGTGAATCCTTTCCCACACTCAGAGCAGATGAACGGCCTCTCTCCAGTGTGAACTCGCTGATGCAGCTTCAGTTGAGATGACTGACTGAATCTCCGCCCACAGTCTAAGCAGGTGAATGGCCTCATTCCAGTGTGAATTGACTGGTGTGCCCGTAGGTGAGATGACTGAGGAAATCCCTTCCCACAGTCTGAGCAGGTGTACGGCCTCTCCCCAGTGTGAACTGACTGGTGTGCCAGTAGGTGAGATGACCGAGTGAATCCCTTCCCGCAGTCCGAGCAGGTGAACGGCCTCTCCCCAGTGTGTACTTGCTTATGTTCCTTCAGTTGAGATGACTGAGTGAATGCCTTCCCACAGTCTGAGCAGATGAAAGGCCTCTCCCCAGTGTGAACTCGCTGGTGTGTCTGCAGGTGGAATGAACGAGTGAATGCCTTCCCACAGTCTGAGCAGGTGAATGGTCTCTCCCCAGTGTGAACTAACTGGTGTGCCAGTAGGTCAGATGACCGAGTGAATCCCTTCCCACATTCTGAGCAGGTGAATGGCCTCTCCCCAGTGTGAACTTGCTGGTGTGTCTGTAGGTGGGATAACCGAGTGAATGCCTTCCCACAGTCTGAGCAGGCGAATGGCCTCTCCCCAATGTGAACTGACTGGTGTACCAATAGGTGAGATGACCGAGTGAATCCCTTCCCACAGTCTGAGCAGATGAACGGCCTCTCGCCAGTGTGAACTCGCTGATGTACCTTCAGCTGAGATGACTGAGTGAATCCCTTTCCACAGGCTAAGCAGATGAATGGCCTCTCGCCAGTGTGAACTCGCTGGTGTACTTTCAGTTGAAATGACCGAGGAAACCTCTTCCCGCAATCTGAGCAGACGAATGGCATCTCCCCAGTGTGAATTGACTGGTGTGTCTGTAAGTGAGATGACCGAGTGAATCCCTTCCCACAGTCTGAGCAGATGAATGGCCTCTCCCCAGTGTGAATTCGCTGATGTACCTTCAGTTGAGATGATTGAGTGAATCCCTTCCCACAATCCGAGCAGATAAATGGCCTCTCCCCAGTGTGAACTCGCTGGTGTACCTTCAGTTGAAATGACCGAGGAAATCCCTTGCCGCAGTCTGAGCAGGTGAACGGCCTCTCCCCAGTGTGAATTTGCTTATGTTCCTTGAGTTGAGAAGACCGGGTGAATCCCTTCCCACAGTCTGAGCAGGTGAACGGCCTCTCCCCAGTGTGAATTCTCTGGTGTGTCTGCAGGTGAAATAGCCGAGTGAATGCCTTCCCACAGTCTGAGCAGGTGAACGGCTTCTCCCCAGTGTGAATTGACTGATGTGCCAATAGGTCTGATGACCGAGTGAATCCCTTCCCACAGTCTGAACAAGTGAATGGCCTCTCCCCAGTGTGAACTCGCTGGTGTGTCTGCAGGTGGGATGACCGAGTGAATCCCTTCCCACAGTCTGAACAAGTGAATGGTCTCTCCCCAGTGTGAACTTGCTGGTGTGTCTGCAGGTAGGATGACTGAGTGAATGCCTTCCCACAGTCTGAACACATGAAAGGTCTCTCCCCATTGTGATCTGATTGGTGTGCTTGTTGGTTGCATAACTGAGTGAATTGCTTCCCACACACAGAACAGGTTGATGGAGTCTGCTCAGTGTGAACTCGCTGGTGTGTCGTTAGGTGGGATGACAGAATAAATCCCTTCCCACGGTCTGAGCAGGTGAACGACATCTCCCCACTGTGAACTGACTAGTGTGCCAATAGGTCAGATGACTGAGTGAATCCCTTTCTAGTTTGAGGTGAATGGCCTCTCCCCAGTGTGTACTCACTAATCAGTCAGCAAATCAGATGTCTGAGTGAATCACTTTCCACATTCTGAGCAAGTGAAATCACTGGTGTGTCTGTAGGTGGCACGACTGAGTGAATCCCTTCCTACTGTCTGAGCAGGTGAACGGCCTCTCCCCAGTGTGAAATTACTCATGCATCAGCAGATTCGATGACTGAATGGATCTCTTTCCACGCACGGAACAGTTGAATGGTCTCTCTCCTTTCAAATTCACTGGTGTGTCTGTAAGTGGGCTGAGTAAGTGACTCTTCCCTCACATGGAACAGGTGAACGGCCTCTCACTGTGAATTTTCTGATGTATCTTCAGCTTGGATGACAGAGTCGAACCACTCCTAGACACACAGTAGGTGAATGGCCTCTCCCCACGGTGAAGTCACTGGTGTACCTGCAGGTCTGCTGACTGAGTGAATTTCCTTCCACATTATGAGAATGATATCTCCCTGCTATCGATTCTCTAGCAAATCAAGTCAAGTGTATGACATAGTAAATCCCTTGCACAGTCAATACAGTTGAAGAACTGATCTGAAGTGAACAAATGCTGGTATGTTCTCAGCACCCCAGTTCCAGTGGGTTTCATTGAGTTACAACAGAAAACTTCATTTCAGACACAAAACACGTTTCCAGCTGGGATGAGATATTTCTTCATCTTCAAGGATTAACAACAGATATATTGGTGTTACACAGGAACATCTGGTCACTCCTTCAATAATTTGAAGACTAAAATGTTCAAAACAGGTGAGTACATCCAATCCTCACCACTATCCTGACCACAGATTCAGGTTCTCCTTGCTACAACTGCTGCGCTCTCTTCTTAAGCATCTCCTCTTCCACTCTCAAGGACTGGTGATATTCAAGTGCTGGTAAACTAACACACACTACAGAACTGACATGTTGTTATGTCTGAGATTTCCGTACATAAATTCTTTGCCGTTTCTAACCTTTAAAAAGAGTGATAAAAGACATACATGGGTGAAGTACTATATTGCAGATGAGATCATTTTAGTTTCTATGGTGAGTTTTGACTTCACACTGTTACAGTAAGGTTTAACCCCAGTTGGAGGAACAACTCCTCAATCTTCCATCTGGGTAAAGTGCAGGCATCCAGACTAATCATCACATTCTCTGACTGTTTTCCTGTCTGTATCAGAATGGGCTATTTCTACCCAATATCAATCTGTGAATTTGCTCAGTTTGTCTCTCCTCCCATTAGTATTATTTCAAGTTCTGTTCATGTCCCACAGTGCTACAAAGAGCACTTGATATTACATGGCTGACCCTCGAGATTTTCTATTGACCCTGACCTCCTCCTCCACCCAGATGATTGATTCTGATCAACTCACCAGTGGCAATGCCGATGAATACAAAGGGAAACTGATTAGACTTTCTCAATGGAGATTGGTAATCTGCATATCTTTGCAATTGAATGCTACAGGTCACTTGTTGTCCTGGACAAAGGTGCCTGATATGAATATGAAATTGGGACAAAACATGTTCTCACAGGTAGAAAGGTCCAGGACCAGAGGAGGTAGAGCAGAGTAACACATTCAAAATGCTGGAGGAACTCAACAGGTTAGGAAGCATCTATGGAAATACATAGAGAGTCAATGTTTCGGGCCAAGAACCTTCCTCAGGACTTGAAAGGAAAGGGGAAATAGCCTGAAAAAGAAGGTAGGAGTGGGAAACGAGTACAAGCTAGAAAGTGATAAGTGGACAAGAGCAAATCTGCTGAAGCTGGAAATCCAAGCAACACACACAAAATGCTGGAGGAACTCAGCAGGCCAGGCAGCATCTATGGAAAAGAGTACAGTTGACGTTTTGGGCCAAGACCCTTCAGCAGGACTGGAGAAAAAAAGCTGAGGAGTAGATTTAAAAGTTGGGAGGGGAGAGAGACACGGGTGATAGGTGAAGGGGAAGGGATGAAGTAAAGAGCTGAGAAGTTGATTGGTGAAAGAGAGAGATAGATTGGTTGGAGAAGGGGGAGTCTGATAGAAGAGGACAGAAGGCCATGGAAAAAAGAAAAGGGGGGAGGAGCACCAGAGGGAGGTGACGGGCGGGCAAGGAGATAAGGTAAGAGAGGGAAAAAGGAATGGGGAATGGTGAAGGAGGGAGGGGAGGCATCACCAGAAGTTTGAGAAATCGATGTTCATGCCATCAGGTTGAAGGCTACCCAGACAGAATATAAGGTGTTGTTCTTCCAACAGTGTGGCCTCATCACGATCGTGTTGGAGGCCATGTATAGACATATTGGAACGGGAATGGGAAGTGGAATTAAAATGGGTGGCCACTGGGAGAACCTGGTGAAGTAGTCTCCCAATCTACATCGGATCTCACCGATATACAGGAACACTGGACACAGTCTATGACTCCAACAGACTCAAAGATGAAGTGTTGCCTCACCTGGACAGACTGTTTGGGGCCCTGAATGGCAGTGAGGGGCAGGTGTAGCATTTGTTCCGCTTGCAAGGATAAGTGCCAGGATAGAGTTCAGTGGGGAGGGGCAAATGCGACAAGGGAGTTGGGTAGGGAGCTGGGTAGGGAGCGATCCCTGCAGAAAGCAGAAAGTGATAGGAGGGAAAGATGCGTTTGGTGGTGGGATCCCTGTTCATTAGAGGATAAGCAACCAGTGCAGAGTACTCCTGTGGCTATTCCCCTCAACAGCAATTTGGATACTGTTGGGTGGGGGGGGGGGGTGACCTAGCAGAGGAAAGCCACAGTAGTCAGGTCTCTGGCACTGAGTCTAGTTCTTTGGCTCAGAAAGGAAGTGGGGAGAAGAGGTGAGTTGTAGTGATAGGAAATTTGTTGGTTAGGGGAACAGAAATGAGGTTCTATGGACGAGAACCAGGGAGGCACAATAGCATAGTAGCACAATGCTTTGCAGTACCAGCAACCCGGGTTCCTTCCAGCTAGCCTTCTTCCCCTCCTCACACCATTTTATTCTGGTATCTTTTCTCTTTTCTCCTCAGTCCTGAAGAAGGGTCTCTGCCCAAAATGTCGACTGTTTATTCATTTCCAAAGATGCTGCCTGACCTTCTGAGTTCCTCCAACATTTTGTGTATATTGGTTTGGATTTCCAGCAGCTGCAGACTTTTTTGTGTTTATCATCTCCCGGCACTGCCTATAAAGAGTTTATACATTCTCACCATGACCACGTGGGTTTCCTCTGGGTGCTCTAGTTTTCTCTCCCAAATTCCAAAGACGTACTGCTTAGTAGGTTAATTGGCCATTGTAAATCGTCCCACGATTAAACTAGGGTTAAATCAGGAGTTGCTGGGCGGCATGGCTTGAAGGACCGGAATAGCCTATTCTGTGCTGTATCTCAATAAATAAATGAGAATCCAGGATGGCTTGTTGCCTTCCGGGTGCCAGGGTCAGGAACATCTCAGAGTGAGTCCACAGCATCAAGTCGAGAGTGAGCAGCCAGAGGTCATGATACACGTTAATATCAATGTCATGTATAGGATTTGTGACGAGGTCCTGCAAAGTGAGATCAGGAAGTTATGCATTAAGTTAAAGGACAGAACCTCCAGAGTTGTGATCTCAGGACTGCTAACCATGCCTTGTGCTAGAGAGGGCATCAGATTTTTGGATCGCTGGGCTCTCTTCCAGGTAAGGTGGGACTTGTACAGAAGGGACGGTTTGCACCTGAACTGGATGGGGCAAATATCCTAGTGGGAATGTTTGCTGTTGCTGCATGGGGGAGGGGATATGGAGGGAGATGATGTTAAGCCTACATACCAAGTTGGGAATCAAAAGGCTGAGCATAGTGGGGCTAATGTTTTGAGCTACGTATGCAAGGAGTATTTTAGGAAAGGCAATGAGCAACACCTGGAATTTGAGTTTGTAGCCCTTAGTAAGACTTGGTTGCAGGAGGGGCAAGACTGGCAGCTCTGTGTTCTGGGATTCCATTGTTTTAGATGTGAAAGAGCAGAAGGGGTAGTATTACTAGTCATGGCAGTGCTTCGTCAAAATAACTGGGGAGCTCATCTAGTGAGGCCTTATGGATAGAACTACGGAATAAGAAAGGTATGATCATGTTTATGGGATTATGATACAGACCACCCAACGGTCCACAGAATTTAGAGGAGCAAATTTATAGATATCGCAAACTATTGCAAGAAGCATAAAGTTCTGATAGTAGGCGATTCTGTCCACATATTGAATTGTATTGAGTATAGGAAACATTAATGAGCCCTAATTTGGAGTATAGTGGGCAGTTCTGGTCAACTAACTACAGGAAAGATGAAGATAATCCAAGAGGGACTAATATTCTTGTGGGCAGGTTTGCTGGAGCTGTTGGGAGTGGTTTAAACTAATATGGTGGGGGAATGGGAACCAGGATGACAGAGCTGAGGATGAACCAGCAGATTTACAAGCAGATGATGGGTGTAACATGAATCTAAGGAAGGACAAGCCAGTGATTAGGTACAAATGCAGACAGAGCAAAGAGTTAAATCGTACACACAGGCAAAATTCAAAAGGGCGAAGAATGAAGGACTAAAGGTGCAGTATTTAAAGGAGCGTAACATTTGGAATAAGGTGGATGAACTTGTGGCGTAATTAGAGATTGGTCAGTATGATGTTATGGGCATTATTGAGTTGTGGCTAAAAGAAGGCCATAGTTGGGAACTTAACATCAAAGGATATACTTTCTATCGAAAGGACAGGCAGGAAAGCATAAGCGGTGGAGTGGCTCTATTGGTAAGAGATGGAGTTACATCTTTAGAAAGAGGTGACACAGGGTCACAGAATGTTGAATATTTGTGGGTGGGGTTAAGAAATTGCAAGGGTAAAGAAACCATATAGAGGCCTCCAAATAATAACCAAGATGTGGGGCTGAGATGGCAAAGGGGCCTGGAAAAGGCATGTAATAAGGGTAGTGTCACAATTGTAATGGAGGACTTCAATATGCAAGGGGATTGGGAAAATCAGTTTGGTGTCGGATTGCAAGAGAGGGAATTTGCTGAATGCTTACAAGATAGATTTTTAAAGCAGTTTGTGCTTGAGCCTACTAGGGGAAAGACTGTCTTAGACTGGGTGTAGTGCAATAACCCAGATTTATTAGGAGCTTAATGTAAAGGAGCTTTTAAGAGGCAGTGATCATAATATGATTGAATTCATACTACAATTTGAGAGGGAGAGGCACAAGTCATATGTATCAGTATTGCAATGGAATAAAGGGAATTACAGAGGCACGAAAGAGGAGCTTGCCCAGATGGATTGGAGGAGGATACTGGTGGGGATGACGGCAGAGGAGAGGTGGCTGAAATTTCTGGGAATAGTTCACAAGGCACAGGATAGATATGTCTCACAGAAGCAGTTCTCAAATGGCAGGGGTAGGCAACCGTGGCTGACAAGGGAAGTTAAGGACTGCAAAAAGCCAAAGAAAAGGCATATAAGGTATCAAAAGTGAGTGGGAAGTTGGATGATTAGGAAGGTTTTAAAATCCAACAAAAGGCAACTAAAAAAGCTGTAAGGGAAAAGATGAAATATGAGGGCAAACTAGCCAACAGTATAAAGCAGGATACGAAACTTTTTTTCAGTTATATAAAGAGTAAATGGGAGGTGAGAGTTGATATTGGACAACTGGAAAATGATGCTGCTGAGGTAGTAATGAAGGACAAAGAAATGGCAGATGAACCTAACAATACTCCATTCTCCACTGTTTAAGACATTAGCAGTGTGTCAGATGTCTGTGCGTGTCAGAGAGCAGGAGTGTGTGCCATTGCTATTACAAAGGAAAAAGGGCTAGGCAAACTTGAAGCTCTTAAGGTGGATAAATCACCTCAACCAGGTGGACTACATCCCAAAGTCTTCAGAGAGGTTACTGAAGTCATGACTGGGCATGATCTTTCAAGAATCACTTGATTCTGGCATGATCCTGGAGGACTGGAAAATTGCAACTGTCAATCCACTCTTGAAGAAGGGAGGAAGGCAAAAGAAAGGAAATTACAGGCCAGTTAGCCTAACCACAGTGGTTAGGAAAGTGCCAGAGTCTATTACTAAGGATGAGGTTTCAAGGTACTTGGAGACTAGTGATAAAATAAGTCAAGGTCAGCATGGTTTCTGCAAAGGGAAATCTTGCCTGACAAATCTGTTGGAGTTCTTCAAGGAAGTAACATGCAGCATGGACAAAGGAGAGGTAGTAGATGTCATTTATTTGGATTTTCAGAAGGTGTTTGATAAGGTGTCATATGAGGCTGCTTAACTAGATAAAATCCTATGGCATTACAGGAAAGATACTGGCATGGATAGTGGAATAGCTGACAGGCAGGAGGCAGCGAGTGGGAATAAAGGGCTTTTTCTGGTTGGCTGCCAGTGACTAGTGGTGCTTCTCAGGGATGAGTGTTAGGACCGCTACTTTTCACATTGCTTGTCAATGATTTAGATAATGGAATTGGGGCAAAGTTTGTGGATGATATGAAGATAGGTGGAGGGGCAGGTAATGCTAAGAAAGTAATGCGATTACAGCAGGACAGACAAATTGGAAGAATGGGAAAAAAGTGGCAGATGGAATACAGTGTTGGGAAATGTATGACAATGCATTTTGGTAAAAGGAACAATAGTGCAGACTATTATCGAAATGGGGAGAAGGTTCGAACATCAGAGGTGCAGAGGGACTTAGAAGTCCTTGTGCAAGACTCCCAGAAGGTTAATTTACAGGTTGAGTCTCTGGTAAAGAAGGTAAATGCAACGTTGGCATTATTCCAAGGAGATAATGCTGAGGCTTTATAAGACATTAGTCAGGCTGCACTTAGAGTATTGTCAACAGTTTTGGGCCCCACATCTCAGAAAGGATGTGTTGTCATTGGAGAGAGTCCAGAGGAGATTCATGAGGATGATTCCGGGAATGAAGGAGTTAACATATGAGGAGTGTTTGGCTGCTTTGGGCCAGTACTCATTGGAATTTAGAAGAATGCAGGGGGATTTCATTGAAACCTACTGAATGTTTAAAGGACTAGATAAGGTGAAGGTGGAGAGGATATTGCATATACCATAAGACATAGGAGAAGAATTACACCATTTGATCATTCAACCATGGCTGTTCCTATTTTCCCTTCCTCAGCCCTACTCCCCAGCCTTCTCAGCAAACATTTGATGTCGTATCTAATCAAGAAACTATCAAGCTTTGCTTTAAATACCCCCAATGACCTGGCCTCTATAGCTGCCTCTGGTAATAAATTCCACAAATTCACTACCTCAGGCTAAAGAAATTTCTCCGCATCTGTTTTAAATGGACACCCCTATATCCTGAGGCTGGGTGCCTTCTTGTCCTCGACTTCCCCAGCATGGGAAACCTCCTTTCCACATCTACTCTACCTTGGCCTTTCAACATTCGAAAGGTTTCAGAGACGCCCCCTCCCCCCAATTCCTTCTAAATTCCAGTGAGTACAGACCTACAGCTATCAAACATTCCTCATATGACAACCCTTTCATCCCCGGAATCATCCTTGTGACCTTCCTCTAAACCCTCTCCAATGCCAGAACATCATTTCTTAAATAAGGAACACAAAACTGTTCACAATACTCAAGGTGAGGCCTCATCACTGCCTTATAAAGCCTCAGCATCACATCTCTGTTCTTATATTCTAGGCCTCTTGAAATGAATGCTAACATTGCATTTGCCTTCCTCACCACCGACTCTACCTGCAAGTTAACCTTCAAGGTGTTGTGCACAAGGGCTCCCAAGTCCCTTTGCTTCTCAGATTTTTGGATTTTCTCCCCATTTAGAAAACAATCTGCACATTTATTTCTATTACCAAAATGCATGACCATTTGCCACTCTCTTGCCCATTCTCCTAATCTAAGTCCTTCTGCAGCCTAGCACTACCTCAACACTACCTACCTCTCCACCAATCTTTATATTGTCTGCAAACTTGGCAACAAAGCCATCTATTCCATAATCTAAATCACTGAAATACAACACTGACCTCTGCAGAACACCACTAGTCTCTGGTAGCCAACCAGAAAAGGATCCTTTTATTTCCCACTTACTGCCTCCTACCAATTAGCCAAAGCTCCAACCATACCAGTAGCTTTCCTGTAATACCATGGCCTCATAACTTGGTAAGAAGCCCAATGTGTGACATCTTGTCAAAGGCTTTCTGAAAGTCCGAATATACATCTGTTGCATCCCCTCAATCCTACGTGTAATCTCCTCAAAGAATAACAACAGGTTCATCAGGGAAGATTTTCCCTTAAGGAAACCATGTTAACTTTGTCTTATCTTGTCCTGTGTCACCAAGTACTCCATTGCCTCATCCTTAACAATTGACTCCAATGTCTTCCCAACCACTGAGATCAGACTAACTGGTCTATAA
Source organism: Mobula hypostoma (assembly GCF_963921235.1). NCBI lineage: Eukaryota > Metazoa > Chordata > Chondrichthyes > Myliobatiformes > Myliobatidae > Mobula > Mobula hypostoma. The sequence continues at coordinate 40,636,028 of NC_086122.1, read as the reverse complement.
TTTTCTTTCTGCTGCCTTCCTTCTTCCTTAGAGTGAAGTGACATTTGCATTAGGGTTTCTTATGGTGGGGGCACCCAGAACTAGAGGGCACAGAATCAAAATTGAAGGGCGACCTGTTAGAAATGAGGTAAGGAGAATTTTTATTAGCCAGAGGGTAGTGAATCTGTGAATGCTCTACCACAGACTGTGGAGGAGGCCAAGTATGGGTATATTTAAAGCGGAAGTTGATAGTTTCCTGATTGGTCAGGGCATCAAAGTATATGGTGAGAAGACAGATCTATGGGGTTGAGTGGAATCCGTGATCAGCCATGATGAAATGATGGAGCATACTTGATGGGCTGAATGGACTAATTCAGCTCCTGTGTCTTAGTGTCTAATATGATTGAAAGGGTGTAGAGAAAATTTGCAAGGATGTTGCCAAGACTTGAATTCTTGCGTTATAGGGAAATGTTGAATAGGTTAGGACTTTATTCTTTAGAATGGAGAAGACTGAAGGGACATTTAATAGAGGTATACAAAATTATGTAAGGTAAATGCAGGTAAGCTTTTTCCACTGAGGTTGAATGAGACTACAACTGGGGTTCATGTGTTAAAGGTGAATGGTGAAATGCTTTAAAGGAAATATATAGGGGGATACTTTCATTTTGTGGTGAGAGTGTGGAACGAGCTTCCACTCGTGGTGGATACAAATTCGATTTCACCATTTAAGTGAAATTTGGATAGGTACATTGACAAGAGTGGCATGGAAGCCTATGGTCCGATGCAGGTAAATGGGATGAGGCAGATTAATGGTTCAGCATATACCAGATGGGCCACAGAGTCTGTTTCAATGCTGTAGTACAAACACAAAAAAATCTGTAGATGCTAGAAATCTAAGCAACACAAACAAAATGCTGGAGGAACTCAGCAGGCCAGGTAGCATCTATGGAAAAGAGTAAGCTGTCCACTTTTTGGACCCAGACCCTTCATCAGGAATAGAGAGAAAAAAAGAAGTCTGATCAATAAGGTGAGAGGCAGGGAAGGAAGAAATAACAAGGTAATAGGTGAAACCAAGAGGGGGGAGGGGTGAAGTAAAGAACTGGGAAGTTGATTTGTGAAAGAGATAAAGAACTGGGGAAGGGGAAATTTGATGAGAGGGCAGAAGACCATGGATAAAGGGAAGGAAGAGGAACACCAGAGGTGATGGGCAGGTAAGGAGACAAGTTGAGAGAAGGAAATGAGAATTGGGGAATGAGGAATACCGTAAATTTGAGAAATCAATGTTCATGCCATCATGTTAGAGGCTACCCATACAGAATACAAGGTGTTACTCCTCTAATCTGAGTTTGACTTCATTGTGGCAGTAGAGGAGGCCATGGGCTGACAGGTCTTTCCAGGTGAGGCAACACTTCACCTGTGCATCTGTTGGGGTCACCAACTGTATCTGGTGCTCCCAGTATGGCCAAACCAACATAGATTGGGAGCATCTACGCTCTGTTTGCCAGAAAAAGCAGGATCTCCCAGTGGCCATCCATTTCAATTCTGACATGTCAGGCGATGGCCTCCTCTACTGTCACGATGAGGCCACACTCATATTGGAGGAGCAACATCTTATATTCTGTCTGGGTAGCCTCCAACCTGATGACATAAACATTGATTTCTCAAACTTCTGGTAATTGCCCCTCCCCTCTCCTTCACCATTCTCGTTTCCCCTCTCACCTTATCTCCTTACCTGCCCATCACCTCTCTCTGGTGCTCTTCCCTCTTCCCCTTCTTCCATGGTCTTCTACCCTCTCCTATGAGAGTCCCCCTTCTCCAGTCCTTTATCTCTTTCATCAAACAACTTCCCAGCTCTTTACTTCACTCCCCCTCCCAGTTTCACCTAGTACTTCTTCCTCCCTTCCCCCACCTTCTCACTCTGATCTCACCTTTTTCCCCCCGTCCTGAGAAGGGTCTTGGCCCGAAACGTCGACTGTTTATTCTTTTCCATAGATGCTGCCTGACCTGCTGAGTTCTCCAGTATTGTGTGCATTGTTCAGTGAATGACTGATCTGCCGCGGCCCCAGCAACGCGCATGCGCTATTGAAATGGCGCCAGCACCATCCCTACTCAGGAAAAAACTCATTAGGCTAAGAGACCGCGGTGTGTCCGGAATCTGCAGCAGTTGTTCGTCAGTCGCGGTGCGGCCGTGGATACTGATGAAACTCCCGCCCAGAGCCCCACTCATACCTGCTACCATCCTCCAGAGCCTTTTGTCCACTGAGCGCATGCGCGATCTCTGACCTTCGGCGTATGCGCACTTGTTCTGTGGGTTACCGACGGCGCGTTCTGATCTGCGAAGATTTCTGGGTAAACGAAGTGCCATTCTCTATTCGTACTCATTCCGCTATATATGTGTCTACATTCAAATGAAACATAGCTCCTCTGAGGCCTATGTGCAAAAACCAGTACATTAGGCCATTCAGACCATCGAACCTTCTCCAACTTTCCATCATGGCTGATCCCGGATCCCACTCAACCTGCCTTCTCGGCATATCCTTTGATGCCCTGACCAATCAGGAAAACTATCAACTTCTGCTTTAAATAAAGCTACGGACTTGGCCTCTACTGCAGTCTGTGGCACAGCATTCCATAGGTTCACTGCTCCCTGACTTTAAAAAATCCTCCTTACCTCTGTTCTAAAAGCTTGCCCTTCAATTTTGAAACTGTGCCCTCCAGTTCTGGATACCCCCACCATAGGAAACATTCTCTCCGTTTCCACCTTATCTAGTCCTTTCAACATTCAAGATTGTTTATTGTCATTTCCCATACACAAGTGTAAAGGAGAAAGAGATATTTGTTACTCCAGTTCTGATACAGTGCCAAAAATCCAGTAAGATAAAGAACAAAATTAATATAAATACATAAAAGCACCAGTTCCCCTCTGCCACATCCCTCAAAACCAGGCAATGTTTTTATGTGTGAAACTCAACAGCTAACGCAGCAGACTCCCACACACAATCTACTCAATACTAACAGGCACTCTGTGTGTCAAAGGTCAAAGTCCAATACATTTGCAAGTGCAGGTATGAAACAAAAACAAGAGATGCTGCAGATACTCAAAATATAGAGAAATGCACATGCAAAATGCTGGCGAAATTAAGCAGGTCATGCAGCATCTGCAGATAAATAGCCAAGGCTTCAGGTTGAACCCCTTCACCGGTTTCTAGATGCTGCGTGACCTGCTAAGTTTATCCAGCATTTTGCAAAAATAAAACAACAGTTTTTCAGTAAACTACTTTCCAAATGTTGCTGATCTTTCATTTGTAGCCACATCCTTCTGCTTTGCTTCCCTTTCTTTCCCTATAGACTCATCCCCACACCACTTTCTTGAGCCCCAAATTTCTGCCCAATGCGAGATGCCCAATTTGGTTTATAACCCTGCTCCACTGAAAATTTATCAAATGGCCGCCCATTCTGCTCTCATACTTTAGAGGAGAGTATAAACCAGCTGTGTAAGGTACAGTGATTATGACCCAAAACATTGAAAAGAGCAGGAAGCAGGAGTTTCCTTGACCCATAATATTCTTCCTTGGCCCAGAGCCCTAAGGAATGTGGAATATTTGGGACAAATAAACAGTGAGCTCATCTTCTGCAGTCTGCATAAAGTCATGGAGGAAATTCAAGGTAAAACCCTTCACCAACAGATTAGTGACCAGTTGCAACCTGTCATCACAGGGAGAACAAGGGGTGAACAGCAGGGGTGGATTTAAAAGCACTGATGTGGTACAGAAACTTGAACAGGGACCAGATGGGATAAGTGGCCTCTCTACTGTATATTGGGCATGTGGCAGAGATAGTAAACATTTGAGACACAGGACTTCAACTAGAACTGATTTTTTTGTCACAGGTTTACAGTATTAAACAGCAGTCTAATATAAGGCTAACATCAGCAGAACAAACCACTCCAATGCTTAGTAACCAGAGTTCTGTTCTGGATTTGACGAACAGCTGTAAGAACTGCAGAATCTGACATCAATAATCCCTTGTGAACTTGCAACTAGATACAGTCACCAAGGCTGTTAAAAATTTAACATGCCTCCCTGAAATGAATTTGCTGATATTTCAGAAGTGTTGTTTCTACTTATTGCAAACTCATTGGAGTCTTCCAAGGTGCGTACACTGAGTGAATCCCTTCCCACACTTGGAAGAGGTGTAAGGCTATTCCCCTGCATGAACTGGCTGGTGTTTCAGGAGCTCAGGTAACTAAACGACTCCCTTCCCAAATAGAAACATAGAAAACCTAGAGCAGAGTACAGGTCCTTCGGCCCACAATGCTGTGCCGAACATGTACTTATTTTAGAAATTAGCTAGGGTTACCCATAGCCCTCTATTTTTCTAAGCTCCATGTACCTATTGTCACGTACCCCGTGACGGGGATAAAGAAACCAGCAGAAATGGAAAACACTTTGGAGTCTCGTACTGCTATAAACTACTAATATTGATTAGTAATTACGCAATATAGTAATATCAATGTAAATAAACAACACAGGTTAGCAATGAATATATATATATATGAGTATGTAAATCAGTAAGTGTGGAAATATATGTATGGAAACCAAGCTTCTTTAAGTCTAGGGGTAAAAAGGTACAGTTTTACAATGTTGACTAAAGTTCAGTTCAGTGCAGTTCGTGGTATTTAGTTGAATAGCGATGGGAAGAGAGAGAGAGGGAGTTGAGTCTTCAGGTGAGCTGTTGCCGTCGATCTTCTTGTCGTCCTCCGAAATCCTTCACAAGTCACCGACTGTGATTTTAACCAGGGGGACTGGTTTTCCTGTGGTGGAGCTATCACCCTGGCAAGGGTGGACACATAGACAACTCCCCACCAGTCAACCCCTTCTTCAGCGGTGGAATAGTAATTTGGATCGATCCACTTGATCGATCCTCCAAAACCCACTTTTTTCTGTGGGCACAACAATGTTCATTCAGTGTCCAGATCATGTGGCTGAGGTCTGTATCATCTGACCTCCCACTTATTTCACCAGGCTGAGCATCACCTGTCATTCAAAGAGTCCCTCCTTCCTTTGTCTGCAAACAAGTGCACAAGCAAGCAACAAGTCCTTGAAAGTAACATCAATAAAGTTAATAAAATCAATAATCAATAATGTGGCCACACATTTTAATTCCACATCCCATTCCCATTCTGATATCGCAAACACAGGGAATTCTGCAGATGCTGGAAATTCAAGCAACACACATCAAAGTTGCTGGTGAATGCAGCAGGCCAGGCAGCATCTCTAGGAAGAGGTACAGTTTACGTTTCGGGCCGAGACCCTTCGTCAGGACTAACTGAAAGAAGAGCTAGTAAGAGATTTGAGAGTGGAAGGGGGAGGGGGAGATCAAAAATGATAGGAGAAGACAGGTGGGGGAGGGATGGAGCCAAGAGCTGGACACTTGATTGGCAAAAAGGGATATGAGAGGATCATGGGACAGGAGGCACAGGGAGAAAGAAAAGGGGGATGTGGGGAAAACCCAGAGGATGGGCAAGGGGTATAGTCAGAGGGACAGAGGGAGAAAAAGGAGAGAGAGAGAGAGAAAGAATGTGTGTATATAAGTAAATAACGGATGGGGTACAAGGGGGAGGTGGGGCATTAGCGGAAGTTTGAGAAGTCAATTAAATGGGTGAGGTTGTGTTGGGGGCCTGACTGATAGAGACTGTTGTTAGGTGCCAGAGACCATTCCTGAACTAACTCCTGGAATCAGATTCATTTCTGACACCTCCCTCTCCTTTCTCAATTGCCGGAGGCAAACTGTCAACAAACAAAATGCTATTCCGGGGCACCAGCATTCTGGCAGGCAGGTTTGCCTCTGCAACACGGGTGTGTTTAAACTAAGTAGTGGGGAGGAGGGGACGAACTGGAAATATAAGGATGGAGATAAAGGGAAAGTGAGAATAAGAAAAGTTAAGAAAGACAGCAGAATCAACAGAGCAGAAAGCTCAAGGAGGGATCGTACAGTATGGCCAAGTGAAATAGGAATTGATATGGGAGGTGAGGGGAGTAATGAATTTAAAGTATTGTATATGAATGCACGGAGTATAAGAAATAAAGTGGATGAGCTTGAGGCTCAGTTGGAAATTGGCAAGTATGATATTGTGGGAATAACAGAGACATGGCTTCAAGTAGACAGGGCCTGGGAAATGAATATTCAAGAATATACGTCCTATTGAAAGGACAGACTGATGGGCAGAGGGGGTGGGGTGGCTCTGTTGGTGAGGAATGATATTCAGTCCCTTGCGAGGGAGGACATAGAATCAGGAGACGTAGAGTCAGTATGGATAGAACTGAGAAATTCTAAGGGTAGGAAGACCCTAATGGGAGTTATCTACAGGCCCCCAAACAGTAGTCTGGGATGTAGGGTGTAAGTTGAATCAAGAGTTAAAATTGGCATGTCACAAAGGTAATGCTACAGTTGTTATGAGGGACTTCAACATGCAGGTAGACTGGAGGAATCAGGTTGGTACTGGACCCCAAGAAAGGGAGTTTGTGGAGTCCCTCCGAGATGGATTTTTAGAACAGCTTGTACTGGAGCCTACCAGAGAGAACGCAATTCTAGATTTAGTGTTGTGCAATGAACCGGATTTGATCAGGGACCTCGAGGTAAAGGAGCCATTAGGAGGTAGTGACCATAATTTGATAAGTCTTAATCTACAATTTGAGAGGGAGAAGGGAAACTTGGAAGCGTCAGTATTACATTTGAACAAAGGGAACTATGGTGCTATGAGGGAGGAGCTGGCCAAAGTTCAATGGAAAAAGACCCTAGCAGGGATGACAGTGGAACAGCAATGGCAAGTGTTTCTGGGAATAATGCAGAAGGTGCAGGATCAGTTTGTTCCAAAGAGGAAGAAAGATCCTAAGGGGAGTAAGGGGAGGCCGTGGCTGACAAGGGAAGTAATGGACAGTATAAAAATAAAAGAGAAGAAGTAACATAGCAAAGACGAGTGGGAAGCCGAAGGATTGGGAAACTTTTAAAGAGCAACAGAGGGTAACTAAAAAGGCAATACACGGAGAAAAAAATGAGGTATATGAAGGTAAACTAGCCAAGAATATAAAGGAACATAGTAAAAGCTTCTTTAGGTATGTGAAAAGGGAAAAAATAGTTAAGACCAAAATTGGGCCCTTGAAGACAGAAACGGGTGAACTTATGGGGAACAAGGAAATGGCAGACGAGTTAAACAGGTACTTTCGATCTGTCTTCACTAGAGAAGACACAAATAATCTCCCAGATATAATAGTGGCCAAAGGACCTAGGGTAATGGATGAACTGAAGAAAATTTATATTAGGCAGGAAATGGTGTTGGATAGACTGTTGGGTCTGAAGGCTGGTAAGTCCCCGGGACCTGATGGTCTGCATCCCAGGGTACTTAAGGAGGTGGCTTTAGAAATCGTGGACGCATTGGTATCATTTTCCAATGTTCTATAGATTCAGGATCAGTTCCTGTGGATTGGAGGGTGGCTAATGTTGTCCCTCTCTTCAAGAAGGGAGAAAGAGAGAAAACAGGGAATTATAGACCGGTTAGCCTGACGTCGGTGGTGGGAAAGATGCTGGAGTTAATTATAAAAGATGAAATTATGACACATCTGGATAACAGTAACAGGATCAGTCCGAGTCAGCATGGATTTACGAAGGGGAAATCGTGCTTGACTAATCTTCTGGAATTTTTTGAGGATGTAACTATGAAAATGGACAAGGGAGAGCCAGTGGATGTAATGTACCTGGACTTTCAGAAAGCTTTTGATAAAGTCCCACATAGGAGATTAGTGGGCAAAATTAGGGCACATGGTATTGGGGGCTGAGTAGTGACATGGATTGAAAATTGGCTGGCTGACAGAAAAGAAAGAGTAGCGATTAACGGGTCCCTTTCGGAATGGCAGGCAGTGACCAGTGGGGTACCGCAGGGTTCAGTGCTGGGACCGCAGCTGTTTACAATATATATTAATGATTTAGATGAGGAAATTAAAAGTAACATTAGCAAATTTGCCGATGACACAAAGCTGGGTGGAATGTGAAATGTGAGGAGGATGTTATGAGAATGCAGGGTGACTTGGACAGGCTGGGTGAGTGGGCAGATGCATGGCAGTTGCAGTTTAATGTGGATAAATGTGAGGTTATCCACTTTGGTGGTAAGAACAGGAGGGCAGATTATTATCTAAATGGAGTCAAGTTAGGAAAAGGGGAAGCACAACGAGATCTAGGTGTTCTTGTACATCAGTCACTGAAAGCAAGCATGCAAGTACAGCAGGCAATGAAGAAAGCTAATGGCATGCTGGCCTTCATAACAAGGGGAATTGAGTATAAGAGCAAAGAGGTCCTTCTGCAGCTGTACAGGGCCCTGGTGAGACGACACCTGGAGTACTGTGTGCTGTTCTGGTCTCCAAATTTGAGGAAGTACATTCTTGCTATTGAGGGAATGCAGCGTAGGTTCACAAGGTTAATTCCCGGGATGGCGGGACTGTCATATGTCGAAAGATTGGAGTGACTGGGCTTGTATACTCTGGAATTTAGAAGGCTGAGAAGGGATCTTATTGAAACATATAAGATCATTAAGGGATTGGACATGCTGGAGGCAGGAAGCATGTTCCCGCTGATGGGTGAGTCCAGAACCAGAGTTTAAGAATAAGGGGTAGGCCATTTAGAATGGAGTTGAGGAAAAACTTTTTCACCCAGAGAGTGGTGGATATATGGAATGCTCTGACCCAGAAGGCTGTGGAGGCCAAGTCTCTGGATGCTTTCAAGAAAGAGATGGATAGAGATCTTAAAGATAGCGGAATCAAAGGTTATGGGGATAAGGCAGGAACTGGATACTGATTGTGGATGATCAGCCATAATCACAGTGAATGGCGGTGCTGGCTGGAAGGGCCAAATGGCCTACTCCTGCACCTATTGTCTATTGCCTATTCTCAGTTCCTTCACCTCCGCTGCATCTATTTCCAGGATGTGGCTTTCCTTTCCAGGACATCAGAGATCCTCCTTCTTCAAAGAATGGAGTTTCCCTTCCTCCACCGCAGATGCTGCCCTCACCTGCATCCCCTCCTTTTCCCGCTGCCTTAACAGTGATAGAATTCCTCTTGGCCTTATGCGTCTCCGCATCCAACACATCATTCTCCGCAACTTCCGCCATCTCCAAAGGATCCTGCCACTATACAGATCTTCACCACCACCCCCTCCCTCAGTGCCCCTCCTTCTTCCCTTTCTCACACAGTCCACTTTCCTGGCCTTGCAAATTCCTTTCTCTCCAGCTCTTTACTTTTCTCACCCACCTGGCTTCAACTATCACCTTCTGGCTATCCTCCTTCTCCTGTCCCCATCTTTTTTAAAATTCCGGCGTCTTTCCCCCTTCTTTCTCAATTCTGATGAAGGGCCTCAGTCGAAACGTTGACTGTTTATTCATTTCCATAGATACTGCCTGATATACTGAGTTCCTTCAGCATTTTGCGCGTATTACTCTGGATTTGCAGCATCCGCAGTTAGTCCTGACGAAGGGTCTCGGCCTGAAACGTCGACTGCGCCTCTTCCTATAGATGCTGCCTGGCCTGCTGCGTTCACCAGCAACTTTGATGTGTGTTGCTTGAATTTCCAGCATCTGCAGAATTCCTGTTGTTATCCGCAGAATTTCTTGTGTTTGTGATTGCATCTTAAATTATGGCATTTGATGTTTAAAAATGAACTTTTGATTCAGAAATCCTAATTTCCCACCTTGAGGCTCTCGACCCGAAATGTCTCGTGTTCATTTCTCCGCAAGACCTGCTGAGTTCCTCCTGACTTTCGTGCTTTGCTTCAGATCCCAGCATCTGTCGCTTGCGTCTTTATTTTTCTACGTAATGTTCGAGATTAGTCAGCGCATGATTGGGGAGTTCTTAAAGGTACTAACTATAGGCGGCTCTTTTAGGGTATATTTCCGGTTCTTGCTGCAAACCCCACCATCCATGTTGTATCACCTCCACGAACCCTTTCAGCCGGGAAGCGACAGCGGAAACAGCGGATTGGCGGAAAGTGCCGAAGGTAAGGAGACACGGTCGGCGTTTGGCGGAAAGTGCCGAAGGTAAGGAAAGAGTGGCCGGAAATTGACGGAAAGCACTGAACGGAAGAGAGGAGTTGAAGGAATCTTTCTGTGTCAACATCTAGAATCCGGAAGTCGCCGACAATGGGAGCTTGTCTGGGTATCTGCTCTCTGGCCAGCTGTGTGAGTACCGTAATCCCGGGAAAGCTCAAGGAATCTGTTTATAATAAAGGGGGAAGGGGCTAAAGGCTGTGGGCTGGGATCGATGTACCTCCTTGTCCCTCAACCCCGGGCCTGCCTCTTTCCCTCTCACTCCCTATTTCTCTCATCCAAACCTGCTGGGCCTTTCTCTTTCCCCTCCTCTCCCCAGCCAACCCCAAACTACGAACCCATCTGTTTAAAGGTCCTTTCGCCATTTTCTGACCCCAGATCACAATCCACACAATCTTAACCCAGTATTCATCTTCTATTTTCATTTTAATCGTCAGTTTTCCGCAGGAATCGGGAACCTGCATCATACACTGCAGCTTTGTTGAAACTTTCACTTCCTGATCGAAGAAATTTTGTTTGAATTCCTTGTAAATAGTTTCAGTGTTTCTTTTTATGGAGAACACTTGTGGTGCCGCAGCGTTTTAGTTGGATGAGTATGAGCTTGCAATTTTCTTCATGCTCAGATCATGATGTCGTTAAGTGTTGCATTAGACAGGTGACTATTTTTCCTTTATTGGGAGTTTTGGCCTTTTCAAGGAATGCTACTTTTCATTCGTACTCGAGTGTAGATGGAGTGAATGCATCTCATTGTCATGTTACCAGTGTTATTCCTAGTGCAGCTCACCCAATCTCATTTTTTTCACCTCGATATCCCTAACTTTTTAGTTGAGTTACTGACCTGAAGTTACTTGTGCCCTGATGTTTTGAAAAATGTTTCGCCTTGCCCTGTCACAGATTTTAATCAATGGAAAATAAGGAACAAACTACTGGATGAACTCAACAGGCCAGGCTGCAAGAGGTAGTTGACGTTTCAGTTGAGGATGTCAACCTGAAACGGTGACCAGACTATTACCTTCACTGATGTTGGTTGACCTGCTGAGTTGCTCCAATGTTTTGTGCTTTGGCTCCAGATTCTAGCAGCTGTAGCCTTTTGTGTTGCTTATGGATATGTCAGTCTGTAAATGGTAAGTCAAGGAGTATATGGTAAATGTGTTAATTCAAGGAGTTGTACAGCATTGAACAGACCTTTCAGCCCACCACATCTGTGCTGACCCTCATGTCTATCTGTGCTAGTCCCACTTGTCTCCACTAATTCCAAATCCCTCTATGCTCTGTTCATTGAAGTATCTGTCAAGATGCCTCTTAAATGTTGTTACTGTTCCTGCCTCCTCCACCACCACGTCATTACACCATGGTGGGAGAGTCTAGGACAAGAAGGCTCAGCCTCAGGATAGAGGGGCACCCTTTCGAAACAGATGCGGGAAAAATTTCTTTCGCCAAAGGGTGGTGAATTTGTGGAATTTGTTGCGACATGCAGCTGTGGAAGCCAGGTCGTTGGGTGTATTTAAGGCAGAGATTGATAGGTTCTTGATTGGATATGGCATCAAAGGTTACAGGGAGAAGGCTGGGACTGGGGTTGAGGAGGAAATAAAATCAAAAGGATCAGCCATGATTGAATGGCAGAGCAGACTCGATGGGGCAGATGGCCTAATTCTGTTCCTATGTCTTATGGTCTGATTAATGATGATCAACTACTCTTAGTCTGAAAAACTTTTGCCTCTAAACTACTTCCCTTCTTATTTTCCATCACTTTAAGCCTGTGCCTTTAGCTTTGGACATACTATGGGAACTAGACACTGACTATCAACTTATCTATGCCTATTTAGAATCAAAATCAGATTTATTATTACTGATATATGATGTGAAATTTGTTGTTAGCAGCAGCAGTAAAATCAAAAGACATATATAAATAACACAAAAAAGGGATAATGAGGTAGTGTTTATGGACTGTTCAGAAATCTGATAGTGAAGCAGATGAAGCTGTTCCTAAATCATTGAGTGTTGCTCTTCAGTAGCTTCTCCCTGATTGTGGCAATGTGAAGAGGGCATATCTCAGATGCTGAGGCTCCTTAATAATGGATGCCTCCTTGAGGCATGGCCTATTGAAGATATCCTTGACAATGTTAAGTTCACAACCCTCTGCACCCTCTTAAGATTGTGTGCACTGAGGGTCCATATCAGTCAGGATACTCTCTATCATGTATCTATAGAAATTTGTAAGTATCCATGGTGACATACTACATCTCAAATTCCTAACAAAGCAGAGCTGCTGATGTCTTCTTCATTATTGCATCAGATTGTTGGGCTCAGGGTAGATTGTCACAGATGTAACTTCAGAAACTTAAAGTTGCTCAGCTTTTCCTCCACTGACCCCTCAATGAAGACTGGTGTATGTTGTTTCTACTTCCCATTCTTGACATTCATAGTCACTTCCTTGGCCTTATTCTTATAATTTTGTCATGTCAACACTCAGCCCAAGCTTTTCCAATTTCTCCTGGTAACTCAAGCTCTCCAATCCAGGCAACTTCCTTGTGAATCATTTCTGCATCCTCTCTAACTTAATTAGATCCTTCCTTAAGTGTGTTGACCAGAACTGCACAGTAAGGACAGCCCAACAAACATAAAATTTGATACATTGATCCATCATACTAAAATTACAATTTTAAAATAAAATCAATATTTGTGCTGATTTTAATTATTTAACCAAGCTATTTTAAAAAAACGTGCAGGTGACAGAAACCTATTTGAAGTAGCAAGCAAGATAGTGACATCTTGCAGATTAGGAACCATTTGAAAACTACAGCTCTTGTTGGGAGTGAGTCACTGCTTGAGTCAATAAAAATAAAGGAGGTGTAAGTGGAGTGGGGCAGTGTTAGGAGGCCAGTATATAAATCCCGTCAGGGTTTTTTTTACAGTTGCAATTTTTTAACTTTACCCACAAGGATTCTACATCTTTTGATTTTTGATTTTGCCCCATGTCACACTTCGACTCAACCCACTAAATTTTGCCCCACTGTCTGCCTGTCCTTCCTGATGGTCTCACTACACATGACATCTACTTGTATACCAATTGCTGCATCCTCAGCCCTATTATTCTGGTTTCCATCTCCCTGTCAAATTAGTTTAAACCCTCTCTAGCAGCTCTAGCAAACCTGCCTGCAAGGATATTTGTCCCCATTGGGACAAATAACCCATCATTTTTGTACAAGCCATGTTGAAATACAATGTTGGAAAGTGTATGGTCATGGAGACTATTATTTAAATGGGGAGAGAATTCAAAATGCACAAATGCACAGGGACTTGGGAGTCCTTGTGCAGTATGCCCTGAAGATTAACCTCCAGGTTGAGTCAGTGGTGAAGACGGCAAAGGCAATGTTGGCATTCATTTCTAGAGGTATAGAATATAAGAGCAGCAATGTGATGTTCAGGCTCTATAAGGTACTTGTGACACCACACTTGGGAATATTGTGGGCAGTTTTGGGTTCCTTATTTTGGAAAGGATATACTGACATTGGAGAGGGTTCAGAGAAGATTCACAAGAATGATTCCAGGAGTGAAAGAGTTACCATATGGGGAACACACACAAAATGCTGGTGGAACGCAGCAGTCCAGGCAGCATCTACAGGAAGAGGTACAGTCGATGTTTCGGGCTGAGACCCTTCGGCAGGACTAACTGATAGAAGAGATAGTAAGAGATTTGAAAGTGGGAGGGGGAGATCCGAAATGATAGGAGAAGACAGGAGGGGGAGGGATGGAACTAAGAGATGGAAAGTTGATTGGCAAAAGGGATACAAGGCTGGAGAAGGGAGAGGATCATGGGACGGGAGGCCTAGGGAGAAAGAAAGGGCGAGGGGAGCACCAGAGGAAGATATAGTAAGAGGGACAGGGAGAAAAAAGACAGAGAAAGGAAGGGGAAAAAAATAAATAAATAAGGGATGGGGTTAGAAGGGGAGGAGGGACATTAATGGAAATTAGAGAAATCAATGTTCATGCCATCAGGTTGGAGGCTACCCAGACGGAATATAAGGTGTTGTTCCTCCAACCTGAGTGTGGCTTCATCTTGACAGTAGAGGAGGCCATGGATGGACATATCAGAATGGGAATGGGGAACGTCTGGCAGCTCTTAGGCTGCATTCCCTGGAGTTCAGTAGAATGAGGGGGGATCTCACAGAAACATTCCAAATGTTAAAACGTCTGAACAGATTAGATATGGCAAAGTTATTTCCCACGGTAGGGGTGTTCAGGACAAGAGGGCACGACTTCAGGATTGAAGATGTCCATTTAGAACAGAGATGTGGAAAAATTACTTTAGTCAGAGGGTGGTAAATCTGTGGAATTTGTTGCCACGTGTGGCTGTGAAGGCCGTCATTGGGTGCATTTAGGCAGAGATAGATAGGTTCTTGATTAACCAGGGCATTAAAGGGTATGGGGAGAAGGCAAGGGAGTGGGGATGACTGGAAGAATTGGATCAGCCCATGATTGAATGGCGGAGCAGACTCGATAAGCTGAATGGCCTACTTCTGCTCCTATATCTTATGGTTTTCTCCAGAATAGATCTCAATGATCTAGAAATCTGAAACCTTGACCCTTGCACCAATTCCTCAGCCGCACATTTATCTACCAAATTATCTTATTCTTATCCTCACTACTGGAGTGTCATCCTTTGTGTGAAAATAATGTTTCCCCTTAAGCTCAAATTAAACTTTCCCTTCTCACTTAAACCTGCGCTCTCTAGTTCTTGATTCCTCAACTCTTGGGGGGGAGGTAAAAAAAGGAGTACATTCATACTATCTATGCCCCAAGTGAATTTATACTTCTCAAGATCACTTGTCAGTTTCCTATGGTGTAAGGAATAAAGTCCAAGCCTCTCCCGAGAATGCAGAAGCTCAAATCTTGGCAATATCCTTGTAGATATTTTCTGCACTCTTTCCAGTTTAATAACATCTTTCTTATAGCAGGATAGCTGAAACTGAACACAAGTGTGACCTCACCTGTGTCCTTTATAATGGCACAGTCACCTCCCAACTGTTATACTTAGTGCCCTGATTTATAAAGGCTTGTGTGGAAAAAGCTTTCTTCACCACTCTGTGACTTCACTTTCAGTGAATTATTTACTTGTACTCCAAGGTTCCTCTGTTCTACAACACTCCCCAGGGCCCTGCCATTCACTGTGAAAGTCTTGCCTTCATTGGGTTTTTCAAAATGCACTTATCCAAAATAAACTCCATCCACCATTTCTCAGCTCAGTTACTCAGCCGATCAAGATCAGCTAACTTACTAACTATACCTCGTGTGATATTGTACCTCAAGATTTCATTTAGCCATAATATGGCAGTGGACAGTCAAGTCAGTGTTGAAATGTGAATTGGAACAGGGAGATCCTGGCTGGCTCAGCAGACAGTGAAGTTCCTCTCTGAAATAGTCTCCCAATTTGCATCTGGTCACACCGATGTAAAAGAGGCTACATTAGGAGCATGACTACCTAACCTGCTGAGCTCCTCTAATGCTTCTTTTGAATAACAATAGTCTATAGTGTACAAGATAATGAGAGGCATTATCGTTTGGATAGTCAGAGACTTTTCCGCAGGGCTAAAATGGCTAGCATGAGAGGGCATAGTTTTAAGGTGCTTGGAAGTAGGTACAGAAGAGATGGCAGGGGTAAGTTTTTTATGCAGAGAGTGGTGAGTGCGTGGAATGGGCTACTGGTGGCAGCGGTGGAGGTGGGAACGATAGGGTCTTTTAAGAGACTCCTGGACGGCTGCATAGAGCTTAGGAAAATAGAGGGTATGTGTAAAGCCTAGGTAGTTCTTCAAGGGTTGATTGATAAGTTCGTGGCCGAAGGTAGAAGGAGTCAATTTCAGAAAATCTAGTACACCTATTTTTCAACAAAGTCCCCTCCTACATGTACACACTTAGTCCAGCGGTCATGGAGCATACGGATCCCTCCTTTGTAGAAGTGGTCCACAGCAGGGGTGAATGATAAGTTTGTGGCCTAAGGTAGAAGGAGATGAGTTACTAACCTTTCTGCATTATCACTCAGAGAGTTGAACTGCACGTGCATGTAATGAGAGTGTCTTGGACCTCCAGGTGGTCCACAGCAGGGGTGATTGATAAGTTTGTGGCCTAAGGTAGAAGGAGACAGTTATACAGCTCTCGTTACATGCACGTGCAGTTCAACTCTTTGAGTGAAAACGCAGAAAGTTTGAAGTTAATAACTCATCTCCTTCTACCTTAGGCCACGAACTTAGCAATCACCCCTGCTGTGGACCACTTCTGGAGGTCCAACACACCGATTTCTACAAAGAAGGGACCCGTGTGCTCCACGACCGCTGGACTAAGTGTGTAAAGGAAGGAGGGGACTATGTTGAAAAATAAATGTGCTACTTTTTCTAAAATTGACTCCTTCTACCTTAGGCCACGAACTTATCAATCACCTCTCGTAAGGCAGGGACATGTTCGGCACAGCTTTGTGAGCTGAAGGGCCTATATTGTGCTGTATGTTTTCTATGTTTCTGTACTGCTGTGTGATGGGTGTTGGACAGAGGCTGGTGGTTGATAGGTGGAACCATGTGGAGAGGGGATGATAGGCAGGTGAAACTAGGTGGGTGGAGGGGGATGGGAGCAGTGAGCAACAGCGGAAGAAATCTAGGTGGGAGGGGAGTGTGTGTGTGTGTTAGTGTTAGGGCGGAGAGGTGGAGAACACGAAGAACAGGCAAGTCAGGAATGGGGAAAAAATTAAAGGACAAGCATCCTCTGGAAATGACTGCTGCCTAAATCTTAACCCGCAACCCCCTCCCCACACCTCCATGTCCTCCTCCCACACATACTCGTCAACCACCTCAATTTCTTTTCCCTTTCTGTAGTATTTTCATTCCCATTCCCATCCCTTTCTGGTCCCACTAATCAGCTAGTAGCATTGATCCAACCTCATTCGTTCTAGCAATCTTTTAAGGGTCAATTTTATTTGCCATATACATTTATGTATGTTTGTCTTGGTATGTTGGCACTATATGTAACAAAAAACAATGTTCAACAACTGTAAAGAATTAAAATATAAAGTTAGGGGTTGAATAGGGACATAAATATAGAAATACTGGCATGTGTTTATATTGTTCAAAGTTTAGAATGAATTTTATTATCAAAGTACATATATGTCGCCACAAATCCCTGAGATTTATTTTCTTGCAGGCATACTCAGTAAATCTATAGATCAATGAAAGAGTGCCCAACAATGACATTCAAATAGAGTGCAGAAGACAACAAACTATATAAATACAAAAAGAAGGGAAAAAAAGCAATAAATAGTGAGAACTTGAGATGAAGAGTACTTGAAAATGAATCCATTGATTGTGGAACATTTCAATGATGGGGCAAGTGAAGTTATCCCCTTTGGTTCAAGAGCCTGATGGTTGAGGAGTAGCAACTGTACCTGAACCTGGTAGTGTGAGACCTGTACCACCTTCTTGATGGCACCAGCAAGATGACAGCATGTCCTGGGTTGTGGAAATCCCTGATGATGATGATAGTCATACTCATAGTCATAGTCATACTTTATTGATCCTGAGGGAAGCTGGGTGCTGCTTCCCTGCGACAGCATTTCATATAGATGTACTCAATGGTTGTGAAACCCCTTGTAACGCGCTGTAATGTTTCACTGATAAGGCTAGTGTAATGGCTTCTCTGTATTGTTCACTGCTGAGGGAACAGTTTCTCTGTAGCAGCAGTGTTTGGGTTATGGCTGGTGATAACAGGACTGTGGTATGCATGTTAGCCAATCAGAGATTGCCAATCATTGCTCTGTCTTGTGAATCTGGAAGGAAGTTTTTCACGGTCTTTGTTGAGGAGAGATGAAGAGGGAAGAAGCGTGTGGAGAGAGCTGGTAGACCACCGGACGGAGTGGACTGGGGTCCGAGGGTCTGAAGGTCGATGGTGGTGGCAGAATGACGACTGAGTGAGCTCCAACGAACTGGGCCCTTTTTTTTATTGTCATTACTAACCCTATATTCAGATTGAGATTTATAAAGTTCAGTCATTTAATTGCATATGGTGTACTGTCTGATATTTTGCGTTGTGGGTTGGGCGGTACATTACACAGCATCCACACAAACGTGATTTCTTAGTTTGGCAGGGCCAAAGGCTGTAATCCCCTAGACGAACACGAGCTGGGCGATCCTGAGGTTTACATCCTTTTTACTGGGCATCTCTAGAAGTGGGAAGTGGATTCTTAACCCCTCTAATAGCCACTGGCCTCTGCACTTAGAAAACCAACTTTTCTCTGACTTTGTATGTCTAGAGTATTTATGACTTTGGTCCTGCCAAATCCATGAGATTGGGATGTCACACCCACTCAAACCCTGGTTTGTGTGAATGCTGTGTGATTTACTGCCCTGCAATAAAATAACAGGTTGGTCAATGCATGCATACAATTATAAAGTATATTTATGAATGTTAACTGAAGAGTTAGTAAAGAAAAAAAACAAAAAGGGCCCATTACAAGTAAACAGTCAAATGTGCACGGGTGGAAGCTCACATTTTGCAAAAGCCATCTTTGCCAATCCTAATAGACCTCCGCGCCTTGGCTCCATCGAATCACGTTTTCCCACCGGATCGAATCCTACGACCGGTTCTCTCCAGCGTCTTCTCTTCATCTCCCACTGAACAAAGACAAAGTCCCACTCCAGTGTCAGTCACTGCTGCTCCCCCAGCCTTCTCTAGAACCTTCTGCCCATTCCACTCTCCTGATTGGATGACCCACATTCCTAAGCATCCCTTATCTTTAACAGTAACCGAAATACTGCTTCTATAGAAAGACCATTACATAACATACCATACAACATTAGCAGTAAAACCGTTACTAGGGCATTACACTCCCCCCCCCACCAAAATAACACAGTTTTGAAAGGAATTTTGTGATGTCAGAACTTCCAATCCATTTGTAAATGGTAGTGACATATCTCACTAGGGAGATGGGCATAACACTCTGTTCCCCCAGTGCGACATAGGTTAGCCTATTTGGGGGTGTCCTGACTCTTGAGACCTCTTGATTCTATCATCTACTTCTTCAGTTTCAGATACTCCTTGGGATCTTTCCTGTCTATGTGGAGAGGCTTCCCCCTGTCCATTCCTTATGCCTTCCAGCAACTAAGGTTCCCCTGTAACTTGGCTGAGCTCAGCTCCATTCCCAGTTACTTTAGAGCCCAGTCTCCCTTCATTGTCTAGCTTCAAGCCTACCCGCCATTACTAATCCTCCCCGTTTCATCTGCATTAGCGTGGGGAGGTTTGGGTATCACTTCATCAATTATTGGGGAGTTTGCATATACCACACCCCCATTTCCTCATTCTCTGAGTTCATAGTCATAGTCAGTCATACTTTATTGATCCCGAGAGAAACTGGGTTTCGTTACGGTTGCACCAACCAAGAATAGAGTATAAATATAGCAATATAAAACCATTAAAAAATTAAATAATAATATGTAAATTATGCCAGGAAATGTCCAGGACCAGCCTATTGGCTCAGGGCGTCTGACCGTCCAAGGGAGGAGTTGTAAAGTTTGATGGCCACAGGCTGGAATGACTTCCTATGACGCTCAGTGTTGCATCTCGGTGGAATGAGTTTCTGGCTGAAAGTACTCTTGTGCCCAAACAGTACATTATGTAGTGAATGGGAGACATTGTCCAAGATGGCATGCAACTTGGACAGCATCCTCTTTTCAGACACCACCGTCAGAGAGTCCAGTTCCATCCCCACAATATCACTGGCCTTAAGAATGAGTTTGTACATCATTCAATGGTTAAATCCCTTCCAGGCCTCCCCACTGCTTGTCCTTCTGTTCTCTCACATTGCTGCAGAGTCCTGTTTTAGGTGTAGGGTCCATGTCAGGCTCTGGGTCAACACATACCTCTTGTCCTAGAGGTAGAAGGTGGTTCCAGTGGAGAATCCTGACAGGTCCATTCCCAGAAAACTGACAAGTTTGGCATTTGAATCTCCACTACGCAAGGTGTAGCCACCCAGTGGTCAGCCAACTTATGCTTCCCAGGTAGCCCCAAATTCTTTATGTGAACTGTCTCCAGGCATCATTTGGGAGAACCTAATCTTTTGATCATATCTCCTCTTATTTCCTTGATTCTGCCTGGTAGCAGAGGCCTCTGTTAGTTCATAAGCCTTTTGTAATCCCCTCCTCATGTCAGACACATAGTTAAGTTTAGTCTTCTGTAGCAAATATTCCCCACTAGTCCCAAAACAGAGGTCAATGCCCAAACATCCAATAATATAGCGAATATCCTGTAGTTTTATTCTGTGTAGAGTTGTAGTGGTGGATCAGATGCCCAATATGCTGACTCCATTGTTCTTAATGATGATATCCAGGGTTCTGAGCATGTCGGGCAATGTCTAGTTGGGGATTACCCTGCAGATGATGAGGCATAGTCCTGGGCTTCTCAACTCCAAGCACATTCAGTAACTCATGTATGAGCCTACTCTCAAAATCCCTTCTTTGATTGCTATGCATCCATCTGGGAAGGCCATAATGAACGAAATACTTTTCCCATAACACTTTGGCCACAGGGGGCACCCTCTGATCCTTTGTAAGGAAGGCTTGAGCATATCTGATGTAGTGATCAGTAATAACCAAGACATTTGCAGTGTTGCTGGAATCTGACTCTGTGGAGAGGAAATCCATACACATCAGATCAAGTGGCCCCGCACTCTGCAAATGGGATAAAGGATCAGCCCTCACAGGCACCGTCTTCCTCCAAATGCATTGAATGCACGATTACAGTACTCCTCTACCTCAGACTTCATTCGGGGCCAGTAGAACCAATCTCTGACCAATCCATAGGTCTTGTTAAACCCCAAATGACCTGAGTCTTCATGAAATGTTTTCAACACATGCCTAGGCTTGTCTGGAGGTGACGTGACCTGGTATAGAATCTGGTTCCTTAACTCCATTCTGGGCCATTCTCTCAGTAGTAGAGACATTGTAGAGTGTTTAATCTTGTCCGCTTGGGCCATCTTCCCTTTCACAACTGCTGACCAAACGATACCTGTGCAAGCATGATCTCGCTGAGCAGTGGACACTTTCCCGGAACTCAATTCGGGCAACTGCTTTGTCTTCAGAACAATCAGGTTGCAGTAAGCTTGTGGACGAGCACCAGCAGAAACTCCCAAATGATCAAACGCTCGATTCTGCTCTTGCCTGTCCTCTGCCTTCCCTGTGATGGAAAACTGACACATTGCTTTGATTCTAGGGGCAGGAACGCTTTCCCACTCTCTGTCCCTGTCCAGCCCTTCATGTGCAAGTCGGGACAATGCATCTGCATCAATGTTCTGACTCCCTGGCCAGTACTTCAGGCAGAAATTATAGGAAGACAACGCTGCTAACCATTGATGGCCTGTGGCATCTAATTTTGCTGTGGTCAGGATATAATTTAATAGGTTGTTGTCCGTCCTCACCTCGAACTTGACACCATATAGATAGTCACTTAGCTTATCCACCACAGCCCATTTCAATGCCAGGAACACCTACTTGTGTGTGGGGTAGCTTTGCTTAAGAGGGTGACAGATTCCAACTGACAAACACGACAGGTCTTAACCCTGTGCCCTGATCCTGATATAGAACACCCTTAAGCCCTCTCTGCTGGCATCTGTATGCAGTACATACAGCAACCGGGGTCTGCAAAAGCCAACGCAGCAGCTCCTTCAGCAACTAAAAGGCCTCTTCACATTTCGCATACTATTTTGCTCCAAGAGGGTCTGAAGGGCTGAGATAATCTTTACCATCCTCTCCTTTCGTCCTCCTCCCTTTCTTCCCCAAAGGAGGGTAACCGCACAGAAACTGATTTAAAGGGTGACTCACTTCATTGTAGTCCTTCACGAACCTCCAGTAGTACCCACAGAATCCAAAGAATGAGTGCAGGGTGCTCACAGTCTGAGGCTTTGGCCATGTGGTCATCACCTCTATCTTGTATCCTTAGCTACTCCATACTGTGAGACTATGTGCCCAACATAGTTGACAGACGTTTTGCAGAACTGGCACTTGTCCAGGAAAAGTTTTAACCCTTCAGCTTTCAGGCAGCCCAGCACCTTCAGTAGCCTCGCATCATGTTCCTCCAAGGTGGCCCGAACACCGAGATCATCCAGGTACACCAACACCTTAAGCGAGTTCATATCCCCCACAGTTTTCTTCACAACACACTGGAAAGTTGCCGGTGCTCCCGATATGCCCTGGGGCATCCTTTCAAACTGGAAGCGTCCCAGTGGACATATGAATGCCACCTTCTCTTTGTCAGCCTCACTCATGGGTATCTGATAATACCCACTCCTCAAATCCGGCACACCGAATCACTTCGCACCACCCAGTCAGGCCAGTGTGTCCTTGATTCTTGGGACCATATACTGGTCAGGGGCTGTGCACCTGTTCAGAGTCCGATAGGTCACACACATCCATACCTTCCCATTTTCCTTCCTGGCCACCACTATTGGAGACACATAGGGGTTTCTGGACTCAGTGATGATCCCAGCTTCTTTCAGCTTTTGTAGATACTGCTGAATGTCCTCCACTTCTGCAGGTGCCAGTCGCTGTGACTTTCTCTGAACAGGGTGTTCTCTGTCACTTGGGTGGTGTGGTGAGTGTTCTTGGAACAACCTACATCAAATTTGTCAGTAGAAAAGGCATCTTCTAGTTTCAACATCTCCTCTATCAGCCTCTTCTTCTGACCTTCACGTACCAGGAAGTCCCCAAAGTTGAATGAGTCGGCAGTCAACTTTCCCTTTTCGGAGAGAGTTTCTCCCTGGCTTGTCTCACAGGGACATCAGACTTTGCAGTCACCCGCCTGAGGGTGACCTCTCTCTCTGAGGTCTTCCTGACAATCACTGTCATCCTGTTCACCTGTATAACCAAGGGCTTCTGCAGTTCGGGCCTCACCAGTACCCCAGCAGGTACGCATGACTCCTGTTTGTGGTCTTCTAGAGCATCCACCAAGAGCACCTTGGCATCAGGCATTCCGGGAAATTTGGAGTTTCCCGTCATTCTAGCTACTTTCCCAGGCCATAGCGTGACTAGTTTGGACTGGATATACCACACAGTCCCTCATTTATGCTCATCATGCGGCCACGCACTTCCTCAAAAGCAGCTTGGAAAACGGTGAGTGGACAGTGTTTTCAGAAGGCTCTCTCCAACCTTCTTGAAGGCTCCTGCCAGCCTCCTCACAATAGGAGTATTTGCCCCCACAAGAATTGAAGCTTTGCCCTTTTTGACCGGGTCAGGACAAACCAATTCTACTGTATCAAGGACCTCAGCTACTCCCACATCTGCCTCCGAAAACTAGCAAGTAACATCACTTGGGTAGTCATCCATACTAAGACCCCAGATCTCTAGCGCACTGAGTAGCATAAATGGTAAACGCGTCAAATACCAGTTGTAAAATGAATGGTAGAGCAGAGTAACCTGAGAGTCTGTCTCAGGTATGGCTCTGGCATTAATACCCTCGATCCGTAGCGATACACTGGAGCTTGGCCCCATTATTCTTTCAGGAATACGATTTTTTGCTTTTGGGTGTTCCTTCATATATGGCTTGGAACGTGTTCGCCCTGAGACGTCAGGGCGTTCTCTCACTAAATCCTAGAATCATAGAAATCTATAGCACATTACAGGCCCTCTGGCCCACGATGTTGTGCCATCCATGTAACCTACTCTAGAAAATGCCTAGCATTTCCCTATGGCAGCACCCTCTATTTTTCTAAGCTCCGTGTACCTACCTAAGAGTCTCTTAAAAGACCCTGTTGTATCCGCCTCTTCCACTGTGGCTGGCAGTACAATCCACACATCCACCACTCTCTATGTAAAAACAAAAACTTACCCCTGACATCCTCCTTGTACCTGCTTTAACATTACTTCATGGCTCTTGAGCTCAATCCCATGATTGATAAAGGCCATCACACCATACACTTTCTTAACACTGTCAACCCGCGCAGCAGCTTTGAGTGTCCTTTGGACATGGACCCCAAGATCTTGCTGATCCTCCACACTGCCAAGAGTCTTACCATTAATATTACATTCTGTCTTCACATTTGACCTACCCAAATGAACTACTTTACACTTACAACAGGAATTCTGCAGATGCTGGAAATTCAAGCAACACACATCAAAGTTGCTGGTGAACGCAGCAGGCCAGGCAGCATCTGTAGGAAGAGGTGCAGTCGACGTTTCAGGCCGAGACCCTTCGTCAGGACTAACTGAAGGAAGAGTGAGTAAGGGATTTGAAAGTTGGAGGGGGAGGGGGAGATCCAAAATGATAGGAGAAGATAGGAGGGGGAGGGATAGAGCCAAGAGCTGGCCAAGAGGAGACCTTTTGCCTATCACCTGTCCAGCTCTTGGCTCTATCCCTCCCCGTCCTGTCTTCTTCTATCATTTTGGATCTCCCCCTCCCCCTCCAACTTTCAAATCCCTTACCCACTCTTCCTTCAGTTAGTCCTGACGAAGGGTCTCGGCCTGAAACGTCGACTGCACCTCTTCCTACAGATGCTGCCTGGCCTGCTGCGTTCACCAGCAACTTTGATGTGTGTTACTTTACACTTATCTGGGTTGAACTCTATCTGCTCCTTCTCAACCCAGTTCTGCATCGTATCAACGTCCCGCTGTAACCTCTGACAATCCTTCAGACTGTCCACAACAACCCCAACTTTTGTGTCATCAGCAAACTTATTAACCCACCCTTCTACTTCCTCATCCAGGTAATTTATAAAAATCACAAAGAGGAGGGGATCCCAGAATAGATTCCTTCAAAACACCACTGGTCATTATCTTCCATACAGAATACGAACTATCTACAACCACCTTCTGTGGGCAAGCCAATTTTGGATCCATAAAGCAAGGTCTCCTTGGATCCCATGCCTCATTACTTTCTGAATGAGCCTTGCATGGGGAACCTTATCAAATACCTTACTGAAATCATTATACACTACATCCACTGCTCTATCTTCATCAATGTGTTTTGTTACATTCTCAAAGAATTCAATTAGGTGCGAAAGGCACGACCTGCCCTTGATAGTCAGGGTTGTGCCCTGACTATCCCTAATCAGATTATGTCTTTCCAAATGCTCATAAATCCTACCTCTCAGGATCTTCTCCAATAACTTGCCCATGATTGAAGTAAGACACACTGGTCTATAATTTCCTGGGTTATCTCTACTCTGTTTCTTGAACAAGGGATCGACATTTGCAGCTTTCTAATCCTCTGATACTTCTCCTGCCCCTATCAATGGTGCAAAGATTGTCGCCAGAGTCTTAGCAATCTCTCTCGCTTCCCACAGTAGCCTGGGGTATATCTCGTCCGGTCCCGGTGAATTATTTAACTTAATGCCTTTCAACAGCTCCAGCACGTCCTCTTTCTTAATGTCCGTGCACTGAAGCATTTCAGTCTGCTGTAAATCATCTCCACAATTGCCAAGGTCCTTTTTTCACTGGTGAATACTGAGTCAAAGTATTCATTAAGTACCTCCGGTACCTCCTCTGGCTCCATGCACGTTTCCACTATTGCACCTGATTGGTCCTATTCTCACACGGCTCTTCCTTTTGCTCTCAACATACTTATAGAATGCTTTGGGGTTTTCCTTAATCCTGCTTGCCAAGGCCTTCTCATGGCCCCTTCTAGCTCTCCTATTTTCATTCTTGAGCTACTTCCTGACACTTCTAATTTTCTAGAACTCTAACAGTACCTAGTTTTTTGAACCTTTTATAAGGTTTTCTTCTTAACTAGATTTTCTACATTCTTTGTACATCATGGTTCTTTTACCCTACCATCCTTTCCCTGCCTCAATGGAAACATGCCTATGCAGAGACCCTCACTGGGTCTCTTCTAAGTTTCTCAACATCTCTCTCCACTTATGTACCCGGAGGCTCACTTTCCGAAGGCTTTCCTGGCCTGAAGTGTCCCTCTTCCCCACGGTTATAGCAGACAATACTGATCACTCCCCTTCTCCCAGGACCCCGTTCACTTGCAGCCCTCTGCTTAATCCATCCCCTCAGGGGTTCCAACCCCCTTTTGGTTTTGTCATGCGGGGTGGCCGCACCTGCCGATGACAACCAGGGCATCTCAGTTCTAAACTCTGCAATAAGCTCCTTTACCACTTCTGGAGGTGGGCTATCAGGGGTCAATTCAGCAACGGGGGCTACCACTGAGGACTGTACCCTGCCGACGGAGGTCACCCACGCCTCCGTCACATTCTCCTCCTCTCTTACTTCTCTGATCAGCTTGACCAACAAGGGAGGGGGCGCATCTTACAAGACGTTCAGTGACCCCAAGTGATCACATCCTGTGATTGTGCACCTTTCCACCACTTGGTCCATTCTTAACTGATTCACCTCAGCAGTTGGAATGGCACCCCCACCCCCCCCCCAACGCCACAAGCAACTCAGCTGTCTCTATAGCCAAAAAATGTAGGTGGAAGTTTTGTCTCTCTGGTCCTAAAACATGTTCTGAATCCCTATTGGGCTTCCCACCGCGCCAAATACATTTTCTAGCGCTTGCATGTAGCCTGCGGAAGTAGCCAAAGGGATTTGTGTCCTTATGGATCTCACTATGTCAGCAGCCGAAGGACCACTCAGACTCTCTACCAGTTGCTGATTTTTCACATCATCATTGCAATACCACTCATCCAGCATCTGAGAAGTCTGCTGCACCCAAGTCTCATACTCCTCTTCCCTGTTGGGGGTGGGCGTTATCCCCGAGAACATTCTGAGCCTACGATAACTGGGACTTTCCACCTGGGCACCGCCATTTATTTGCCAGGGAGATAAGGGCCGATAATAATTCAGAATGCTCACCTCGCATTGAAGGACTCATTAAACCTTCCAAATCAGTCCACTCCTTCTGATCCCTCCGCGGGAGCAAGATCAACTTGTCTCTAAAGTCCAGCTAGGGGAAACTTGGCATCCAATTTAGTGTGTGACATTGTTTAACATAGGTGATGTAGAATGCTAGTGTGTGACGGTGTTGTTTGATGAAGGTGATGTGGAATGCGATTGTGTGACGGTATTGTTTAATAATGATGAGTGCTGGTGTGCGACAAAGGTAACGCAGAGCTTTGTGCTCAAGTTTCATAAACATCAACAATAAGATTCAATACTTGCCTGACAAAGGGTCTCGGCCTGAAACGTCGACTGCACCTCTTCCTAGAGATGCTGCCTGGCCTGCTGCGTTCACCAGCAACTTTTATGTGTGTTGCTTGAATTTCCAGCATCTGCAGAATTCCTGTTGTTTTCAATACTTGCCTGCAAGTTTTGAGCTATTATTTATGTGAAATGCATTTTTGTTGTATCAGATTCTACTATAATGCAAATTATTATCTTAGAAATTGGAAGTTTTTTGCAGTATAATTTTGTTTGCATTTTGTGTTTCAGGCTTCTTGTCTGTGTGGGAGTGCACCATGTCTACTTTCAGGATGCTGTCCTTCTACCAAGAACTCTGTGGTGACCCGCCTAATCTATGCATTTTTCTTGCTCCTGGGAACAATTGTCTCTGTTATTATGATAGTGCCTGGGATGGAAATCCATCTGAGAAAGGTACACTTATGTAAAGTTTAACATTCATACATGTCCATCTCATCATATTTCATGTGACTGTGCTAAAATATACTTTGATGAAAGCCGGGAATCTATAAGTATCTCGCGATTAAAATTATCTTTCTTTTTGTTCTGTACCTAGAACCTTGATCCCAGATTTTCAAGTCATTTATTGATTTAATCTTTTTTTTAATTTCATGCCATTTAGAAAAAAACATTTATTAGTGGCAACTGAGCAATATTGAATTTCATACCATGTTGAATTTCATGTCATAGTATCAATCTCTGCATCTACCATGAGGCATCACTGTAAAGGCTTAGCACTTCAAGCACTGTCCATTATTCTCTAAGCAAGTGCTAGTTGTAATGTAGCACTTGCATTTTGAATTAGTCTGCCACAGATTAATATGCATTGCATGGGCTGACATTTGAGCAAACCTGTATGTTAGTCATATCTGCATGAAATATAGATTGAGGCCAGGTGCACAAGAAGAATATTCTCAAGAACACAGAACAATTCAGTACAGGTCCTTTGGCCTAACCTGTTCTGCTAACCTCTCAGTTTACCCAAAGATCAATCTAATCCTTTCTTACCACATAGCCTTCATTTCCTTTCATCCATGTGCCCATCTAAGAGTCTCATAAATGTCCCTAATTTATTTGCCTATACCACCACCCTTGGCAGTGAGTTCCACAACTCTTGGCAGTTAGTTCCACTACTCCCTGTATTTTGAAAGAAAAAGGTGAGGGATGTCATTTATAACATAAACCAACCCATACTGAAGTATGGCTCTTAAACTTTTCGAAACTTTTTGATGATTTTAAGTTCCCTGGCCCCCACCGCTTTATTTTCACCATGGATGTCCAGTCCTTATATACTTCCATCCCCCATCAGGAAGGTCTCAAAGCTCTACGCTTCTTTTTGGATTCCAGACCTAATCAGTTCCCCTCTACCACCACTCTGCTCCGTCTAGCAGAATTAGTCCTTACTCTTAATAATTTCTCCTTTTGCTCCTCCCATTTCCTCCAAACTGAAGGTGTAGCTATGGGCACCCGTATGGGTCCTAGCTATGCCTGCCTTTTTGTTGGGTTTGTGGAACAATCTATGTTCCGTGCCTATTCTGGTATCTGTCCCCCACTTTTCCTTCGCTACATCGACGACTGCATTGGTGCTGCTTCCTGCACGCATGCAGAACTCGTTGACTTTATTAACTTTGCCTCCAACTTTCACCCTGCCCTCAAGTTTACCTGGTCCATTTCCGACACCTCCCTCCCCTTTCTAGATCTTTCTGGCTCTGTCTCTGGAGACAGTTTATCCACTGATGTCTACTATAAGCCTACTGACTCTCACAGCTATCTGGACTATTCCTCTTCTCACCCTGTCTCTTGCAAAAACGCCATCCCCTTCTCGCAATTCCTCTGTCTCCGCCGCATCTGCTCTCAGGATGAGGCTTTTCATTCTAGGACGAGGGAGATGTCTTCATTTTTTAAAGAAAGGGGCTTCCCTTTCTCCACTATCAACTCTGCTCTTAAACGCATCTCCCCCATTTCACGTACATCTGCTCTCACTCCATCCTTCCACCACCCCACTAGGAATAGGGTTCCCCTGGTTCTCACCTACCACCCCACCAGCCTCCGGGTCCAACATATTATTCTCCGTAACTTCCGCTACCTCCAACAGGATCCCACCACTAAGCACATCTTTCCCTCCCCCCCCCTCTGCATTCCGCAGGGATCGCTCCCTACCCAACTCCCTTGTCCATTCGTCCCCCCCATCCCTCCCCACTGATCTCCCTCCTGGCACTTATCCGTGTAAGCGGAACAAGTGCTACACATGCCCTTACACTTCCTCCCTTACCACCATTCAGGGCCCCAAATAGTCCTTCCAGGTGAGGCATCACTTCACCTGTGAGTCGACTGGGGTGATATACTGCGTCCGGTGCTCCCGATGTGGCCTTTTATATATTGGTGAGACCCGACGCAGACTGGGAGACCGCTTTGCTGAACATCTACGCTCTGTCCGCCAGAGAAAGCAGGATCTCCCAGTGGCCACACATTTTAATTCCACATCCCATTCCCATTCTGACATGTCTATCCACGGCCTCCTCTACAGTAAAGATGAAACCACACTCAGGTTGGAGGAACAACACCTTATATTCCGTCTGGGTAGCCTCCAACCTGATGGCATGAACATCGACTTCTCTAACTTCTGCTAAGGCCCCACCTCCCCCTCGTACCCCATCTGTTACTCATTTTTATGCACACATTCTTTCTCTCACTCTCCTTTTTCTCCCTCTGTCCCTCTGAATATACCTCTTGCCCATCCTCTGGGTCACCCCCCCCGCCCGTCTTTCTTCCCGGACCTCCTGTCCCATGATCCTCTCGTATCCCCTTTTGCCTATCACCTGTCCAGCTCTCGGCTCTATCCCTCCCCCTCCTGTCTTCTCCTATCATTTTGCATCTCCCCCTCCCCCTCCAGCTTTCAAATCCCTTACTCACTCTTCCTTCAGTTAGTCCTGACGAAGGGTCTCGGCCTGAAACGTCGACTGCGCCTCTTCCTATAGATGCTGCTTGGCCTGCTGCGTTCACCAGCAACTTTGATGTATGTTGCTTGAATTTTCAGCATCTGCAGAATTCCTGTTGTTTCCATACTGAAGTATGCTGTTTATATGAACTGGCTCTGCGTTTAGAACTGTTTCCTTCACTAAACTCCATCCATTAGCTAACGAGGAGCATTGGATACCTTCAAAATGTCAAAAGTGGTTCATGAAGGCAAGTTTGTTCATTCATGCTACTGAACTAGTTGAAATGAGATAGATCATGAACAGCGTCACTACCTATGGGCAACTCAGAAATGGTTTAGTTACAGTGACAGCAGTTCAACTTCAGTCCTCACCTCTGGTTCTGTGTGTGTATAGTTTGTAAGTTCTTTGTGTGGGTTTCCTCCCACAGCACTATAAATTGCCCCTAAAGGCAGACTGTGGGGGGCGTTAATGGGGATGGGGAAAGGGGGTATGAATAAAATGGTATATGTGTTCTTGATGGGCATGGTTTTGCCAGTTTGAAGAGTTTGTTTTAGTGAAGTAAAAGCTTATGCCTGAGAAAGAAAATCAGTCTTGCTGCCTTCAGTGTAATAAATGATCCTTGCTGTTCAACTGATGTGTGATGACACAATGAGCACTTTTAGGAGCCTGAAACAAATTGACTGAATCATTATTTTTGAGGAAAGGCCTCATGTTGAAGGGAAAATTTCATAACATCCATATTGTGATCTAATGCCTAAATATACAGTTCCTCATTTTTTTTGAGGCATATACTGCCCTAAATTTCCTAGAGTAAATTAATTTCCTTTTGAAAACAAGATACTCGCATCATTCACAGTTCCAAGCACAGTCTTGTTTTTAGTATTAGAAGAGTGAGGTAAGCTTGTTTTGTTGTGTAATCAAATGCCATGGGGATGTTTTGCAACATTAATTAGTGTTAGTTAACACTAACATGTGGGACTGGCAGCTTAATTTTCTTGGGTTCTGTCATTTTAGACATGATAGAGTGGAGGGATTAAAGGGGGAGGGGTGGCATTGCTAGTCAGTGAAAATTTTACTGCGGTGCTCAGTCAGGGCAGACTGGAGAGCTCATCTCGGGAGGCTTTATGTATAGAACTGAGGAATAAGAAAGTGATAACTACATTAATGGGATTATATTTTAGACCACTCACAGTCCACAGCATTAAGAGCAAATTTGTAGAGAGATCGCAGGCGGTTGCAAGAAACAAGGTTGTGATAGGTGATTTTACCTTTCCACATATTGACTGGGACCCCGCCCCCCCACCACCCATACAGTGAAATGGTTGGGTGGGAAAAAGTTCATCAAATGCGTTCAGTAAAGTTTCCTTAATCAGAATATAGATGTCTCAACTAGAGGAAATGTGATACTGCATGTTACTCCACTTTTTAAGAAGGGAGGAAGGCAAAAGAAAGGCAATTATAGGCCAGTTAGCTTAACTTCAGTGGTTGGGAAAGTGTTGGAGTCTATTATTAAGGATGAGGTTTCGGGGTACTTGGAGACTAATGATAAAATAAGCCAAAGTCAGCATGATTTTTGTAAAGGGAAATCTAGCCTGACAAACCTGTTTGACTTCTTTGAGGAAGTAACAAGCAGGGTGGCCAAAGGAGAGGCAGTGGATGTCATTTACTTGGATTTTCAAAAGGTATTTGGTAAGATGCCACACATGAGGCTGCTTAACAAGATAAAATCCTTTAGCGTTACAGGAAAGATACTAACATGGATAGAGGAATGGCTGACAGGCAGGAGGCAGCGAGTGGAAATAAAAGGGGCCTTTTCCAGGTGGCTGCCAGTGACTAGTGGTGTTCCTTGGGTCAGTATTAGGACCGCTACTTTTCACATGGTCAGTGATTTGTATAATGGAATCACTGCCTTGTGGTAAAGTTTGCAGATGATGCAAAGGTAGGTGGAGGGGTAGGTAGTGCTGAGGAAGCAATGTGACTGCAGCAGGACTTAGACGAATTGGAAGAATGGGCAAAAAAAGTGGCAGATGGCATACAGTGTTGGGAAATGTATGATAATACATTTTGGTAAAAGGAACAATAGTGCAGACTGTTATCTAAATGAGGAGAAAATTCAAACATCGGAGGTGCAGAGGGACTTGGCAGTCCTAGTATAAGACTCCCAAAAGGTTAATTTATAGGTCGAGTCTGTGGTAAAGAAGGCAAATGTGATGTTGGCATTTGTTTCAATGGGAATAGAATATGTTACGTACCCCGTAACTGGGTTGCCAAACCAGCAGAAATGGATCACTCAGTTGGAGTCTGGATTACTGGAACTAAGAAAGTTTTATTAAAGAAACAAGTAACACAGTACTCTAATCAAAAGGATAATGAATACAACAGTTCAGCAATGATAAAGATACATGTACACAGAATTAAGATAACAGGATCATTCAAGCTCTATCGTTGTCTAGGGGTAAATGACCAGTTTCAAAGTGACGCAAAGTTCAGTTCAATTTAGTTCAGTTCAGTTTGCAGTAGTCGCTGCCGTGGCGATGGACAGTGGGGGGAAGGAGAGAGAGAGCAAAACGAATGAATATTCAAAAACGGCTTCCACACAGACCTTCGCAGTCAGCTTTCGGGCGAGTCCTTTGTGATGTCATCTGAGGTCACCGACCGTGACCCCTCCGTTTCCCGATACGATCGTTTCTCTGGGGTGAACCCGGCACCCAGGCAAGGGTGGACACACACCAGGTTCCCGCCGATCGTGCCTTTCCACCCTGAGCGTCTATGGCCTGGTCCTGCAAGCAGCCTTCCAAAACTTCCCACCGACTTGTGAGAGGCGCACCGCTTCCAGGGTCTCGTTACCTCGGGTGTCGTGTGTGTCCTGCCTTAGCGAACCTGTCCCTTTTTATCCCCCTGCTGGGGTATCGCCTGTCCATCACTTCAAACAGTTCAGGGTTCAAAGGGGGAGCCGATCTTGACAGCTCTCTCCTTCCGTTACTCTCTCCCGTCCCTTCATTAACATCTCCAAATGCTGCTCCATTGTTTTCCTTATCTCTCTCTCTCCTGAAGACAGGCGGCAGTCCAACTGCTGATCCCACTGGTGCCAGCACAGGACAGCTAACATCTTAATCTATGTGTATTCTTGTCACACTTCCCCCCTTTAAGGATTTTTACCGGGGTAAAAATTACAAACATGAATACATTATTTGATACACACAAATACACATCTTTATCAGCTATTTGGCTAACACAGCGAATTTGAAGTTGTCAACACCTGACAGACAGTCAGCCATTACATTTTCTGTTCCTTTTATATGTGTTATTAATAATCCCTTAGACCAGGCTCCAACTTAGCAAACTTCACAGTGGCCAAAAAGACTGATGAATTGCAATCAATGTAACCTCTCATTGGGTTTCGTCCCGGACCACAATAACAAGGGTCGTCCCATTCCGACTTAGTTTTCTCTCGGAAGGGCTTAGTGGGAGGGGGAGGGGTAGTAACCGCAGAGTTATTGCAAAACCTCCTACAGTACCCCACCATCTCCAAGAGCCTTCTGAGGGCCCTCTTGTCTGTCGGGGTTGGGATGTCAGCAATAGCCTGCACTGTAGCTTGCATCGCTGCCAGCTGCCCCTGTGTCACCACAATTCCCAGGTAAGTGACCTTCGTGTGGCCGAACTCATTTTTTACAAGGTTCACTATCAAGCTGGCTTCAGACAGCCATATTACATCGCCAATACACACCTCTGTGTTCGTCAGCTCTTTAGTCACTGAATTACTCATTCTATAGGGGTGCTGCTCGCTGGGCTGGCCTAGTGTAACAAACACCACCCAACGTCCCAGTTCGTTGCATCGCCTCGGGACAATCAAACACATGTGTGCGAGTCGTTTAATTACTTCTCCTAAAGAGTCGCTTTGTTCGGGGATTAAGGGAGAGACCTTATCAGCAGAGCTGGCCAAAACAATAGCCTTCTCCCATCTGGTCGATACCATACTCATCTTTTCAAAATGGTTTTTTTCTCTTATCAGGGAGACCCTAGCTTCATTGATTTCCGTGCTAACACCGACTAGGTTTGTTAGCATATCAAAAGCCTGTGACCGTCTCAGTTCGCGTCAGCCATAATCAATAACATCCTTCCTCCGGTGCAGCCGGTAAACCTCTTTCATGATTCCACCAACTGTTTCCTCCAGCACCGCAACATGTCCACCGGGGGGTACCTTGTGGGCCAGGTTAAAAATCTCATCCCCATAACTCTTTTGCACCACC
Source organism: Mobula hypostoma (assembly GCF_963921235.1). Lineage (NCBI taxonomy): Eukaryota > Metazoa > Chordata > Chondrichthyes > Myliobatiformes > Myliobatidae > Mobula > Mobula hypostoma. Next base: position 40,601,623 of record NC_086122.1, on the reverse strand, counting down.
CCCCATTCCTCATCTGCGGGTACGGTACTTGGTCTCCCTTTCTTCCTTAGCACTTCCTCCTCCACACAATAGCCTACTAGTTCCCTTGTTAATTCTGCGTCAGAGAGAACTGTCTCTGCCAAATCCATCAGCTCCTCGTCTCGCTCTTGTGCCTGTATAAAGTCCTTCCTGGCTAATGCTAGGTCTGTCTCAGCTCCCTCACTACCTCTTGCTTCACGACACTCCTTTTCACTTTCTATCCCCTTCTCGTACAAGGCTGGCAGAAACGTCTCAGCTAAATTTACTACCGCAGTCCCGTGATGAACCTGTGAGTCCATGGGCGGGGCCTCAATGCTGGCAGGCTGACCTGTCAATCTCATGGCTGGGAACACGATTCCCCCGGCGAGGTCATTACCGAGCAAGACTTCCATGCCTTTCATCGGTAATTCGGGCCTCACCCCGATCATGACCAGTCCAGAGACCAGGTTGCTTTGTAAGTGTATCTGGTGCAAAGGGACGGCCTCTGTCCTCTGTCCCTTCCCCAATACCTTTGACCTTGACCTCCCCAGTCTGGGTCTCTGAGCTAAACTCTAATACACTCTTCAGTATCAGTGACTGACATGCTCCCGTGTCTCTCCAGATCCGCACTGGAACTGGTTTTAACCCCTCCTTCACTGACACCAATCCGGCCGAGATAAACTTCTCGCGCCCTTCCTGAACTTTGGCAGACCTGTCCTCTCCTAGCGGTTCGTTTACCAGCTCGATACAGCCAGTCAAAATCGCCGTTTTTCCTTTTCCCGTCTCCTTCTTTGGGGCAAAGTATCCGACTTTCCCGCAATTATAACAGACGACCCCAGGAGACTTCCTACCAGACTGCTCCTGGTCTACCTTATCCTTCTCACTAGTCCCCGGCTTACTTTCTGACTTTTCTGGTGGACTCTCCCCGCCGTCCTGACTACCCTTCTGGTAGCCTTTACTTGGGGCAAACCTCATTTTATGCGTCAATGCATACTCATCCGCTAACTTAGCAATTGCGGCTAACGTGGCTGCCTCTTTCTCATCTAGGTAGGGTCTCATACCCTCAGGGACACAACCATTAAACTGCTCAATCAGGATCAGCTGTAGCAGTCTGTCATAATCCCCCTCTACCCCCTTCGAGCGCACCAACACTCACAATATGTCTGCATCTCACGGGCAAACTCTAAATACGTGCGGTCCCACTGCTTCCTCGCATTCCGGAACCTCTGCCGGTATGCCTCCGGGACCAACTCATAAATCCTGAGGATGGCCTCTTTCACCACCTCATAGCTCTGGGCATCTTCCGCAGACAAAGCTGAGTAAGCTTCTTGGGCTTTCCCTTTCAGTACACTCTGAAGCAAAACAGCCCACTTATTCCTCGGCCAGTCCTGACTTGTAGCAACTTCTTCGAAATGGAGAAAGTACCAATCCACGTCGGTATCGTCAAATGGGGGAACCAGCCTAACCTCCTGGGTCGCCCGGAACCCTCCACCTTGGTTCGGCACGGGCCCCTGCTCTGCCCTTATCTTTAACTTCTCCAGCTCGAATTCCCTTTCCCTCTGCCTCTCTCTCTCTTCTCGCTCCCATTGCCTCTCTTTCTCTTCTCTCTCCAACTGTTTCTCTCTCTCTCTCTCTTGCCTTTCTAACTCTCTCTCTTTCTCCCGCCTTTCTAACTGCTTCTCTTCATGTTCTAACTGCCGTACCCGGAACTCGTGCTCGAGTCTCAGTTTTTCAAGCTGCACCTGTACCGCGTCTCCAGCAGGTTTTTCAATAGACACCACCTCCAGCTCGCCTTGGGGAAACACACCTTTAGATACATAGTGCTCTACGATAGCTCTGTGTATCTCCTCTCTCCTCATTGTCGACTTCCCCTTAGCAAGATTCAACTGTTTGGCCACAGCTACCAATTCCGATTTCCTGGCATCCTCTAATGCCTCCAAGGTGGGCGCCTTTATAAATTCCTCAGCCTCCATTTCTGCTGTTTGTCTTTTCTTTCTTTCGTGAATTTTGACCCAATCTATTTACTCCGTCCCAAATTTAGCGTTCAAAATCGCAGACGAGAACCCCACTTATGTTACGTACGCCGTAACTGGGTTGCCAAACCAGCAGAAATAGATCACTCAGTTGGAGTCTGGATTACTAGAACTAAGAAAGTTTTATTAAAGAAACAAGCAACACAGTACTCTAATCAAAAGGATAATGAATGCAACAGTTCAGCAATGATAAACATACATGTACACAGAATTAAGATAACAGGATCGATCAAGCTCTATTGTTGTCTAGGGGTAAATGACCAGTTTCAAAGTGACGCAAAGTTCAGTTCAATTTAGTTCAGTTCAGTTCGCAGTAGTCGCTGCCGTGGCGATGGACAGTGGGGGGAAGGAGAGAGAGAGCAAAATGAATGAATATTCAAAAACGGCTTCCACACAGATCTTCGCAGTCAGCTTTCGGGCGAGTCCTTTGTGATGTCATCTGAGGTCACCGACCGTGACCCCTCCATTTCCCGATACGATCGTTTCTCTGGGGTGAACCCGGCACCCAGGCAAGGGTGGACACACACCAGGTTCCCGCCGATCGTGCCTTTCCACCCCGAGCGTCTATGGCCTGGTCCCGCAACCGGCCTTCCAAAACTTCCCACCGACTTGTGAGAGACGCACCGCTTCCAGGGTCTCGTTACCTCAGGTGTCGTGTGTGTCCTGCCTTAGCGAACCTGTCCCTTTTTATCCCCCTGCTGGGGTATCGCCTGTCCATCACTTCAAACAGTTCAGGGTTCAAAGGGGGAGCCGATCTTGACAGCTCTCTCCTTCCGTTACTCTCTCCCGTCCCTTCATTAACATCTCCAAATGCTGCTCCATTGTTTTCCTTATCTCTCTCTCTGCTGAAGACAGGTGGCAGACCAACTGCTGATCCCACTGGTGCCAGCACAGGACAGCTAACATCTTAATCTATGTGTATTCTTGTCACAAATATAAATGGAAGGAGATAATGCTGAGGCTTTATAAGACACTAGTCAGGGTGCACCTGGAGTACTCTCAGCAGTTTTGGGCCCCAAATCTTGGAAAGGATGTGTTATCGTTGGAGAGAGTCCAAAGGAGGTTCATGAAGATGATTTTGGGAATGAAGGGGTTAACATATGAGGAACGTTTGGTAGTTACCGGAATGTAGAAGAATGCGGCCATATCTCATTGAAACCTATTGAATGTGGAGAGGATGTTTCCTGTGGTGGGGTATCCAGAATTAGAGGGCATAGCCTCAAAATTGAGGGGCGACCTTTTAGAACAGAGTTTTTTTAGCCAGAAAATAGTGAATCTGTTGAATGCTCTGCCACACACTGTGGTGGAGGCTAGTTCCGTGGGTATATTTAAAGTGGAAATTGATAGTTTCCTGATTGGTCAGGGCATCAAGGGATATGGTGAGAAGGCAGGTGTATTGGGTTGAGTGGAATCCGGGATCAGTCATGATGGAATGGTGGAGCAGACTCGAGGGGCTGAATGGCCTAATTTTGTTCCTATGTCTTATAGTCTTATGGTCATGCATCTCTTATTAGGAGACAGGGCAGGTGACAGAAGTTCGTGTAGGGAAACACTTTGCATCTAGTGATGATAATGACATTAGTTTCAAGATAATTATGGAAAAGGATAGATCTAGTCCTTTTGTTGAGACTAAATTAGACAAAGGCTAACTTCGATGGTACTGGGAAGGATCTGGCAAGTGTGGATTGGGACAGGTTGTTTTCTGGCAAATACGTAGTTGGTAAGATGTAGGCCTTCAAAAGTGGAATTTTGACAGTATAGAGTTTGTATGTTCCTGTCAAAATAAAAGGCAAGGATAACAGGTTTAAGGAACCTTGGTTTTCGAGAGATATTAAGCCCCTAATTAAGAAAAATGAGGTGCATAGCAAGTAGGAGCAATGAAGCTTTAGTGTAAGAAAACACTGAAGGAAATCAGGAGGGCTAAAAGAACACATGAGGTTGCTCTAGCGGACAAGGTGAAGGAGAATCCTCAGGGCTTCCAGATATGTTCAGAGCAAGTAAAAACACACATCCCTTGGTTCATTGTTATTCTTTGTGTTTTTTTGTATGTTACAGTGTGGCATCACTGTAACATTAAATAGACTATTAAATAGTTCCCGAGAATGTCCCTTGCTTTTACAATCTATCTGGTTATGATCTTTCACCTTGTTTACCTGCACTTCCTTTGTAGCTGTTACACTTAATTTTGCATTGTTATTATTTTACCTAGTTTTGCCTCAGTGCACTGTGTAACGATCATATCACTGTGTATAAACAGTATGCTTCTCACTGTATCTCGGTATATTTGACAATAATAAAATAATTTTTAATACATGCAAGGATAATAATGAGCAGCATTAATATGTGCATCGCCTTCATGTTTTTATATAGTGTAATAAAGAGTATGGGTGACAGGGTGGAGGTATGTCTCCACCAAAGGAGCTATAAGCTGCTTCTTCCCTCTGCCAGCTGCAGGTCACCCTTGGGCAAGGTGTAGCACCTGCTTAGCTCCCCTATCAGGGCCATGTGAAGCCATGGGAGCAGCTGCTGCGTATCACAAGTCCTGGTTATGTGACCACTGATGCCAAACAGACAGTTTCTGAAGAGTTGATAATGACTGGGGTCACCCATCTTGTAAAGACACTGCCCTGAGGAAGGCAATGGCAAACCACTTCTTGAAGCCAAATTTTCCAAGCACAGTCATGGTCATTGAGACCATGATTGCCTGCATCGTACGACATGGCGCATGATGATGATAATGAATAAAGAGCAAGAGCTTTTGCCCCAACTAACATCCATCCTTATTAAAACTCATGTTTATTCTCTTTTTTTAAAATTTAGAGATATTTAGAGATAAAGTGCAGAAAAAGCGCTTCCGGACCAACGAGCTGCACCACCCAGCAACCCATGCATATTAACCCTAGCCTAATCATGGGACAATTTATAATGACTAATTAATCTACTGACTGGTGTGACTTTGGACTGTAGGAGGAAACTGGAGCACCAGGAGGAAACCCACACATTGGCAGGGAGGAAGATTCAAACTTGTTAAAGATGACTTTGAAATTGAACTCTGAGCTCTGCCCCAAGTTGAAATAACATTGTGCTTACCTCTTTACCACTGTGGCACCTAAATTGTTTTAAATTTATCTAGCTTTTATATTAATTTATTTGTTTTTAAAAACATTTTGATTTCTCTCCGGTATTAATGTAGTTGGCACTGATAAAACGAAGTTTCTACAGTTGCAGCACAGTCACTTTTGCAATAACCCAAATCTGTTTAAAGCTACTAAAATTCTTTGAATGTCATAAATTTTTTGCCTTGACCATATTTATTTGGTCACTCTCTCATTTGCTGGTTATGATTTTCTCAAGAATAGTTTGGCGCATTTTTCTTATTTTCTGTGTTAAATAGATTGCTCCCTGAATTTGTGTACCTTGTAATGTAAAAAAATATATTTCGACACTGTTCTTGAAATTTGATCTGTGCAAGCATGAAATTCCTGAAATTTTGAGTTATTGTAGAGTGCCAAGAACATTTCACATGGGTCCCGGCAGCAGAATTGCACCCCAGCAGTAAAATGATTCTGAATCATGCATTATTGAAAATGCATGACTTTTTAATCTGATAGATGAAAGTCTCCTTTTTGAAGTTCAAAGTAAATTTATTATAGAAGTACATTCATGTTACTGTATACAACCCTGAGATTTATTTTCTTACTGTCATTCACAGTAAGTACAAAGAAACACATTAGAATCAGTGAAAGACCACACTCAACAAGATGGACAAGCAATCAAAGGTTCAAAGGTCCAACTTAATGTCAGAGAAATGTATACAATATACATCCTGAAATGCTTTTTCTTCGCAAACATCCACGAAAACAGAGAAGTGCCCCAAAGAATGAACAACAGATAAACATAAGAACCCCAAAGTCCCCACCAGTTCCCTTCCTTCCTGCGCGTAAATGTGAAAAAGACAAACGGTGCAAGAGAAAAAAGATAGAAGCGATAAATATCAAGAAAATGAGATGAAGAGTAGAAAGTAACAGGTTCAGCAGGTCAGGCAGCATCCATGGAAGTGAATGGACAGTCGCCATTTTGGGCAAGACCCTTCTACAGGACTGGAAAGGAAGGGGGAATATGTCCCCTTTTTATTCTGGCATCTCCTTTCCTGAAGAAGGGTTGGCCCAAAATGTTGACTGTTTCCATAGATCCTGCCTGACCTGCTGAGTTTCTCCAGAATTTTTTGTATATTACTTAATGTGTTACTTCCTTCAATGAAATACAAAAAAAGTTCTCTAACATTTAATATTTTGGAAAATGAAGGTTTTGGAAATCTAAGATTTGCTCTTTTCTACTGACATACTAATGCAGGCAACATAAAGTAAACATCAAAACAAAATTTATATAAAAAATCTAGGGTGTCCAAGACTTTTACAGAGTACTGTATGCTTCGGACTCAGTTATGTAGTTAAGTGGATATGATAATTTACCTAGCAAGAGACTGCTACTTAACTAGTTATTTTTTTAATCTCTTGTTACAGATTCCTGGATTTTGTGAAGGAAGTTCAAGCATTCCCTTCATTCAGGGCCGTGTCAACTGTAACATCATTGTGGGTTACAAATCTGTTTATCGCATATGCTTTGGTCTGGCTGCTTTCTTCTTCTTGTTTGCCTTACTGATGATTCAAGTGAAAAGCAGTAAAGGTCCAAGAGGTGTTCTACAGAATGGGTGAGCCACTTCAAATGAAAGAAACTTATTTCTTCAGAATCTTTAGTAACAGCATCAGATATGGAATTTGCCAGATCTTATGTACATCACAAAATCACATTCTTACCAGTGTACAGCAAAAGGTTAAAGGTTAAATATATTAGAGGTAGGGACATTTCAAAATAGAGAAGGCCACGTTTGGGGTTCAATTGCATTAAAGTTCAAAGTAAATTTATTATCAAAGTACATGTTGTTGTTGTTGGGTGACATCAAGTTGTTGTCGACTCATGACGACCTTATGGATAGTTGCCCTAAGTGAGATTCAATCCTCGCAAAGGCGGCTCATTGTTGATAATGTTGCATTCGTAGCTCTCCTTATGGTGTCCGTCCATCTGATTGGCAGCCTTCCTCTCTTCTGTTGTTCTCCACCTTGCCCAGCATGATATCCTTTTTCAGGGAGCTGTTTCTTTGTATGATGTGCTGAAAGTATGATTGGCGGAGTCTTGTCATTTGAGCCTCCTGAGAAAGACGTGGTTTGATCTTGTTGAGGACCAATTTGTTTGTTCTTTGAGAGGTCCACGAGATGCATATGTCACATACACAACCCTGAGATTGATTTTCTTGTGGGCATACTTAATAAATTCATAATAGAATAATAACCATAATGGAATCAATGAAAGACTGCACCAATTTGTGCATTCAATCAGTGTGCAAAAGACAACAAACTGTACAAATACAAAATGAAAGAAATAATAAATAAGTAAGTAATAAATATCAAGAACATGAGATGAGGATTCCTTGAAAGTGAGTCTTTAGGTTGTGGGAACATTTCAATAATGGGTCAAGTGAATTTGAGTGAAGTTATCCCCTTTGATTAAGAGCCTGATGGTTGAAGATTGGCAAGTGTACCTGAACCTGGTAGTGTGAATACCATAGTGTGAAGACTCCTATACTAGCTTCCTGATGGCAGCAGCGAGAAGAGAGCATGACCTGGGTGGTGGGAGGGTTGCTGATGGATGTTGCTTTCCTGCACCAATACTTAATGGTAGGGAGGGCTTTACCTTTGATGGACTGGGCCATATCCACTACTTTTTGTAAGATTATCCGTTCAAGGGCATTGCTGTTTCCACACCAGGCTGTGATGCAGCCAGCCAATATTCTCTCCATGACACATTTATAGAAGTTTTTAGATGTCATGCTGAATCTTCGCAAACTCCTAGGAAGTAGAGCCACTGCTGTGCTTTCTTTGTAATTGCACTTGTGTGCTGCACCCAGGGCAGGTCCTCTGAAATGAGAACGCTGAGGAATTTAATGTTGTTGACCCTCTCCACCTCTAATCCTCTGATGTAGTCTAGTACATGGACCTCTGGTTTCCTCCTCCTGAAGTCAGTAACCAGTTCTTTGGCCTTGCTGACATGAGTAAGGGGTTGTTTTAGCACTACTCAGCCAGATTTTTAATCTTCTTCCTATGTGCTTATTTATCACCACCGTTGATTTGGCTTAATACAGTGCTGTTGTCAGCAAACTTGAATATGACATTGGAGCTGTGCTTAGCCACACAGTCATAAATGTAAAGTGAATAGAGCAGGTGTTTAGACAAATCTGAATAAAACTTGGGAGACCAGCTTCTTATAGTTACCACAGTTTATTGCGCACCCTCCTGCAGGAGTTTGAGACCCAGTTGTCAGAGGGAAGGCACGTAAGTACTGCCACCATCCGACAAGTGGGCCCACTCTCTTCAGTTACAGACGTATATTTATACATAGTAAGCCCCATACATTACTGTTGCAAGATGTTATCTGAACTAGTACGCCACCAAGTCTGTTGGTGCGAAACTTAGTTACAGATAAGAGAGTCTGCTAGATCAAGGCTCAATTACAGATGGATGTGCTGTCCAGTCCTTATCAGTTATTCCCTTTGCTAGGCCCTGACTTAATTACAGATGGATGTTCCTTCCTGTCCTTATCAGTGAGTCCTTCTCCTACTCAAACGAGGGTATAATGTACAATGTTATCAAACTCTCAATGTCTCTCTGCAAGCTAAGGAGAACTGGTAATGAGCCTGTCTTAGCTGGCTCCTGAAGGCAGAGTTCACTTCAGTTCAAAAATTCCTATTCAGTCCCAATTATTGTTTTAGCCAGAGGTTACATAGATTCAAAATGATTTTGTTATATCCCTAATTCCTCACAGGGGCTGAGCACCAGCTTTGTGGTGCACCTGTGCTGATGGAGGTTGTGGAGGAGATGTTGTTGCCAATCCAAAATGACTGGGGTCTGCGAGTAAGGAAATTGAGGATCCAATTGCACAAAGAGGTATTGAAGCCAAGGTCTTGAAGCTTATTGGTTAGTTTTGATGGGGTGATGGTATTAAAATCCAAGCTGTAGTCATTAAAGAGCATCCTGATGTATGCATCTTTTGCTGCCCAGATGTTTCAGGATTGAGTGAAGATAGTGTATGTTGTGGACCTGTTGCTCTGGTAGGCAAATTGGAGGGAATACAAGTCGCACCTCAGGCAGGAGTTGAAATGTTTCATCACCAGCCTCTCAAAACACTTCATCACTGTGGATGTAAGTACTACTGGATGATAGTTACTGAGGCAGGTTTCTGCGTTCTCCTGAAGCATTGGTATAATTGAAGCCTTTTTGAAGCAGGTTAGTACCTCAGACTGCAGAAGCAAGAGGTTAAAGATCTCTGAACACTCCAGCCAGTTGATCAGAATAGGTCTTTAGTACCCTGTCAGAACCAGATGCTTTTCGTGGGTTCACCTTTCTGAAGGCTGCTTGCACATCGGCCTCAAAGACTGAAATCACAAGATCATCGGGCACTGTGGGTGTTTGTGATGGTTCCACCATGTTTTAATGGTCCAAGTGAGCATGGAGGGCATTCTGCTCATCCGGAAGCAAAGCCCTGTTGTTGCCTATGTTTCTTGATTTCACTTTATAACAGGTGACAGCATTCAAGCCCTGCCACAACAGTCAAGCGTCACTGGTTGATTCAAGTTTAGTCCAGAATTGCGAATTCGTCCATGAGATGGCTTTCCAGAGATTGTACCTGGACCTCTTGTGACTTCAAGTCAAATCAAGTCACTTTTTATTGCCATTTCGACCATAACTGCTGGTACAGTACACAGTAAAAACGAGACAACGTTTTTCAGGACCATGGTGCTACATGAAACAATACAAAAACTGCACTGAACTACGTAAAACAACACAAAAACTACACTAGACTACAGACCTTTCTTGGTCATCAGATTTAAGTGCCTCTGATCTAGCCCTCGGTAGATTGCGGTTCTCACGGTTCATCCAGGGCTTTTGGTTAGGGATCAAAGATGCAAGTTAGATAGGTAATTTCACACTTCAGTGTGTCCAAATTTGTTTTCCAGCCAATAACATTGTCTGTGCTGTAACTTAGGCAACATGGTAGCCAATTCTCAACATCCTCAAATTGTGGTATGAGATAAGCAAAGTAATTTGATTTAGAATTTGTTTGAGAGAAATATTGCTTGAGACAAAGAACATAGCTGCTGTAATGAAGCTGTGGATCTAATAAACCATGAAGCATAGTCCTCCTGAATATGCTCTATCTATATGGGCATCTGATTATATCAACCTATGGAAATAACCCGACAGAACTAAGTCTGCTATACAAAAGGATAATATTGCACTTGCAGAATGCTTGAATTAAAGATCAAAGTGCTGAATTACTCAAAGGTGACAGCATAAGTAAAGTCCTAAACAGTTATTACACCTACAGAACAAGCCCTTTGCCCAAGGACATTCACACCAATCTTCAAGTACCCATTTACACGAATTATGTACTATCTCTGTGTTGTTCTTCCCAGAGTACAACGTTCACCCACAGCCAAGGAGAAATTTTGTCATTAATCCACTAACCTGTATGTTTTTGGGATGTGGGAAGATCTTGGAGGAAACCCACGGAGTCACAAGGAGAACATGCAAACTCCTCAAAGGAATTTGGGATTGAACCTGAGTTGCTGGATCTGTAAGGCAGCGACTCAACTAGCTCTACCACTCTACATGAAAAGTTTAGAGATGAATATCTTTTCATTAAAAAACAGGAAAGGTCTGCTTTTACGTTGTGCTATTTTTTTCTAGAATGATGATTGAAAACTTTTGGATTTTGTGGCTTTTTTCCATCTCTCTATTCCTTATCTCTTGGGATATTTTTAGGGTATAGTATCATTTGTCTCTGAAATCTGAGTTTAATAAGGAAAAATGGAAATTGATTGATAGACATGTTTTACATGGACCTCGGTAAGGCTTTTCACAAGGTCCTGCATGGTAAAGTGTTCCAGAAATTCTAAATAGATGGATAAGGCACAAGGGATCTAAGGCATTTTGGCAAACTATATTCAAAATTGGCTAGGTGATAAGGAGGCAAATTATAGTGGCGATGGATATTTCTCTGACTGGTAATCTATATCAAGTGATGTACCACGGGAGTTGGCACTGGGGCTTTTGTTGTTTGTAATGATGACCTAGATACAAATGTAGTGGGTATGAGTAATAATTTGGTTGACAACACAAAAAGTGGTGGAGTCTTTGATAAAAATGCAATTGTTTTAAAATACAGTGAGTCATGGGTTATAGAAACATAGAAAACCTATAGCACAATGCAGGTCCTTCAGCCCACAAAGCTGTGCCGAACATATCCCTACCTTAGAACTACCTAGGTTTTACTTATAGCCCTCTATTTTTCTAAGCTCCATGTAGCTGTCCAGGAGTCTATTAAAAGACCCTATCGTTTCTGTCTCCACCACTGCCACCGGCAGCCCATTCCACACACTCACCACTCTCTGCGTAAAAAAACTTATCCCTGACATCTCCTCTGTACCAAAATTGAGCACAGTACTCCAAGTCGAGTCTGACCAGCGTCCTATATAGCTGCAACATTACCTCTCGGCTCCTAAACTCAATCCCATGATTGATGAAGGCCAATGCACTGTATGCCTTCTTAACCACAGAGTCAACCTGTGTCGCAGCTTTGAGTGTCCTGTGGACTCGGACCCCAAGATCCCTCTGATCCTCCACACTGCCAAAAGTCTTACCATTAATAGTATATCCGCCATCATATTTGACCTACCAAAATGAACCACCTCACACTTATCTGGGTTGAACTCCATCTGCCACTTCTCAGCCCAGTTTTGCATCCTATCAATGTCCCGTTGTAACCTCTGACAGCCCTCCACACTATCCACAACACCCCCAACCTTTGTGTCATCAGCAAATTTACTAACCCATCCCTCCACTTCCTCATCCAGGTAATTTATAAAAATCATAAAGAGTAGGGGTCCCAGAACAGATCCCCGAGGCACACTACTGGTCACTGGCCTCCATGCAGAATATGACCTGTCTACAACCACTCTTTGCCTTCTGTGGACAAGCCAGTTCTGGATCCACAAAGCAATGTCCCCTTGGATCCCATGCCTCCTTACTTTCTCAATAAGCCTTGCATGGGGTACCTTATCATATGCCTTGCTAAAATCCTTATACACTACATCTGTGGCTCTACCTTCATCAATGTGTTTAGTCACATCCTCAAAAAATTCAATCAGGCTCGTAAGGCATGACCTGCCCTTGACAAAGCCATGCTGACTATTCCTAATCATATTATGCCTCTCCAAATGTTCATAAATCCTGCCACTCAGGATCTTCTCCATCAACTTACCAACCACTCAAGTAAGACTCACTGGCCCATAAATGGTATTTGTACAAGTACATAGGAGTAAAGAGATGTGGGCAAATGGAATTAATATAGACAGACATCATGGTTGGTGTAGTTAAGATGGGCCTAGAGGGCTAGTTTCAGTGCCGTACATTTTTATAGAAAAGTTTTTTTCCAGAGAGTAGTGCATCTCTGGAATTCTCTACCCTAGAATGTGGTGGTAGCCAAAGATATATTTAAGGTGGCAATAGATGATCCTTAATTCCTCAAGTTTTCCAATATTGTGAAGCTGGCACGGAAGAGGAGATAAGGCCAGCATAGATGGACTATGATCATACTGAGTGACGGAGCAAGCTTGAGGGACAGATGGACTCTTCCTGTTCCATTGTTGTTATGTGTACTCTTGCTATTTTAAATAAGCTTTATTATCCTCTTGGTGGTAATGAGCATATTTCATTTGTGAGCATAATGCCTCTAATGGCTCTTTTAGGTTCTGGTGCTTCAAATTCCTGGCCTTGGTGGGAATTACTGTTGGTGCTTTCTTCATTCCTGAGGGGACATTTACAACAGGTATTGTAAAAAATCATCTTTATGCAAAGAAATTCATATGAAAGTTCTTTGTAATGCATTAATATATGATATGGCTATATTAAAATTAGTAAAAAGCAAGCAATCATCATTTGTTCTCTTCATGAGGTTCGGTCCATAAGTATGTCGACCAGCAATCAGTGGATCAGATATTTAATTTCTTCAGGTTTGTGAAAATAAGATGATGGCCAGAATGTCTGTTTATGTTTTCACCCCTAATGGAAGTGTTGGGTGAAATACGTTTAAAACTATAACCCTAATAGCCTATTTTTTTTCTCTCCCTCTGCAATCTATGGTGGAACAGGCTCGAACAACTGAATGATTAGTAAGTTTGCGGATGACATGAAAGTTGGTGGTGTTATGGATAGCAAGGAAGATTGTTTAAGCTACAACAAGACATAGATGGGATAGATAGTTGGGTGGAACATTGGCAGATATGATTTAATCTTAACAAATGAGAGGTGATGCACTTTTGGGAAATCAAATAGGGTTATGTCACACATATCTATATGGTAGGGGACCAAGGATAATTGATGAACAGAGGGACCTTGAGGTTCAAGTCTGTTGTTCCTTGAAAGTGGCAGCACAGGTTGATAGAGAACTAAAGAAAGGATATTGCATGCTTGCTTTCAAGGGTTGGCACATAGAATTTTAAGTTGGGATGTCATGTTGTATTTGTACTAAACCTTAGGCCACACTTGGAATATTGTGTGCAATTCTGGTCTTGGTACCATAGGAAGAGTATAATTGTACTGGAGCAAGTGCAGAGGAGATTCACTCAGGATATCTCCAGAATTGAAGGATGTTAGTCATAGGGAAAGATTACGTAAATTGGACATATTTTCCAAGCCCAAAAAAAAGGGAATGATTTCATAAATGTATATAAAATTGTAGGAGGTTTAGACAGGGTAGATAGAATCTTATCCCTTTGTAAGAAAATCAAAAGCAAGAGGGCATAAATTTAAAGTGAGAGAAATAAGGTTTAAAGGAGATTACAAGGGAAAGGTCTTTATTTCACAATCAGAATCAGGTTTATTATCACCAGCATGTGGTGTGAAATTTGTTAACTTAGCTGCAGCAGTTCAATGCAATACATAATCTAGCAGAGAGAAAAAAATAATTAATAAAATAGAACATAATAATAAATAAACAAGTAAATCTATTACGTATATTGAATAGATTTAAAAAAGTACAAATACAGAAATACTGTATATTTAAAAAAAAAAGTGAGGTAGTGTCCAAAGCGTCAATGTCCATTTAGAAATCAGATGGCAGCGGAGAAGAAGCTGTTCCTGAATTATACAAAGAATGGCTGATTACTGCCAGAGTGGGCAGTGGAATTGGACACAATCGTTATGTTTATGAGACATACAGAGAGGCACTTGAGTAGGTGAGGAATAGAAGGATATGGCCCTAAGAGTTTTTCGAGGAAGTTACCAGGAAAGTGGATAAAGGCAAGGCAGTAGATGTTGTCCTCTTGGACTTTAGTCAGGCATTTGACAAGGTCCTATATGGGAAGCTGATCAAGAAGGTTCAGTTGCTCAAGGTTCAGGATGAGATAGTAAATTGGTGAGACATTAGCTTTGTGGGAGAAGCCAGAGAGAGGTAGCAGAGGTTTGCCTCTATGACTGGAGGTCTGTGACTAGTGGTGTGTACAGAGATCAGTGCTGGATTCTTTGTTGTTTGCATCTATATCAATAAACTGGATGATAATGTGTTTAACTGGCAGATGACACTAAGATTGGGGGTGTAGTGGACAGTGAGGAAGGCTATCGTGGCTTGCAGAGGGATCTGCATCAGCTGGAAAAAAATGGGCTGAAAAATGGCAGATGGAATTTAATGCAGACAAGTATGAGATTTTGCACTTGGGTAAGCCCAACCAGGGTAGGTTTTGCAGTGAATGGTAGGGCACTGAGGAGTGTGAAAGAACAAAGGCATCTGGGAATACAGATCCATAATTAGATGAAAGTGGCGTCACAGGTAGATAGGGTTGTAAAGAAAGCTTTTGGCACATTAGCCTTCATAAATCAATGTACTGAGTACAGAAGATGGGATGGTATGTTGAAGTTGTGTAAGACGTTGGTGAGACCTAATTTGGAGTATTGTGTGTAGTTTCGGTCACCGACCTACAGAAAAGATGTAAACAAGTTTAAAACAGTGCAGAGAAAATTTACAAGGATATTGCTGGATCTGGGGGGGCTTGAAATATAAAGGAAGATTGAATATGTTAGGATTGTACTCTTTAGAAAGTAGAAGATTGAGAGGAAGTTTGATGGAGGTATACAAAATTATGTGGGGTATAGTTAGGGTTAATGCAAGCAAGCTTTTTCCACTAAGTTTGGGTGGGACTACAACCAGAGGTCATGGGTTAAGGGTGAAAGGTGAGAAGTTTAAGGGGAACATGAGGGGAAGTTTCTTCACTCAGAGGTGTGTGAGAGTGTGGAATGAGTTGCCAGCACAAGTGGTGCACGTGAGCTCAATTTGAACATTTAAGAGAAGTTTGGTAGGGCTATGGTCCTGGTGCAGGTCGATGGGTCCTAGGCAGTTTAAATGGTTTTGGCTTGGACTAGATGGGCCAGAGGGTCTGTTTCTGTGCTGTGCTTCTCTATGATTCCAAATGGGATTAGTGTAGATGAGTGTAAAAGTCAGTATTGACATGGTGGGTTGAAGGATCTTTTCTGTGCTGTACACCTCCATGATAATCCTATTACTATCCTCCGCTCCTTTCTAAATCCATGGGCACTCAGTTTTCAAAATCAATTACCAAATCAGGAACAGGAATATGAAATGATTTTTTTTTAAAGATCCTGAATGCAACTTCACAGATCAGCTAACTCGGTGCAGGCTGAGAAACATCCAGAGGTGACTATCAATGTTGCCTTAGGAACTCCAGCTCAAGATTTTTCCTTGAGGTTTACTCCCGAAGCCTTCCCCATCGTAACTATATATTTTTGTGAAGCGCTGCATATTCTTTTTAGTCATTGGTGAGACAATATTGTCTTTCTTCACCAGCTATTTCTTTATTTTTGTTTTCTTCAGTATGGTTCTACTTTGGTGTGGTTGGAGCTTTCTGCTTTATTCTCATCCAACTGATTCTTCTTATCGATTTTGCTCACTCCTGGAGTCAGTCGTGGGTTCAGAACATGGAAGATGGCAACAACAGATGCTGGTTTGCTGGTATGTTAAAATAAATAATTAATTTTATTCCCCTCTTGTTTTCTTTATCTCTGTGTATGAAGGTAGAGCAGCATTTAATAAGAGGTTAGCCATTTGAACACAAATATAATTTCTGTTATTTTTGTTTTAATCCTCAGTGTACTAAAGCCAAATGCCTGCAAAAAAAGGAGCTGAAGTTTAGCTCATTGTATTGGTAATTTATAATGTGGACCCAGTTAGACGTGACTGTGAATACATACGTCAGGCTTATCCTTGTTGGGCATTGAGTACAAGAGGTGGCACATCATGCTACAGGTGTACAAATTGTTGGTGAGACTGCACTTTGAATATTGTGTGCATCTCTGATTGTCATACTATGGAGAAGAAGTGTTTGAGCCATAGAGCATGCAGAAACCATCTACACTGATGTTACTGGGACTGGATGGTTTGAGAGTTAGGAGAGACCAGGTCAGTTAGCTCCATTCAGGTTAGTGGTGAGGTATGACTGGTAGGGAGAGAGTTCACTTCCAGATCATTTACATTTTCTGTTAATTAGGTTACAAATACTTTTGAAATTACTACGTTCATTTATACATCTTCTCTGCTCTTCTGTTGCAGCTTTATTTATATGTACGGCCTTCAACTATCTTGTCTCACTGGCTGCAGTGGTGGTTTTCTATGTTTTTTACACTAAGCCTGATGACTGTGCAATAAATAAAGCCTTCATAAGTCTGAATCTCATCTTCTGCGTCATTGTCTCTGTTGTGTCCATCTTACCAAAGGTTCAGGTAAGAAAACAAAACATGGATTTGTAGTCATTGTGTGGATTACTTGTACAAATAATTCACCATCTGTTTCATGACAACTTTTCTTAAACTTCCTTCTCTGAAAGGTCTTGGGATGTTTTGCCAAATTAAAGTCACCATGTCGGTGTAAGCATGATGGTGTATTATATCAAAACATAAAGAGCTGTTCAGGCTTATTTTGTAGGTTCAATAGAATCAATTGCATGTCTTCCATCAGGTTTAAGTTCAATTTTTTTAAAGTTGGTTGAGGTTAGTCAGCATAGTCTATATAGTCTTTGCGTCCTTTAAATGCTTCAAGTGATTTCTACATTCTGGGGTTACTTAAAGAGAGATTTTACTCCTGAATGCCGCTCAACATTTTTGTCCATCTTTAAAATCTTTAGTTTGTTTGGTTACCTGCAGTTAATAGTTATAATCTTGTGCCATATACTGTATCCTGTCACTGGTCTTGAAGTGAGTAGTGAATTTAATTCTGAAGAGCAAAGCTTGTCTCTGTTCACCTCTGAACACGTGTATCCTTTGTCCTGAAATGTGCTATCCCTCCACCAAGCAATTTTCACACATTATAAAGTTTTATTTTTCTTAACCAAGAGTTAGTAGTTGCCAGTGGAAACAACTCCCTGAGCATGTGATTCACTACAGATTGAGGTTTATCATAAGGAAAATAAGCTATCACATTCAAAATGAAAATCATAAGCTGAAAGAAAAACTAGGATAAACAAGAGATTCTGCAGATGCTGGAAATTCAGAGGAACACACACAAAATGTTAGGATCTCAGCAGATCAAGCAACATCAACAGATGGGAATAAGCAGGTTGATGTTTCAGGCCGAAGCCCTTCATCATCATGTCCTGCTTGAAGCATCTTGGTCCAAAATTTTTACTGTTTACTCCCGTCTATAGATGCCTAACCTGCTGAGTTCCTCCAGTATTTAGCGCAAGGAAGGATTTGGATTATAGTTTCAAGTGCAATCAGTCCAACCCTCTTAATTCAATGGAGTGTCAATCTGAAGTATGAAAAATTAAATTTGTATGGCACTATCGATAAGCTTGCAGATTCTTAGCACACTTTGTAGCCAATTGAGTACTAACAATATTTTTTATTTATTTGAGGTACAGCATGAAATAGGCCCTTCTGGCCCATCGAGCTGTGGCACCCAGCAACCCCTGATTTAACGCTAGCCGAATCACAGGACAATTTACAATGACCAGTTAACCTATTATCCTGTACGTCTTTGGACTGTGGGAAGAAATCGGAGCACCCAGAGAAAATCCATGCATTCCACAGGGAGAATATGGAGACTCTCTACAGATGACATTGGAATTAAACTCCAAACTCTGATCCCCCAAGCTGTAATAGCATCATGCTTACAGTGGCACCTAATTGTTCTATTTTGTAATATGGGGTATTTCACACTTTCTGCTCCAACATGCTTCATAGGAGCACCGTGAATAAGTGTTCTTCCACCAGCATTTGAGTGCTAAGAAGCTCAAATACTCACTGCTGTTCAAGTGCTGGCAGCAGTGTCATTCAGCTGATGACTGAATATTCAGAATTTCTTCTAAATTTCTCAGCCAACCTTGGCAAGTGGCTGTGAGCTTTTAATGAAAAATGTGGTAACCCTGGGAAATATCCATTATAAAATCGTGGGAAACTAAAATCTATTCCAGGTTAAACTGGTAACTCCAAACTGCACTATTGGCTACATTTAAGGATACATTTTGTTAGTCCTGACGAAGGGTCTCGGCCTGTAACGTCGACTGCACCTCTTCCTACAGATGCTGCCTGGCCTGCTGCGTTCACCAGCAACTTTGATGTGTGTTGCTTGAATTTCCAGCATCTGCAGAATTCCTGTTTGCATTTTGTAATTCTCTGGGTCAGTGATAGGTCTATCTGTACTGTACTGACAAATGTTCATAGGCTTTTTTGTTTGCTTGATAAAAAGCTAATCTCATAAACAGTGAACCTTTTAATTGAAGCATGGAACTATAACAACTAATTAGTTTTTTTTAAGTTGATGCTGGGAGTGATAATGTACTTAAAAGAGTCTATTGTGCCATCGTGATTGCTTCAGGTCTTTGGTGGAGCCGTTCAATTAATCCTATTCTCTGAATTTCCTCCACCTATTTCTTTTCAGTTCCCTTTCGATAGTTACTGTTGAAACTGCTTTCACCACATGTTCATCTGTTATGTTCCCATTGACAGAGGATGCATCAGATTAGAGAAGTAAAGATAGGACTTAAAGGCTGTTGTGGGACAAAATGTGTTCCAATTCGTAGGGCACTGGCACCAGTAATAAGGGAGGAACAAGCTGTGTGGAGACAATTGTTCTGACAAAGAGCTTAAATAGGATTATAGACAGCTTGAAACAAGTTAGTGGGGGAGAGGATTCTAGTGACAGGAGGTTTAATAAATCAAAAGTGAGGTGCACAGGATATTAAATTGGGAATGAGAATTAAAGTATGACAGGAAGAGACCGAAAATATTAGTAACCTGGTTGTAGGGTGTCCAGAACTGTGAACTCAGTATTCTTAGTTATTCCATTTTGTAAAAGAGTAGGCAAAAAGGAAAAGGAGGGAGAATAACATTGTTAGAGCATTGCTAATCAAGGAAGGCATCAGTATGCGGGTAAATAATGATAGAGAGCAGTGGAACATGTTTGTGTGGAAATTAAAATGGACAAGTTGAAATTTATTAAGTTGGAAATGACAGATAAGTTAATCTAATACTTTGTATCAGCCTTCATGCTGGAGAACACTGTAAATATCCCATGGATAATTGCCTTGTTTCAAGTAACATGGGGTAATTTGTAACAATTCAGAATTATGAGGATATTGGAAAAAGTAATGTTTCTAAAAGTCTTCAGGGCTTGATGGCCTGCAGAGAAGTGTTGCTGGCAAGATATTGGACTTTTAGGTTCAAGGAAGAAATAACTAATCATTTAGACAAACTTAGTGCAGTCAAATTAAATCAATGTAATTTTATGAAAGGAAAATCAGATTTGTCAGATTTAGTAGAGCCCTGTTTGGATAATACAAGTAGAGCAAATAGATGAGAAACTGTAGATGCTAAATGCCTTTTAGAAATCAAAATATACTCTCAGGTACCACATAAATGGCTATTGGAGAAGATAAGAGTTCATTGTATTGGGGAGATTGTTAACATGAACTAAAACCTGCTTATCACATGGAAAACAGAGTCAGAATAAGGTGGCCTTTTTCTCCTTTTTTCAAAGAAATTTCTCTGCATCTCTGTTTTGAAAGGGTGCCCCTCTATCCTGAGGCTGTGCCCTCTTGTCCTGGACTCTCCCACAATGAGAAACATCCTTTTCACATCTACTCAACATTCAAAAGGTTTCAATGAGATCCCCCCCACCCCATCCTTCCAAATTCCAGTGAGTACAGACTCAGAGCCATCAAACGTTCCTCGTATGATAACCCTTTCATTCCTGAAATCATCCTTGTGAACTTCCTCTGGACCCTCTCCAATGCCAGCACATCCTTTCTAAGATGAGGAGCCCAAAACTGTTCACAATACTCAGATGAGGCCTCTCCAGTGCCTTATAAAACCTCAGCATCACATTGTATTCTAGACCTCTTGAAATGAATGCTAACATGGCATTTGCCTTCCTCACCACCGACTCAACCTGCAAATTAACCTTCAGGATGATCTGCACGAGGACTCCCAAGTCCCTCTACATCTCAGATTCCTGGATTTTCTCCCTGTTTAGAAAATAGTCTGCTCTTTCATTTCTACTACCAAAGTGCATAACCATGCATTTTCTAACATTGTATTTCATTTGCCACTTTCTTCCCAATTTTCCTAATCTGTCCAAATCCGTTTGCATCTTACCAGTTTCCTCAACACTACCTGCACCTCAACCAATCGTCGTATCATCTGCAAACTTGGCAATAAAGCCATCTATTCCATCATCTAAATCATTGATATACAGCATAAATAGAAGTGGTCCCAACACCAACCCCTGTGGAACACCACTAGTCACTGATAGCCAACCAAAACAGGATACTTTTATTCCCACTTGCTGCCTCTTACCAATCAACCAATACTCTAACCATGGTAGTAATTTTCTTGTAATACCATGGGCTCTTAACTTAGTAAGCAGCCTCATGTGTGGCACTTTGTCAAAGGCCTTCTGAAAGTCAAAATATACAACATCCACTGCATCCCCTTTATCTATCCTACTTGTAATATCCTCAAAGAATTCCAACAGGTTCATCAGGCAGGATTTTCCCTTAAGGGAACTATGCTGGCTTTGTGCTATCTTGTCCTGTGTCAGCAAGTACTCCATCACCTCATCCTTAACAATTGACGGCAACATCTTCCCAACCACTGAGGTCAGGCTAACTGGACTATAATTTCCTTTCTGCTGCCTTCCTCCTTTCTTAAAGAGTAGAGTAGCATTTGCAATTTTCCAGTTAGAGATACAAGCAGTTTTTCAATGTCATGAAAACAGGTGGAAAGGTATTCTGCATTGATTATATTTATGCAAACAACATTCTGGCCTTTATTGCAAGTGGTAGGAGTTAAGAAATAAAGGTGGGCTTTAACTTGGACAAGTGTAAAGTGTGGCAATTTGGTAAATTAAATCAAGGTAGGTCTTGCACAGCAGGTGGGCTGATTCTGGAGAGTTCTGTACAACAGAGAGATTTAGGACTATAGTAACCTGGGTCACACAGACATTGTGGTAAAGGAAGTGTTTGGCATACTTACCTTGATTGGTTAGGGTATTTGAGTATGAGAGTTGGAATATCATATTTCAACTTCACCAAATGTCGGTGAGACCACACTTGGAGCATCATGTGTAGTTATGGCTGCTGAGCTATAGGACAGATACCATTAAGCTGGAAAGGGTGCAGAAAAGATTTGCAAGGATGTTACCAGAACAAGGAGGGCTTGAATAATAAGAAGAGACTGGATAGCTAGGTGTTTTTTCCCTCGCAGATACTGTAGAAGGCTGAACAGTGACCTTATGGAGGTGTTATAAAATCGTACAGTCATTGAGTATTTTAATAAAAGTATAGCACAGAAACAGGCCCCTCAGCCCATCTAGTCCATGATGAACCATTTAAACTGTCTACTCCCATCGACCTGCACTGGGGCCATAGCCGTCCATACCTATCATCCATGTACCAATCCAAACCTCTTAAACATTGAAATCAAGTTTGCATGCACCACTTGCGCTGGCAACTTGTTCCACACTCTAACAATCCTTGGTGTGAAGAACTTGCCCCTCATGTTCCCCTTAAACTTTTCACCTTTTACCCTTAACCCATGACCTCTAGTTGTCATCCCATCTAATCTCTTTGGAAAAAGCCTGCTTGCATATACCTTATCAATACCTCTCATAATTTTCTATACCTCTATCAAATCTCCTCTCAGTCTTCTATGTTACAAGGAATAAAATCCTATTCAATCTTTCCATATACAGTTGTAAGAAAAAGTTTGTGAACCCTTTGCGGTTACCTGATTTTCTGGATTACTTACTCATAAAATGTGGCCTGATCTGTCAGGCAAGATTTGCCTTTACAGAAACAATGCGGACTTTGACTTATTTTGTAATTAGTCTCCAAGTACCTCAAAACCTCATCCGTAATAATAGACTCCAGGACTCTCCCAACCACTGAGGTTAGGCTAACTGTCCCATAATTTCCTTCCTTTTGCCTTCCTCCCTTCTTAAAGAGTGGATTGATATTTGCAATCTTCCAGTCCTCCAGGGCCAAGCCAGAATCAAATGAAAGATCATGATCAATGTATCTGTTATCTCTTCAGCAACCTCTTTCAGGACTCTGGGATGTAATCCATCTGGCCCAGGTGACTTATCCACCTTTGACTTTGCCTGGCACTTTTTTCCTTTAAAATAGCAATGGCACTCAGTCCTTCTCCCTGACACTCATGAACCTCTGGCACATTGCTCGTGTCTTCCACAGTGAAGACAGATGCAAATTACCCATTAAGTTTTACCTGCCATTTCTTTGTCCCCCATTACTGCCTCACCAGCATCATTTTCAAGTGGTCCAATATCAACTCTCAACCTCCCTGTTACTCTTTATATAACTGAAAAAACTTTTGGTATCCTGCTTTATGTTATTGGCTAGTCTGCCCTCATATTTCATCTTTTCCCTCCTTATAGCTTTTTTACTTGCCTTTTATTGGATTTTAAAAGCTTCCCAATTATTCAACTTCCCACTCGCTTTTGCTACCTATATGGTCCTTTCCTTGGCTTTTATGCGGTCCTGAACTTCCTTTGTCAGCCACTGTTGCTTACCACTGCCATTTGAGAACCATCTCTGTGGGACGTATCTGTCCTGCGCCTTGTGAACGTATCTCAGAATCTTCATGTGCTGCCGTCACCCCTGTCCAGTATTCTCCTCCAATCCACCTAGGCAAGCTCCTCTCTCATACCTCTGTAATTCCCTTTATTCCATTGCAATACTGATGCATGTGAGTTATGTTTTTCCCTCTCAAACTGCAGTATGAATTCTATCATAGTATGACCACTGCTTCCTAAGGGTTCTTTTACGTTAAGCTTCATAATAAAATCTGGGTTATTACACAACACCCAATCTGAGATAGCCTTTCAAAGGTTTCAAATGTACATTTAATGTCAGAGAAATGTATACAACATACACCCTGAAATTCTTATTCTTCGCAAACATCCATGAAGACAGAAGTGTTCCAAAGAATGAATGACAGTTAAATGTTAGAACCCCAAAGTTCCCCCCCATTACCCCCATCCATGCATATGCAGCAGCAAAGCAATGATGACCCCCCCCACACCAGCAAAGAAGCATCATTGCCCTCCACCGAGCACTCAACTGTGCAGCAGAGCATCAAAAAAAGACACAAACTTGCAGTACCCCAAAGACTACTTGTTCACCCAGTATTCAACATACCACAGGCTCTATCTCTCCCTAAAAAGGGAAAAAGAGGTGTCCCTGTTTCATAGCGAGAGGGGAGACGTAACGAACAACTCGCTAATTTACGATGTTAAAAGTCCGTTACGTTGTTTTTCCGAGCTCTGTGCCCAAAGGACACAGAACTGTTTTCGACCTTCCATCTCCCAGGACACACCAGTTTCCTGTGCTGGCACTGACCTCGAGTCCGCCCACCTCCAGAGCCACGAAATCCCAGCACCCTGAAGGTGCCCTAGTCTTCTAGGTTATGTCGTTGGCATATCAAAAGGACCAAATTCAGCATGTAACTCCAGGTCAGGGTCTTCAAAAGAACCCTGAAAGGGAAAAATAGAGATATTAAAGATAGAAATAGAGCTGTTTCTGAGGATACAAGCAAAGGAGTCGCTGTTGGGCGCAATGGTTCTCCTAAGTTCCTCCCTAAGTATGCTCAAGCACAAGCTGATCTAAAAAGTCATCTTGTAGGCATTCAACAAACTCCCTCACTTGCGATCCTACAACAACCTGATTTTCCCAATCCCCTTGCATATTGAAGTCACCCATTACAATTGTGTCACTACCCCTTTTACATGCCTTTTCCAGCTCCCATTGCAATCTCAACCCCACATCTTGGCTACTATTTGGAGGCCCATATATGATTCCCATCATAAGACCATAAGATATAAGAGCAGAAGTCAACCGTTCGGCCCGAGTCTGCTCCGCCATTCAATCAAGGGCTGATCCAATTCTTCCAGTCATCCCCACTCCCCTTCCTTCACCCCATACCCTTTCATGCCCTGGCTAATCAAGAACCTATCTATCTCTGCCTTAAATGCATCCAAACTTGGCCTCCACAGCCACTCGTGGCAGCAAATTCCACAGACTTACCACCCTCTAACTAGAGTAATTTCTCTGCATCTCTGTTCTAAATTTATGTCCTTCAATCCTGAAGTCATGCCCTCTTGTCGTAGACTCCCCTACTATCGGAAATAACTTTGCTATATCTAATCTGTTCAGGCCTTTTAACATTCGGAATGTTTCTGTGAGATTCACCCCCCCCCCCGCCCCAATTCTCCTGAACGCCAGGGAACACAGCCCAAGAACTGCCACGCCAGGGAACACAGCCCAAGAACTGCCAGACGTTCCTCATATGGAAACAACAGGAATTCTGCAGATGCTGGAAATTTAAGCAACACATCAAAGTTGCTGGTGAACGCAGCAGGCCACGCAGCATCTCTAGGAAGAGGTACAGTTGATGTTTCAGGCCGAGACCCTTCGTCAGGACTAACTGAAGGAAGAGTTAGTAAGAGATTTGAGAGGAGCAGGGGGAGATACAAAATGATAGGAGAAGACAGGAGGGGGAGGGATGGAGCCAGGAGCTGGACAGGTGATTGGCAAAGGGGATACGAGAGGATCATGGGACTTCCCGTTTCTACCTCCTACCCAAGATCCACAAACCTACCTGTCCTGGCAGACCTATTGTCTCAGCTTGCTCCTGCCCCACCGAACTCGTTTCTGCATACCTCGACACGGTTTTATCCCCCCTCCCCGGTTCAATCCCTTCTTACCTATGTTCGTGACACTTCTCACGCTCTTAAACTTTTCGATGATTTTAAGTTCCCTGGCCCCCACTGCTTTATTTTCACCATGAATGTCCAGCCCCTATATACTTCCATCCCCCATTAGGAAGGTCTCAAAGCTCTCCGCTTCTTTTTGGATTCCAGACCTAAACAGTTCCCCTCTACCACCACTCTGCTCCGTCTAGCGGAATTAGTCCTTACTCTTAATAATTTCTCCTTTGGCTCCTCCCACTTCCTCCAAACTAAAGGTGTAGCTATGGGTACCCGTATGGGTCCTAGCTATGCCTGCCTTTTTGTTGGGTTTGTGGAACAATCTATGTTCCGTGCCTATTCTGGTATCTGTCCCCCACTTTTCCTTCGCTACATCGACGACTGCATTGGTGCAGCTTCCTGCACGAATGCTGAGCTTGTTGACTTTCTTAACTTTGCCTCCAACTTTCACCCTGCCCTCAAGTTTACCTGGTCCATTTCCGACTCCTCCCTCCCCTTTCTAGTTCTTTCTGTCTCTATCTCTGGAGACAGCTTATCCACTGATGTCTACTATAAGCCTACTGACTCTCACAGCTATCTGGACTATTCCTCTTCTCACCGTGTCTCTTGCAAAAATGCCATCCCCTTCTCACAATTCC
This sequence comes from Mobula hypostoma, assembly GCF_963921235.1. Classification (NCBI taxonomy): domain Eukaryota; kingdom Metazoa; phylum Chordata; class Chondrichthyes; order Myliobatiformes; family Myliobatidae; genus Mobula; species Mobula hypostoma. The sequence goes on along the minus strand of NC_086122.1, from coordinate 40,575,549 downwards.
TCCGTCTCCGCCGCATCTGCTCTCAGGATGAGGCTTTTCATTCCAAGACGAGGGAGATGTCCTCCTTTTTTAAAGAAAGGGGCTTCCCTTCCTCCACCATCAACTCTGCTCTCAAACGCATCTCCCCCATTTCATGCACATCTGCTCTCACTCCATCCTCCCGCCACCCCACTAGGAATAGGGTTCCCCTGGTCCTCACCTACCACCCCACCAGCCTCCGGGTCCAACATATTATTCTCCGTAACTTCCGCCACCTCCAACGGGATCCCACCACTAAGCACATCTTTCCCTCCCCCCCCGCCCCCCGCTTTCCGCAGGGATCGCTCCTTACGCGACTCCCTTGTCCATTCGTTTCCCCCCCCATCTCTCCCCACGGATCTCCCTCCTGGTACTTATCCTTGTAAGCGGAACAAGTACTACACATGCCCTTACATTTCCTCCCTTACCACCATTCAGGGCCCCAGACAGTCCTTCCAGGTGAGACGACACTTCACCTGTGAGTCGGCTGGGGTGATATACTGCATCCGGTGCTCCCAGTGTGGCCTTCTATATATTGGCGAGACCCAATGCAGACTGGGAGATTGTTTTGCTGAACACCTACGCTCTGTCCGCCAGAGAAAGCAGGTTCTCCCAGTGGCCACACATTTTAATTCCACATCCCATTCCCATTCTGACATGTCTATCCACAGCCTCCTCTGCTGTAGAGATGAAGCCACACTCAGGTTGGAGAAACAACACCTTATAGATAGATAGATAGATATACTTTATTAATCCCGAGGGAAATTTCGTTTCGTTACAGCTGCACCAACCAAGAATAGAGCATAAATATAGCGATACAAAAACCACCAACAATCAAACAACAAAATGCAAACTATGCCAGATAGAAAATAAGTCCAGGACCAGTCTATTGGCTCAGGGTGTCTGACCCTCCACGGGAGGAGCTGCACGTTCAATGGCCACAGGCAGAAATGACCTCCCGTGCCGTCAAGTGTTGTATCATGGTGGAATGTGGCCGAAGTCCAACAGTAAAAAGTTCAATATCCAGTCTGCAAACACTTTCCTCAATCATAATATACCCCGGATTGCACCATCCGTTGTTAGCCAGAACAGTAAGCACCCAACTCCTTCACGCTTACCGCTCTCAGTGCACTTCTGGTCGGTTGGAACGGTATTACCCACCGAACTCCTCATCTTCAAAAGTCTCTGTTGTCTCGACCCAGTCCTCTTTCCTCGGCTTTGTGATCCTCCTCTGTGTGTTTTCCTCCGGATTTCAGCGGGCGTGTCCACCGCTCTGTTCGCTAAGCTGGCCGGTCTTTGCTGATCCGTGAAATACACAATGCGACCTTGCTTCAGTCCCGCGTGTCAGGATGTAACCATTTCCAGTGCTAAAGAAAACCCAAATAAAACTCTCTCTACCAGCATGTTAGAGAGGGTGCAGCTTGAAGTGTTACCGTGAGAAAAAAATTCAAAAAATAATATAAATTAAAAAGTAAGAAGAAGAAAGTAAGAATAGATTGGAACGGCTGTACCAGGCTGCATGCACGACCGGCGCAAGTGCACTCCGTCTGGGTAGACTCCAACCTGATGGCATGAACATTGACTTCTCTAACTTCCGCTAATGCCCCACCTCCCCCTCGTATCCCATCCGTTATTTATTTACATACACACATTCTTTCTCTCTCTCCTTTTTCTCCCTCTGTCCCTCTGACTATACCTCTTGCCCATCCTCTGGGCTTCCCCCCCCTTTTCCTTCTCCCTGGGCCTCCTGTCCCATGATCCTCTCGTATCCCTTTTGCCAATCACCTGTCCAGCTCTTGGCTCCATCCCTCACCCTCCTGTCTTCTCCTATCATTTTGGATCTCCCCCTCCCCCTCCCACTTTCAAATCTCTTACTAGATCTTCCTTCAGTTAGTCCTGACGAAGGGTCTCGGCCTGAAACGTCGACTGTACCTCTTCCTAGAGATGCTGCCTGGCCTGCTGCGTTCACCAGCAATTTTGATGTGTGTTCCTCATATGGTAATTCTTTCATTCCTGGAATCATTCTCGTGGTAACCCTTTCATTCCTGAGATCATTTTCGTAATGGTTTTTTTACCCTTGCAATCTCTTAACACCATCCACAAAGATTCAACACCCCATGTCACCTCTTTCATTGCCACTCCACTGCCTATGCCTTCTTGCCTGTCCTTTCAACAGAAAATGTATCCTTTGATGTTAAGCTCACAACTATGGCCTTCTTACAGCCATGACTCAGTAATGCCCACAACGTCATACTGACCAATCTCTAATTATGCCATGAGTTTGTCCACCTTATTCCAAATGCTATGTGCCTTGAAATACAACACCTTCAGTCCTGCATTCTTCACCCTTTTGAATTTTGCCTGTGTGATACAATTTAACTCTTTGTTCTGTCTACATTTATACCTAATCATTGGCTTGTCCTTCCTTTCATCAATGTTACTCTCATCATCTGCTTGTTAACCCGCTGGCTCATCCTCAGCTCTATCATACTCATTCCCATCCCCCTGCCATATTAGTTTAAATCTCTCCCAAAAGCTCTGGTAAACTTGCCCGCAATATTGGTTCTCCTCGGATTCAAGCGCAACCCGTCCCTTTGTACAAGTCATACCTGCCCCAGAAGAGGTTCCTATTATCCAGAAATCTGAATCCCTGCCCTCTGCTCCAATTCTTCAGCCATGCATTTATCTGCCACCTCATTCTATTCCTATCCTCACCCACTTATCTGTCTTCTGTAGCTTTTCCTATGATACTTGTTACATTAAAATATACTCAGCGTAGGATATTAGTTGCACAATGCTCAACCTTTTGATTCCTGACTTTCTCTGAGATCTTAATATCTGTGTCCACAACCTCTCTACTATCTGTTCTGACATTCTGGTTCCCACCCCCCTGCAACTCTCATTTAAAACACCGTGCAGCACTAGCAAGCCCTCCCGCTGGGGTATTAGACCCTTCCAGTTCAGGTGAGAACTGTCTTCTGTACAGGTCCCACCTTGCCTGGAAGAGAGCCCAATGATCCAAAAATCTTATGCCTTCCCTCATACACCAACACTTTAGCCACATGTTAAACTATAATATCCTTATTCTGGCCTCACAAGCACATGGCATGGATAGTAACCCTGAGATCATAACTCTGGAGGTCCTGCCCTTTAAATTAACATCTAACTCCTTGAACTCACTTTTCAGAACATCATGAAAGTCATAGGGTGATTGGTCAGTTTTTCTCTCATGGGAGGAAGTCTAAAACTAAAGGACAAAGATTCCAAGTACAAAGTAAACTTATTATCAAGTGCATATATGTCACATATATAACTGAGAGCTTCATTTTCTTGAGGGCATACTCAATAAATCCAGACTGTAGTTATAACCATAATAGAATCAATGAAAGACTGCACCAATCTGGTTATCCAACCAATGTGCAGAGAACAGCAAACTGTGCAAATACAAAAAGAAATAATAATAAAAGGCATCCGTTAGTCTTGCGAGACCATGGATCTGTGCCTGGAAAGTCTTCACTCTCCAGGGCGCAGGCCTGGGCAAGGTTGTATGGAAGACCAGCAGTTGCCCATGCTGCAGGTCTCCCCTCTCCATGACACCAATGTTGTCCAAGGGAAGGACATTAGGACCCATACAGCTTGGCACCAGTGTCGTCGCAGAGCAATGTGTGATTAAGTGCCTTGCTTAAGGACACAACGCGTTGCCTGAGCTGGTGCTCGAACTCACAACCTTCAGGTCGCTAGTCCAATGCCCTAACCACTTGGCCATGTGCCCACATAAAAAGAAATAATAATAGAAAATAAATAAGCAATAAATATTGAGAACATGAGATGAAGAGTCCTTGAAAGTGAGTCCATAGGTTTTCTGAACATTTCAATAACGGAGAAGTGAATCTGAGTGATTCAAGAGCCTTTGGTTCAAGAGTCTGATGGTTGAGAGGTAATAACTGTTCCTGAACCTGGTGGTCTGAGTCCTGAGGCTCCTGTACCACTTTCCTGATGGCGGTAGTGAGAAGAGAGCTTGACCTGGGTGGTGGGGGTCCCTAGTGATGGATGCTGCTTTCTATTATAACGCTTTGTGTAGATATGCTCAATGGTGAGGATGGATTGACCCATGATGGACTGGGCCATATCCACTACTTTTTTTTTAAAGATTTTCCACTCAAGAGCATTGGTACTTCCGTACTAGGCTGTGAGGCAGCCAGTCAATATACTCTTCACCACACATCTATAGGAGTTTGTCAAAGTTTTAGATGTCATGCTGGATCTTCACAAACTCCTAAAGAAGTAGAATTTTCTATTCTATACCTTTTCAGAGTATTTAATACCATGTTCTTTACCCAAAGTATTGCTTGATATTAGTATAGAATCGGTATGAAATTAGATATCTGCACTATTTACAGAACACTGTTTACCAGTGCATTGTTTTGTTCTTGTTGTATTGCTGCAGGAAGCTCAACCTCATTCAGGTTTGCTCCAAGCTTCTGTCATTACTCTTTATACCATGTATGTGACCTGGTCAGCCATGACCAATGAACCAGGTAAGTTTGGCTTCTGTCATTACTCTTTACATCATGTATGTATAACACCTGGGTGCCAGGGTCTGCTCAGATCAGGTCCTCAGCATTCTTAAGTAGGAGGGTGAGCTGGCAGAGGTAGTGGTCCATATAGGTACCAATGACATGGGTAGGAAGAAGGGCGAGGTTCTGCAAAGTAAGTTTAGGGAGTTAGTTGCTAAGTTAAATTTCAATGAGTACAGACCCAGAGTCATCAAATGTTCCTTGTATGATAACCCTTTCATTCCTGGAATCATCTTTGTGAACCTCCTCTAGACCCTCTCCAATGTCAGCACATCTTTTCTAAGATGAGGGGCCCAAAACTGTTCACGATACTCAAGGTGAAGCATCACCACGTATTGACTAGGACTCCCATACGGTAAAGGGACTAGATGGGATAGAGTTTGTCAAATGAGTTCAGGAAAATTTCCTTAATCAGTACATAAAACTCTCAACTAGAGAGAATGCGATAATAGATCTCTGATTAGGAGGCGGGGCAGGTAACCAATGTTTGTGTAGGGGAACACTTTGCATCTAATGATCATGATGTCATTAGTTTCAAGATAATTGTGGAAAAGGACAGGTCTGGTCCTTGGGTTGAGATTCTAAATTGGAGAAAGACTAATTTTGATGATATCAGAAAGGATGTAACAAGTGCGAATTGGGACAGGCTGTTTTTTGTTCTTAGTAAGTGGGAGGCTTTCAAAAGTGCAATTTTGAGAGTATAAAGCCTATATGTGCCTATCAGAACAAAAGGCAAGATATCATCATCATCACCATCATTAATGATCACTCGTAGTCATGTATGATTCTTCTGGTGGTTGATCTGGTCACTTGTGGATCACGGATCAGCCTCTTCAGTCATCTCAGGACCCACAAGTCCTATTGCAGTGTTGTCATTGAAGTTGTGGTGGATGTAGTTGGTTGCGCCTTTCCCAGTCTCTCCTTACGTTGAAGCCACTTGGTCACAGCAGCATAGTGGAGGTATTCTTCAAATTGTGTAGTCCCCTAGCAGATAGTCCTTCTCCAGCTTTTCCTATCCGATTCTAATTTCTCCCATCCATTCAGGTTAATGTGGCACTTCCTCAGGTGGAACTTTGATATTGTCCTTGAACTGCTTTTTCTGCCCTCCAGGAGTGTACTTTGCATCCTTGAGTTGTCGAACAGGAGTTGTTTAGGGAGGCAGGTGTCAGGCATATGGATGATGTGGCCAACCCATTGCATTTGATGTTGAGTCACGATTGTGGCTATGGAGTTAATGTTAGCTTCCTCCAGGATTCTGGAGTTAGTACACCTGTTCTTTCAGCTAACTCTCAGAATCTTTCAGAGGCATCTTTGATGGTAAGTTTCTAGGGATTTTATGTGCCTGCAGTATGTTGTCCATGACTCTGCTCCATACAGGAATGAGGGGTGGACTATAGCTTTACAGACCAGAAGCTTAGTGTTGGTCTTGCTATCTAGATCTTCAAAAACCCTCTTTCTAAGCCTGGCAAAAGCTCCACTCGCACAACCTAATCTGTGATTTATTTCAAGTTCAATGTTGGCTCTTGAAGAAAGAAGGCTACCAAGATATTGGAAATGATCTGTGTTCTCCAGAGGGATGTTGTCAACTTTAATGGTTGGAGGTTTAGGAGCTTGATCTGGATGTTTTAAATCAAGTCCCAGGAGCTTGTATGCTCTGGAAAAAGCATCCGTTATGCACTGTAGACCCTCTTCAGAGTGGGCTACAGTGGCATTGTCGTCCGTGTATTGGAGCTCCATGATGGAAGTAGATGACACCTTGCTCTTTTCCTTGAACTTGTTCATGTTAAGGAGCCCCCCATCTGTCCTATAGAGAATCTGGGCTTCTTGTGGGAGGTCTTGTTTTGTGAAGTGAAGAATGGTTGCAATGAAAATGGCAAACAGAGTTGGGGCAATGATGCACCCCTGTTTGACCCTGGTCTCAACCTTGAAAGGTGCTGTTTCAGAGCCGCTGCTGCTGATAACTGTTGCACTCATATCATTGTATAAGAACTGCAGGATCTTGAGATATTTCTGTGGTCGCCCAATTTTAGACATTACCTGTCAAGGGGCAGGACGATTTCCAGAGTCAAGTGCTTTTGTAAAGTCTATGAAGGCCATATAAAGTGCTTTCTCCTGCAATTAATGTGCTGTAAAAATCATCTCTGACTGGATAGAAACCACACTGAGACGCAGGCAGGAGACCTTCTGCCAGAGGTGAAAGCTGGTCACATAAAATTTGGATGAGTATCTTTCCTGTTGAGGAGAGGAGGGAGATCCCCCTATAATTACTGCAGTCAGTTTTGTCACCCATTTTAAAGAGTATGACAATCAGGATGTCCCTGAGTTCAGCTGGAATTTTCTCCTTGTCGCAGATCTTGACAAGTAGGTCATGGATATGATTTAAAAGTTCTTTACCACTTTCCTTGAGGATTTCTGCTGGAATTCCATCAGGCCCTGTGGCCTTGTTGTTCCTAAACTTCTTGCAAGCTGTCTGCACCTCCTTAATACTAGGAAGCTTACTCATGTCATCCTTCATGGGTCGTTGTGGGAACTGGTTGATGACTTGAATATCAACAGTGATGTTACAATTAAGTAGCTCCTGAAATGATAATGACAATGAAATAGAAGAGCTAATCAACAACAAAAGGAAAGCTTTCTGTGCCTGGCAGAAGGACATCAACTGCAAGGCAAAAAGAAAAGCCCACTCCAAAGCTAATGCCGTAGTCCAGCATAGAGTAAGGGAAATAGAGAATTAGTGCTGGACTGAGAGGACCCTAGAAATACAGCAGCTTGCTGACTCTGGTGAGTATCAGGGGTTTCTTTATTGCCATTAAGGCAGTGTATGGTCCAAACCATCGTGGCCTAAACCTTCTTCAATCTAAAGATGGAGAAGGCAAGATAACAGGTTTAGGGACCCTTGGTTTTCGAGCGACATTGAGACCCTGATTAAGGAAAAGAGGTGCATAGCAGGTATAGGCATGAATATAAGAAATTCCAAGGAGCATTTAAGAAAGAAAACAGGAGGACTGAATGAAAGCGTGAGATTGTTTTAGCAGACAAAGTAAAGGACAATTTATATATATGCTAAGAGCAAAATGATTACAAGGGGGAAAATTTGTACTTTGGAAGATCAGAATGGTAATCCATGTGTGGAGTCAAAAGAAATGGGGGAGATCTTAAATGGACTTTTGCACCTGTATTTGCTCAGGAGACAGACACTGAGTCTATAGAAGTGAGGCAAAGCAACAGCGAGATCATGAACCCTGTACAGATTACAGAGATGGAGGTGTTTGCTGTCTTGAGGCAAATCAGGGTGGACAACTCCCCAGGGTTTGAAAAGGTGTTCCATTGGACCCTGTGGGAGACAAGTGCAGAAATTGCAAGAGCCCTAGCTGAGATATTTAAATCATACTTAGCAACAGGTAAGGTACTGGAGGATTGGAGGATATAGCTAATATTTGCTGTTTAAGAAAGGCTCTGAGGATGTCCAAGAAATTATAGGCCGGTAAGCCTGACATCAGTAGTGGGAAAGTTATTGGAAGGTTTTCTAAGGGACCAGATATATAAGTATTTTGACAGACTGGGAATAGGGATAGTCAGCATGGCTTTATGCATGGTAGTTCATGTCTAAACAATATTATAAAGTTTTTTGAAGATGTTACCAAAAATGCTGATGAAGGGAAGGCAGTGGTTGTTGTCCGGCAGGTACTTGACAATATCCCACATGGAAGGTCGGTCAAGAAGCTTCAGTTGCTTGGCATTCAATGAGGTAGTAAATTGGATTAGAAATTGAGATGGTCCTGAACCTGGAGGACCAGTGGACCACTCTTAGTCTGGCCTGTACCCTTTGATCTATTTGGCATGGATGACCCTATCAAGAGCCAAAGCATAAAGCCCTGACTCCAGCCATAATAGCTTTCTGGACCCAACGACAAGGGAGTAATATGGTTAACTAGATCAGCAAGTTAGTGGATGACACTAGGATTAGAGGTGTAGTAGACAGCAAGGAAGACTATGAAAGCTTGGGGGATCTGGAGCTGGATAAAAGGGCTGAACAAATGGCAGATAGAATTTAATGTGGACAAGCGTGGGGTGTAGCATTCTGGGAGAACCAACCAAAGTAGGTCTTACACATTAGGGTTAGGGTTGGGGCCTATCTTTACACTACTCCTTAGTGGTAGGGCACTGAGGAGTGCAGTAGAACAAAGGAATCTGGGAATACAGGTGCATGATTCACTGAAAGTGGTGTCAGAGGTAGATAGGGTTGTAATGAAAGCTTTGGGCACATTGGCCTTCATAGTTCAAATATTGAATACAGAATTGGAATGTTATGCTGAAGTTGTACAAGGTGTTAGTGAGGCCTAATTTGGAGTATGGTGTGCAGCTTTAGTCACCTACCTGCAGGAATGATGTAAGTAAGGTTGAAAGAGTTCAGAGAAAATTTACAAGGACGTTGCCAGTCCTAGAGAACCTGAGTGAATAGGTTAGAAATTTGTTTCATAAGACCATAAGGTATAGGAGCAGAATTAGGCCATTTGGCCTATCAAGTCTGCTGTGCCATTTCATCATGGCTGATCCAATTTTCCTCTCGGCCCCAGGCTTCCGCCTTCTCCCCGTATCCCTTCATGCCCTAACCAATCAAGAATCTATTAACCTCTGCCTTAAAGACTTGGCCTCCATAGCTGCCCATGGTAAAGAATTCCACAGATTCGTCAAATTGCTCCTCATCTCCATTCTAAAAGGACACCCATCTATTCTGAAGCTGTGTCCTCTAGCCTTAGACTCACCCACCACAGGAAATATCCTCTCCACATACACTCTATCATTTCGTAGAACGTAGAGGATTGAGGGGAGATTTGATCGAGGTATACAAAATTGAGGGGTAAGCAGGCTTTTTCCCACTGACATTGAGTGAGACTAGAACTAGAGGTTATGGGTTAAGTGTGAAAGGTGAAATGTTTAAGGGGAACATGAGGGGAACCTCTTCACTCAGAGTGGTGAGAGTGTGGAATGAGCTGCCAGCGCAGGTGGTGAATGCGATTTTGATTTTAATGTTTGAGAAGCTTGGATAAGTACATGGATGGGAGGGGTATGGAGGGCTTTGGACCGTCAGCCGGTCAATGGCACTAGGAAGTTTAAATATTTGGCATGTACTAGATGGGCTGAAGGACCTGTTTCTGTGAGGTAGTTTTTTATGACTGAATCTATGTGACCCAATCAGCCCTGACCAATGAACCAGGTAAGTTTAACAGAGCAATATAGCAGTGTTTCTATATCAGGGAGAACACAGCTATTTTTAAATATATAGCTGCTTTTTTTTTTACCCCTGATTCAGCGTTTCTAAGATTTTTAATTTCTTTGTTATGGAATGATGTAATGAAAACCTGGAACAAACATGTTTGATCTATCTTAACATTGTGCAATGGATTACATTACTATACCACCTTCAGTTCTAAAAGAAAGTTAGAGGTGGAACAAGGTTTTAAATAAAATGGAATAAAAGGAAGATTGAAGCTTAATCTCTCCTTTATCCCATTTTACTTAGAAATCAAAGAAAGCAATGAGAAAACATTTTGCACAGATGTATTTCAATTTTTGAAATATATTAAAACATTAGTTCATTAAAACTGATTCATTGAATTTCTACTGTGGTTCAGTGCAAGACTATATTTATGAAGTTAGGTCAACAACTTAAACAAAATAAAACACAAAGCCATTTCAAGACTTGCCGGCACTGGGGTATTCTGGTAGATTGAATTCAACTGGAGTCTGAAATAAGGTTGGGCAATCCTAATCCAATTCCTATTTAAAGAAGTCTACATGATAAATATTACTCACAATTTCACTTTGGTGGAGACAATCATGTCAGCTTGGTAAGAACTGAAAGTATTCTCCATGTCAGCTTGGTAAGAACTGAAAGTATTTTTTTATGTATAATTTTATGGAGTATTTTCTGCAGATTCGGTGTAACATTGTTAAACTTTTTTTTTAAAAGGGCAATGGTCACTGTTCACTTTTGTTTATCAGTGTATTAAGAAATAATCCTGTTCTAACACTATTTACTGTTTATCCTATAGACAGAAATTGCAACCCTAGTTTGCTGAGTATTGTCCATCAAACTACTAGCAATTCAACAGTTGCACCACCCTCCAGTCAAGTGGTCCAGTGGTGGGATGCCCAGAGCATCGTTGGATTGGTCATCTTTCTTAGCTGTGTGCTTTATTCAAGGTCAGGTTCTCCATGCCTTTTGTTTTATTCTCCAAGTAAAAGGGTCCTCATATATCTTAACACTTTCACTGGTTCAGGTCTGTAAAATATTTCATCACCTAATAAATAATAATCAGTAGATACATATTAATCTAGGCATCTACTAATTGTTATTTATTTGGTGATGAAATATTATTCCCAGATCATAGTTCAAACTTAAACTACTTTGTTACTCTGGGGTCAAACTTGTCAGTGAGTTGTGTAGTGTATGTACCAATGTCACAGGTAGTGGTCTCCTTTGATACTCTGGGGTCAGGCATGTCAGTGGGTTGTGCATTTACATTCTGTTGAATCTCCATCTATTTTCTGATCCTTAGGGTTCTTCCAGGATTCAAAAATGGCGAGCAGTCTTAATTCCAATATTTCAGTGTTTTAGAGTACAACCAAATACTAAGCAAACTAAATAAAGAGTTGAGAAATGATGCTAATAGGGGAATTAATGCTAAGGCAAAAGAATAAAGATGGCACTTCTGAAAAAGCTATCACTTCTATAGATAAGATAAAGAAATTCCTTAGATAGGAATAAATAAATTAATATGCTACATAATTAAAACAATTACATCACATGGATAATATGCTAATATTTAGCCAATGAAAAATGAAAAATGGTGCTAAACTGTTATTTAGCTGCTGTACCACTTTCTGCCAATGAGTGTGAAAAAATACGAATTTGTTTAAAAAGTACAAACCCGGATGAAGGGTCTCTGCTCGAAATGTTGAATGTACTTTTTTCCATTAATGCTGCCTGGCCTGCTGAGTTCCTCCAACACTATGTGTATTGCCTGGTTTTCTGCATCTGCAAATTTTCTCTTGTTTGTTATTAAAAAACACAGTGGTTTCCAACAATACCATTGTTGGAGGTAGTGGTCTCCTTTGTTACTCTGGGGACAGGTGTGTCAGTGGGTTGTGCAATGTACGTTTCTGCCAGTAGTAACAGAACGGTGTAGATAGTATGAAAAATATGGTATTTCTAGCTTGCTATGTCTTTACCTTAATATATAGTGGCATTGAAGATAAACAGTCTAAATACATTTTTTAAGTAAAATGTGTTAATTTTATTCAGCGCCTGATTTGCAAAGTAACTTTCTTTCTCTTTAGTACTTCGCCAATCTTCCTCAGTATTTTTCATATCCCAATGTAACCAAAACATAATATTTCCCAGGAAAAACAACTTATTGTGGATTATTCTTTTATTTTGTTTTGTACATTTTAGATATGAACTTGTTTTCAGTATACTGGAAATTGAGAGTGACTTGATGTGAAGCAAAGGACAGATCAATTATTGACAATCAATTCAGCTACCTTGTCTAGCTTTTCCTGGGCAGCTTTATATCTGAACTCCTCAATCCAGACTCTGACAACCCATTCCTTTCGTTATCATTAGAAGTCAAATGTAACTTTTACATTTTGAATTACTCTGGTGGTCTTTAAATTTTAACAGTAGAGAAAAAAATGGCCAGAGAATGAGAAATGAAGCAAAATTAAATTTTAAGTACTACATGGCACAATAATATAGTGGTTATTATAATGCTTTACAGTACCAGCTGTAAGATTGGAGTTCAAGTACCACTGCTATCTAAAAGGAGTTTATATGTTCTCTTTATAACCATATGTGTTTCTAGGTGCTTCAGTTTTCTCCCACATTCAAAAAATGTATTGGTTAGGGATAGTAAGTGGCACCAGAAGCATAATGACACTTGCGGGCTGCCCCCAGTACATCATTGACTGTGTGGGTTGTTGACACAAGCGACGTGTTTCACTGTATGTTTGAATGTACATGTGACAAATAAGGCTAATCTTTTATCTTTTAGCAGGTAAAAGTTTATAGATTGAGATTTTTTAAAAATGTCACATGAAATGTTCTTTTTTCAATTGCATTCTTTGATGGTATAAACCTTTTTTGTATGTCTGCAGTATCCGATCTTCCAGCAATACTCAAGTTAACAAGCTGATGATGACTGAAGAAGGTGAAGGACCACTGACAGACACCTCTTCTCCCCATGAAGAGGGTGTTCATCAAGCCGTGGATAATGAGCAGGATGCAGTCGCTTACAGCTACTCCTTCTTTCACTTCTGCCTTTTCCTGGCATCTCTGTACATTATGATGACGCTTACTAATTGGTACAGGCAAGTGTCATTGTTAGCATTAATAACTGTGCCTTCTGCCCTGCTGTAAACTGCATAAAACTGAAGCTCATGATGCTGTTTTCAGAAGAGCTTTAAAATGTAATTCCCATGGTTTTGTTTTGTAATTCTTTGAAGGAAGATCCTACTACTTCCGATAGATTGTTCTGTGAAGCCAGAGAACTTCCTGGAGGAAAGACTGAAATTGAAAGAGTAAAGCACATCCCAGGGAGAGCACAAAGCTGGTGTTGTTATCTCCTGACCATTCAGTACAGCAGTGAACCACATTCACTTGAAGAATGGACTAGTGGTTCATTTACTATGGCTAGATTAACTGGTTCAAAATTCAGGATTGTTTAATGAAATTTTCAGTGCACAGGTATAAAGGGGAATGAAATAATTGTTACTCCAGATCTGATGCAGCCCAGGCCAGAAAAAAGCACAATAAGATAAAGAAAACAATAATTAAACACAGTAAATTTAAATGCATAAGGTAGTTTATATAAACTGAGTATGTGTATGTAATGACACTCCATACAGGAGTGTCTGTACATGACAGGAATGATGAAGTAGTGAAGAGTAATTGGTCTTAGCAGGGGAACATTTAAAAAAAAAATTCCAGGGTTGTTGCTCCTCATTGTTCTTTAATGACTCACCTCGAGAGTGTGAGTATGCATGTCAAATCAGAACCAAATACAGTAGGTCCTGGCTGAGCAGTCTGAATTTTGCAATTTCCTGTCGGCAGTGGAGGTGGAATGATCGCTGCTCCCTAGGTGAGCACCTTTCATATTTCCTGTTCTTTTGTTTATCTTCTGATGTACCTGTAGTTATTTAAGTTATAAAAATCAATTGTTTGAGGTAAATTTATAGAAATCACTGTTGTTAGACAGTTTTATTTCTTGCTCAGATTATTTTCCAGCATGTGCATGAATTTAATTTATTTAGACAATAGACAATAGGTGCAGGAGTGGGCCATTTGGCCCTTTGAGCCAGCACCGCCATTCACTGTGATCATGGCTGATCATCCACTATCAGTATCCAGTTCCTGCCTTATCCCCATAACCTTTGATTCCACTATCTTTAAGAGCTCTATCCATCTCTTTTTTGAAAGCATCCAGAGACTTGGCCTCCACAACCTTCTGGGGCAGAGCATTCCATATATCCACCACTCTCTGGGTGAAAAAGTTTTTCCTGAACTCCGTTCTAAATGGCCTACCCCTAATTCTTAAACTGTGGCCTCTAGTTCTGGACTCACCCATCAGCGGGAACGTGTTTCCTGCCTGCAGCAAGTCCAATCCCTTAATAATCTTATATGTTTCAATAAGACCCCCTCTCAGCCTTCTAAATTCCAGAGTATACAAGCCCAGACGCTCCAATCTTTCGACATATGACAGTCCCACCATTCCGGGAATTAACCTTGTGAACCTACGCTGCACTCCCTCAATAGCAAGAATGTCCTTCCTCAAATTTGTAGATCAAAACTGCACACAGTACTCCAGGTGTGGTCTCACCAGGGCCCTGTACAGCTGCAGAAGGACCTCTTTGCTCTTATACTCAATTCCCCTTGTTATGAAGGCCAGCATGCCATTAGCTTTCTTCACTGCCTGCTGTACCTGCATGCTTGCTTTCAGTGACTGATGTACAAGAACACCTAGATCTCGTTGTGCTTCCCCTTTTCCTAACTTGACTCCATTCAGATAATAATCTGCCTTCCTGTTCTTACCACCAAAGTGGATAACCTCACATTTATCCACATTAAACTGCATCTGCCATGCATCTGCCCACTCACCCAGCCTGTCCAAGTCACCCTGCATTCTCTTTGCATCCTCCTCACATTTCACACTACCACCCAACTTTGTGTCATCGGCAAATTTGCTAATGTTACTTTTAATTCCCTCATCTAAATCATTAATATATATTGTTAGATTGTTAATATATATTGTTAGAGGGAGTTAGATATGGCCCTTGTGGCTAAGGGGATCGGGGGTATGGAGGGAAGGCTGGTGCAGGGTTCTGAGTTGGATGATCAGCCATGATCATACTGAATGGCGGTGCAGGCTCGAAGGGCCGAATGGCCTACTCCTGCACCTATTTTCTGTGTTTCTATGTTTCTATTGTAAACAGCTGCGGTCCCAGCACTGAACCCTGCGGTACCCAACTGGTCCCCGCCTGCCATTCCAAAAGGGACCCGTTAATCGCTACTCTTTGTTTTCTGTCAGCCAGCCAATTTCAATTTTTATTCCTTGTGCTTATTTTTTTCCAGTCCCAACTCTGATTACTCAACACTGCAGAGTACCTGGCCGGCTGTTTGGGTGAAGATCTCTTCAAGTTGGGTTGGACTCCTGTTGTACCTGTGGACGCTGGTTGCTCCTGTCATACTGCCAGATCGTGATTTCACTTAAACACAGAAGAGTACTGGTTGGAACTACTTCCCTTTTGTTGATTTGTACCTTTGCCTTTCAGCTGAGTTCACTTAGTGTATTCACTGTAGATAAACCTCATGGTAACTTTATTATCTTAATATTGAACTTTAAATAATCCTTGCAGAATTGAAGTTCCATGTCAAACTAAGTTAGTCATTTTTTTCTTGGGCATTTGCAGTGCAATTTTTTGTTACCTTTTTGCTGCTTTCAAATCTCTGTAATGGGATTTCTGCACATTTTATGGATAATTGCTTCCCCTCCCACCACATTTTCTTGATAATAATAGTCATGTTTGGAGCTGATAGGCATAATAATATATTGAAATTTCTTGCACTTTTTGCAAATCACTCTTTTTTACATTATTGAATCCTGTGCCCACATGATAACTGCCTGTGGAATATGATCATGTTGTAATTACACCCATCTGCCCTTGGATATGCTGCCAACAACAGGGAGATCCAGTTACTACATGGAGACTTGTAAATATGCAGCAGCACTTAAAATGGAATTATAAAGGTAAGGTGAATTGTATGGTGCTTTAAGGAGTTGTGTGCTCTAACAAGACACCTGTTGACATAACTCTGCTTCTTCTCAAGATTACACCTGTACTGGGGGCGTCACGTGATGACGTGAGATTGAGACGTGTAAATTCAGCTCTCCCGCAACAAATCAGTAAAGTACCGTTTAAATAAAACAAAGTTGGTAAATATTTTTTGAAAACTATTTATAAACTTTGTAAGACTACTTTACGGTATGCCTCTTAAACCGCAACAAAAGAAGTCTGCTGTTGCGAAGCAGCCGCGAGACGGGAAGAAAAAAGGGCCTACTGCAACGATGGAGACTTGGACTCAGGTTGGATCTCCTTCGGTAGAACAGGGAGCAATGGCGGTGGCGGAGGTTGCTCCGAAGAAGACAACGGAATTGCGCATGCGCAAATCGACACAACGCAAACTACAAGAACCGACACCCTCTGCAATTGAAAATGACTCAGAGTCAGAACTGGATTCTGCAGAGAACACAGATGAAGAAGAGGAGGAAGAATTGGAAGCGAGTGGAAGTAAAGGAGATGATAGAGACATAAGAGAGGCTGTATTGCGATCAACGGCTGAATTAAGGAAAGTAAGAGAAGAGCTTAGCGATACGAAGAGATGCTATAATAAAGTTATGGAAAGACAGGACAAAATGGAAAAGAAGCTTCAGAAGATGGAAAGAGAAATGGGGCTTATGAATGATAGAGTGGAAAAAACAGAAAATGATTTGCTTGTCTGGAACTCGGAAAGAAACCGACTCTTGGAGAAAGTGGACATGTTGGATAATTTCAGTAGACGTAATAATATAAAAATTGTTGGTCTTACAGAAGGTATGGAAGGAGAAAAGCCAATAGAATTTTTTCAAAGATGGATCCCGGAAGTTTTGCAAATGGGAGAGGAAGCTCGATCAATTGAAATTGAGCGGGCACATAGAGCTTTAAGACCAAAACCAAAAGATGACCAATATCCACGATTGATTTTAATAAAATTCTTAAGATTTCAAGACAAGGAAAGGATTCTACAGGCGGCTGTGCGAGCTGCCAAAGATAGAAAAGGGCCATTGATAATTAAAGGGAAAAGAGTTTTTTTCTACCCTGATATAAGTTACGAACTTTTGAAGAAAAGGAAGAAGTTTAATCCAGTGAAAAAAACCCTATGGGAGTATGGTTATCAATTTATACTGCGTTATCCTGCAACTTTGAAGATTTTTTTGTCTGGTGGAGAAAAAAGATTTTTTGATGACTACCAGAAAGCAGAGCAGTTTGTGCAAGACTCTCTGAATATTCACCAGATACAAGAACAAACTCAGGAGAGCGAGATGGATTGAAGATGAAGATTGGGTTTAAGAATGGATTTGTTGGATTTTTGAAGCTGGATGAATGTATAAATATAGTATTAATTATATGAGGGGGGTAAGAAAGGTTAATACTGGAGGAAATTAGCTGGGAATAATAATACTAATTTTGTTTATATATATATATAACTTTTTTTGTTGCGGGGGAGCTGGAAGAAGCACTGATCGATTGCTACGTTAATCATGTGTGCAAGCGTGGCTTTTGCCGCGACCCGTAAAATGGAGGGGGGTAGTGTTGTGTATCTTTTCATTCACAACATTAGTGGGGGGGTATTTTTTTTTTTCTTTTTTTTTCTATCTTTTTTTTTCTCTTTTTGCCTGGAAGGTTGGGGGGGGGGGGGGAACACATAGCATCATGGTGAAGTTTAAAGTGATTCCCCAAGGAACTATGAGAGTTGAGAAGATAAGTAATGTTTTAGATTGGAGTAACTTTGTTAAGAACAATGACTAATTTATTGAATTTTTTGAGTTTTAATGTTAATGGGCTTAATGGACCAGTGAAAAGAAAAAGAATCTTAACATATATTAAAAAAAAATGAAGATAGATTTAGCTTTTTTACAGGAAACGCACCTAACAGAAACAGAACATCAGAAACTAAAGAGAGATTGGGTGGGTAATGTTGTTGTAACCCTGTATTATTTCTATTAGGTGATATTGAAGGGATAAAACCGAAACTTAAATTGAATAAATATCAGAAAGAATTTATAAAAATTGCATTGGCAGTAGCTAAGAAGACTATAGCAGTTACTTGGAAATCTGATTCGTATTTAAGTATGGATCGTTGGAATAATGAAATGGCTAGTTCTATTCCACTTGAAAAAATTACTTATAATTTAAGAGATAATTATTTAACATTCTTGAATATTTGGCGCCCTTATTTACAAAAGATAGGATGTCATATTTAAGTGCTCTGACAAAGAATTTGGTTACTTGGGGAAAATAACGAATAATTATACCAAATTTATTTTGAATCCCATGGAGCATGTGGAAACCTTCCAATACCCAGGCGGCTCTTTTTTTTTTCTTTCTTTCTTTTAGGTAGGACTATATATATGGGGGGGGAGGGTTAAGGGGAGGGGGGGTGGGTAGATTTTATCTTTTCATGTATTCTTTTTGAAAATTC
The DNA here is from genome assembly GCF_963921235.1 of Mobula hypostoma. Classification (NCBI taxonomy): domain Eukaryota; kingdom Metazoa; phylum Chordata; class Chondrichthyes; order Myliobatiformes; family Myliobatidae; genus Mobula; species Mobula hypostoma. Next base: position 40,557,153 of record NC_086122.1, on the reverse strand, counting down.
AATAAAAATTATATAAAAAAAAGAATACACCTGTACTTCTCTCCCAGGGACAATACCACAGCCTTTAAAAGTAAAATATTCTTATTTTGCTTACCCCCAAATGGCAGATATAATTTTATCTACAAAATTGTATCAAATATCTACGTTATTAATTAAAATGGATGGTTATTGGTATTTTTTCAGTATTTATTTGAAGGATTTCCATGAACCTGATTTTGAGGAATGTCCTGTGATGAAGGAAACATGTTACTTTTTGGCAGACTGTGTAGAGATATGTCAAAGCATGAATTTATTTATCCATAAGATGAATGGAATGAAATGGTATGCAGAAAGCTGAAGTGTTTACTGTGTGGTTTAGAAAGAACAAATTGCTGGAAATAACATAGGATGGAAAGTTTTAAAGGATTTTTTTAGTAATTCATAGAAATTGCTTTAAATTATGCATTATATACATGCATTATAGAATACAAATAGGTAAAAAAAGGAGAATCCTCACTGACAGTACTTTAAACTGAATAAATAACTGATCTCTGATATGTTCAAATTTGCATTTATTTTGTTAGAGGTAATGACAGTACTGAGAAGATAAGATTCAGTTAGTCTGGCTCCTAGCGTAACTGATTTATATAGGAATGAACAGTGGAATGGTGCATGGGTATTTAATGTTGGTGATTTAATTCCCTCCACATTGGTCTCCTTAAGCAAGAATGTTTGTTTTTTTTTCAGATAATTCTAATGTTGGAAAGGAAATGTTTTCTACGCAGTGTTTAGCTTTCTTTCATAATGGGTATCTTGGAAGGTGGGAAACTTAAATATTTTTGTGTATGTAGATATAACAACAGTGTTCCTGATCTCATGTGTCAATGGAATTTTGGATAATCTTGTGCAAGCAACTCTGTAGGAAGTTGCTGTTTACTTTTGAACCCTCCTCTGCATATGAAATCATTTGAAAAATGGAAAATCTTTTGCTTTTATTTTCCCTTGTGCATTGTAAGAGGAAAGTATCAGAAGTAGTTACATTGTACGTATTGCACCAATTATTATGTAGTAATCTAATACAATTCACTGAATTTATGCAACATGGTATCTGCCGATACTTGTGAACTCAAAAAATGCTGGATTGATTATGTCTACCACATTTAAATATTCCTTATTGTGGCAAATGCCTAAATGATTTTGTTATATAACATAGAATGATCTTGACATTTTGTATCAAACATTGTATCTTTGTAGCTATCATGATTTTTCTGTATCTAATTAAACAGGAATTATTAAAGTCAGTTATAAAGTAATCTTTATTTGACACCATTTACGATTGGCTTCTAATGCTTAAAAATGTGGCTATTTCAGAAGAGCCATGACTGGTGCAGGTCATTTGTTGAGGACAATGAATTATTGGAGTCTTAGAAAACATACAAATTGCAATGTCAAAAGGCCATTTTTACATACATGTAAGTTGTATGCAGTGCATTGCTACGGCCAATTACGGTTGACTTTTGAAGGAAGCCTATCATAAACAGAAGGAATAATTTTTTTTTGTAATTTTCTTTATATTTACTTATTTGTAGGTCTCATCATTCTCCCATTTTAGAGATGATTTTACTGTGTGTAATATTTTGTATAATAAAATCTTTACAGTGATAGGTATAACTCCAAGCAGAGAAGTGAAGTGTCTTTGAATGGACATAATCAGCAGTTCATGTACAAACCCCATTTCCAGAAAAGTTGGGATATTTTCCAAAATGCAATAAAAACAAAAATCTGTGATATGTTAATTCACGTGAACCTTTATTTAACTGACAAAAGTACAAAGAAAAGATTTTCAGTAGTTTTACTGACCAACTTAATTGTATTTTGTAAATATACACAAATTTAGAATTTGATGGCTGCAACACACTCAACCAAAGTTGGGACAGAGGCATGTTTACCATTGTGTTACATCACCTTTCCTTTTAATAACACTTTTTAATCATTTTGGAACTGAGGATACTAATTGTAGTAGATTTGCAACTGAAAATTTTGTCCATTCTTGCTTGATATAAGACTTCAGCTACTCAACAGTCCATGGTCTCCGTTGTCTGACATACATTTTCAATAGGAGATAGATCTGGACTGGCAGCAGGCCAGTCAATCTACAAAGCCACACTGTTGTAGCCCGTGCAGAATGTGGTCTGGCATTGTCCTGCTGAAATAAGCATGGACGTCCCGGGAAGAGATGTTGCCTTGATGGCAACATATGTCTCACTAAAATCCTAATATACGCCTCAGAGTCAATGGTACCTTCACATGCATGCAACTCACCCATGCTGTGGGCACTGATGCACCCCCATACCATCACAGATGCTGGCTTTTGCACCTTTCGCTGATAACAATCTGGATGGTCGTTTTCATCTTTGGCACAGAGAACTCGATGCCCATTTTTTTCCGAAAACTAGCTGAAATGTGGACTCATCTGACCACAGCACACGGATCCACAGTCTTTCAGTCCATCTGAGGTGAGCTCGGGCCCAGAGAACTCGTCAGCGTTTCTGCATAGAGTTGATGTATGGCTTCCTCCTTGCGTAATACAGTTTCAAGTTGCGTTTCTGGATGCAGCGAGGGACTGTGTTGAGTGACAATGGTTTTCCGAAGTACTCCCAAGCCCAGGTGGCTATAATTGTCACAGTAGCATGACTTTTCTGTGCACTTTTCAATCTTATTTTAACCCTGTCCCAACTTTTGTTGAGTGTGTTGCAGACATCAAATTCTAAATTTGTGTATATTTACAAAATACGATTAAGTTGGTCAGTATTTTGTCAGTTAAATAAAGGTTCACGTGAATTAACATATCACAGATTTTTGTTTTTATTACATTTTGGAAAATATCCTAACTTTTCCGGAAATGGGGTTTGTAGAAGGATGTTGTCATTTCAATATGATCATGAATGCCAGTACAAAGCATTTCTGATCTGAAATCTATCCACTTCCTAAAATTATCTCTCTAGATCCTCCCTTCTCTTCATCCTTCTTAATTATCTTGCTTGAATCCACATCAACTGTGACTGAGGTGCAATGAAATGATTGTCTGCCTTCCACATTTTATTATGGGTACGATGGATTTTTTACTTCAGATTTTTTAGATAAGGCAGTTTACTTTTCACCTCAGTAAATAGTCTATTCTAACTAGCAACAGGTTTGAAATGTCTGCTCATGAATATGTGAAACTCTCAAGGTATAAAGCTTAATTTTCTTACTGAACAGAGGGCTGTCTGGCTTTTGGTTCAGTTTTATTTGGCAGCATCTGCTAAGTGCTTTGATCTTCTAAAGTGAGTTCTTCTGATCTAACAATGACACAGATTGGAAATTCACCAGCTGATGATACCTCAGTACCTATGTGTCAGCCATGGCTCAGTTGGTAAAACCATTGCCTCAGTACTACTGCTTCCTGTGCTTTCCTTCTGGATTGAGGATGATATAGTGTACTTCAATTCATTTTTTAAAAATTTGAGGTGTCTGAAGCTAGTATTCTAAAGCTAGGATGATGCAACTGTGGCTGTCAAGGGAAGACGAATCCAACATAAAAGCAAAAGAGAGGGCATATAATAGAGCAAAAATTAGTGAAAAGTTAAAGGATTGGGAAACTTATTAAAAACCAACCCTAACCCTAAGCAACTGAAAAGCCATGGAGGGAGAGATGAAATATGAAGGTAAGCTAGTCAACAATATCAAAGAGCATACCGAAAGTTATTTTCATACATAGTAAAAGAAATGACAGTAGGTATTCGACCAATGGAAAATGACACTGGAGGGGTAGTAATGGGGCACAAGGAAATGGCGGATGAACTGTATAAGTATTTTGCATTATTCTTTATTGTGGAAAATGCTAGCAGTATGCTGAAAGTTCGAGAGTATCAGGAGGTAGAAGTGAGTGCTATTACTAGGTTGGGAAGCTGAAAGGTCTGAAGGTAGATAAGTCACCTGGACTAGGTGGACTACACCCTAAGATTCTGAAAGAGGTAGTCGTGAAGAGATTGTAGAGACATTAGTAATGATCTTTCAAGAATCACTTGATTCTGGAATGTTTCCGGAGGACTGGAAAATTACATATGTCATTCAATTCTTCAAAAAGAGGAGGGATAGAAGACAGGAAATTAAAGGCCAGTTAGCCTTATCTCAGTGATTATGAAGGTGTTTGAGTTGATTGTTAAGGATGTGGTTTTGACGTACTTGGAGGCACATGGTAAAATAGGCCAATGTCGACATGGTTTCCATAAGACCGTAAGACATAGCAGCAAAATTAGGTCATTTGGCCCATTGAGTCTACTCCGCCATTCAATCATGGCTGATCCCTTTTATCCCCTTCTCAGCCCCACTCCCCAGCCTTCTCCCCATAATCTTTGATGCCGTGTCCAATCAAGAACCTATCAACCTATCTACCCGGAAACCTGGCCTCCACAGCTGTGGTTGGTAGTGAATTCCGCAAATTCACCACCCTCTGACTGAAGAAATTTCTCTGCATCTTTGTTTTAAATGGACTCCCCTCTAACCTGAGGCTGTGCCCTCTTGTTGTAGATACCCCCACCATGGGAAACATCCTTTCCACAACTACTCTGTCTAGGCCTTTCAACATTCAAAAGATTTCAGCGAGTACAAGCCCAGAGTCATCAAACATTCCTCATATGATAACCCTTTCATTCCCAGAATCATCCTTGTCAACCTCCTCTGAACCCTCTCCAATGCCAGCACATGCCTTCTTAGATAAGGAGTCCAAAATTGTTCACAATGCTCATGATGAGACCTCATGAGTACCTGATAAAGCCTCAGCATCACATCCTTGCTCTTATATTCTAGACCTCTTGAAATGAATGCTAACATTGCATATGCCTTCCTCACCACGGACCTTACCTGCAAGATAACTTTTGGGAGACCTTGTACAGAACACCCTAAGTTCCTTTACATCTCAGATTTTTGGATTTTCTCCCTGCTTCGAAAATTGTCTGCATATTTATTTCTACTACCAAAGTGCATGACCATGTATTTTCCAACATTATATTTTGTTTGCCACTTTCTCACCCATTCTCCTAATCTGTCTAAGTCTTTCTGTGGCCTATCTCTTTCCTCAACACTACCTGCACCCCCTCCAATCTTTGTATCATCTTCAAACTTGGCAACAAAGCCATCTATTCCATCATCTAATTCATTGATATGCAGCATAAAAAGAAGCAGTCCCAACAGCAACCCCTGCATAACACCACTAGTCACTGGCAGACAACCAGAAAAGGATCCTTTTATTCCCACTTGCTGCCTCCTACCAATCAGCCAATGCTTTAACCATGTTAGTAACTTTCCTGTGACACCATGGGCTCTTAACTTGGTAAGAAGCTTCATATGTGGCACCTTGTCAAAGGCCTTCTGAAAATCCAAATATACAACATCCACTACATCCCCTTTATTTATCCTGCTTGTAACTTCCTCATAGAATTCCAACAGGTTCGTCAAGCAAGATTTTCCCTTAAGGAAACCATGCTGACTTTGTCTTATCTTGTCCTGTGTCACCAAGTACTCCATAACCTCATCCTTAGCAATTGACTCCCAACCACTGAAGTCAGGCTAACTGGTTATAATTTTCTTTCTGCTGCCTCCCTCCTTTCTTAAAGAATGGAGTGACATTTGCAATTTTCCAGTCCTCGTGAACCATGCCAGAGATCTTAAGGGAAAATCTTGCATGACAAATCTGTTGGAATTCTTTGAAGAAATAACAAGCAGGATAGACAAAGGTGAATCAGTGGATGTTGTACATTTGGATTTTCAGAAGGCCTTTGACAGGTTTCCACACATGAAGTTGCTTCACAAGTTAGAGCTAATGGTATTACAGGAAATATACTAACATGAATGGAGCAGTGGCTGATTGGCATGAGGCAAAGAATGGGAATATAGGGAGTTTTTTCTGACTATTCAGGTTCCACAGCAGTAGATATTAGGACCACTTCTTTTTTTACTTTGTATGTCAATGATCTGGATGATGGAATTGATAACGTTGTAGCCAAGTTGTGAATGATATTAAGATAAATGGAGGTGCAGGTAGTGTTGAGGAAGCAGGGAGGTTGCCAAAGGAATTGGACAGATTAGGAAAATGGGCAAGACGTGGCAAATATGATACAGTATCAGGAATTCTATGGTCATGCAATTTTAGTAGAAGGAATAAAAGCATAGACGATTTTCTAAACGGGGAAAAATTCAAAAATCTGATGTGTAAAGGGACTTGAGAGTCCTCGTGCAAGATTCCATAAAGATTAATTTGTAGGTTGAATCTGTGGTGAGGAAGGCAAATGCAAGGTTAGCATTTATTTCAAGAGGACTAGAATATAAAAGCAAGGATGTGATGCTCAGGTTTTTAAAGCATTAGTGAAGTCTCAGTTGGAGTATTGTGAGCAGCTTTGGGCTCCTTATTTAAGAAAGGATGAGCTGACATTGGAGAGAGTTCAGAATAGGTTCACCAGACTGATTCCAGGATTTAAAGGCTTATTGTATGAGGGGTGATTGATGGTTCTGGGCCTTTACTTGCAAGAATTTGGAAGAATCGGGGGGCGGGGATCTCATTGAAACCAATTGAATGTTGACAGGCCTAGATAGAATGGATGCGGAGAGGATGTTTCCTATGGGGTGGGAGTCTAGAACCAGAAGTCATGACCTCAGAATAAAGGGACATCACATTAGAACAGAGATGATGAAGGATTTCTGTAGCCAAAGCATGGTGAATATGTGAAATTCGTTGTCACAGGCGGCTGTGGAGACCAAGTCATTGGGAGTATTTAGTGCGGAGGTTAATAGATTTTTGATTAATCGGTGTGAAAGGTTACGGGCAGAAGGCAGGAGAATGACATTGAGAGGGAAATGGATCAGCCGTAATGGTCAAGCAGACTTAATGGGCCAAATGACCTAATTCTGCTCTTCTGCCTTATGGTTTTATGAAATGGTAAAAGTTTGTGGTAGTGCACTCTATCCATCTGCCATTTACATAGACAGATAAGTCCCCAGGGCCTGATGGAATATTCCCCAGGCTGCTCCACGAGGTGAGGGAAGAGATTGCTGAGCCTCTGGCTAGGATCTTTATGTCTTCGTTGTCTACGGGAATGGTACCGGAGGATTGGAGGGAGGCGAATGTTGTCCCCTTGTTCAAAAAAGGTAGTAGGGATAGTCCGAGTAATTATAGACCAATGAGCCTTACATCTGTGGTGGGAAAGCTGTTGGAAAAGATTCTTAGAGATAGGATCTGTGGGCATATAGGGAATCATGGTCTGATCAGGGACAATCAGCATGGCTTTGTGAAGGGTAGATTGTGTCTAACAAGCCTGATATTTGAGGAGGTGACCAGGCATATAAATGAGGGTAATGCAGTGGATGTGATCTATATGGATTTTAGTAAGGCATTTGACAAGGTTCCACACGGTAGGCTTATTCAGAAAGTCGGAAGGCAAGGGATCCAGGCAAGTTTGGCCAGGTGGATTCAGAATTGGCTTGCCTGCAGAAGGCAGAGGGTTATGGTGGAGGGAGTACATTCAGACTGGAGGATTGTGACTAGTGGTGTCCCACAAGGATCTGTTCTGGGACCTCTTCATGATTTTTATTAACGACCCAGATGTGGGGGTAGAAGGGTGGGTAGGCCAGTTTGCAGATGACACAAAGGTTGGTGGTGTTGTAGATAGTGTAGAGTATTGTCGAAGATTGCAGAGAGATACTGATAGGATGCAGAAGTGGGCAGAGAAGTGGCAGATGGAGTTCAACTCGGAGAATTGTGAGGTGGTACACTTTGGAAAGACAAACTCCAAGGCAGAGTACAAAGTAAATGGCAGGATACTTGGTAGTGTGGAGGAGCAGAGGGATCTGGGGTTACATGTCCACAGATCGCTGAAAGTTGCCTCATGGGTAGATAGGGTAGTTAAGAAAGCTTATGGGGTGTTAGCTTCCATAAGTCAAGGGATAGAGTTTAAGAGTTGTGATGTCATGATGCAGCTCTATAAAACTCTGGTTAGGCCACACTTGGAGTATTGTGTCCAGTTCTGGTCGCCTCACTATAGGAAGGATATAGAAGCATTGGAAAGGGTACAGAGGAGATTTAGCAGGATGCTGCCTGGTTTAGAGAGTATGGATTATGATCAAAGATTAAGGGAGCTAGGAAGGAGGATGAGAGGAGACATGATAGAGGTGTACAAGATATTAAGAGGAATAGATAGAGTGGATAGCCAGCGCCTCTTCCCCAGGGCACCACTGCTCAATACAAGAGGACATGAGGTTGAGAGGGTGAACAGCTTTAAGTTTCTTGGCATAAACATCACCAAGGATCTCACATGGTCTGTACATACCAGCTGTGTGGTTTAAAAGGCACAACAGCGCCTCTTTCACCTCAGACAGTTGAAGAAGTTTGGTATGGGCCCTCAAATTCTAAGAACTTTCTATAGGGGCACAATTGAGAGCATTCTGCCTGATATGGGAAGTGTACTTCCCTCAATCATAGGACTCTGCAGAGAGTGGTGCGGACAGCCCAGCACATCTGTAGATGTGAACTTCCCACTATTCAGGACATTGATAAAGACAGGTATGTAAAAAGGGTCCAAAGGATCATTGGAGACCCGATTCACCACAGCCACAAATTGTTCCAACTGCTACCATCCGGGAAGCAGTACAGCAGCACAAAAGCCAGGACCTACAGGCTCTGGGACAGCTTCTTCCACCAAACCATCAGACTGCTTAATTCATGCTGACGCAATTGTATTTCTATGTTATACTGACTATCCTGTTGTACATAATATTATAAATTACTATAATTGCACATTGCACATTTAAATGGAGACGTAACATAATTATTTTAACTTCTCATTTATATGAAGGATGTAAGTAATAAAATCAATTCAATTCAATTCAATTTACTTTGAACTTTGATCATCAATCTCGTTGGCTTTTGTTGTAATAGACACTGACTACCAGAAGGGGTCACTATTGTCTGCATTATTTAATCTACAGTAGCTTTTCTGTTTGGAAAAAAAATCCTTTTGTCAAATAAAAACAAATTCATCCATGGTGTAAGATTACATTAGAAAACACAATACTCAGCCCTTCATTTACCTTGGTTCTTCAGATCCTATTCAAAATACTTCTGTTCCTTTTTCCCTATCCAACTTTCCCTTAAACTAGTTCCCCAGCCATTCCCTCTGACAGTGAATTCCACATTCTCAGTACACTGCCTAAAAGCCGGTTCACCTAAATTCTTAATGCATTTTATGGATACTGTAAAACCAAGGCCCATGGTTTTATCACTAGACAAAGTTCTTTTATATATCTACTTAACAAAACCTGCATAATTTAAAACCCCTGGTTTTGGTCACTCGATGGCTTAGTCTTCTCCATAACAAAGATCCAAACTCTGTTCAGTCATTTTAGTGTGAAGCAAGAAAAAGTGCAACTGACCAAGATCCTCATTCCATTGTCCATGTGTCATCTAATACATCTGTGTTAGCACTTTTTGTTTGATGTGTAATTCAATCTATTATTGATAACACTGCCAACATTTTCAAGTATAATCCAATCTTTTTGTGGTTCATTCTATCCACAGAACATGAGTAATTGAATTATCATTGGTTCATTCACAGTCTGAGTCATTCAATTTATTATCATCATCTTTAATTCTTGATCAAACCATCCTTCTGTGGTCATAACATGAGCAACATTGTTCACATCTCCATCATTCACCTGGGCTTAGTGACTTACATGTGAGTTATTTCCTTTGGCATAGATCTCATACCTGTGCCTTTTATTACTCAGTCCCTCTGTCTCTATGGTATTATAAGGACATAACGGCAGCAGGTCACCTGTCATCATTTGCAGAGTCACAGAGCACCACAGCACAGGCACAGGCCCTTCAGCCCATCCAGTCTGTGATAGCCTGGTTTTCTGCCTAGTCCCATCTACCTGCACCAGGACCATAGCCCTCCATACCTCTCTCATCCATGTAACTATCCAAATTTCTGAATGTTACAACTGGACCCGTATCTATTTCTTCCACTGGCAACTTATTCTACACTTGCACCACCCTCTGGGTGAAGAAGATCCCCCTCAGATTCCTCTTCAATATTTCACCTTTCACACTTAACTTATGACCTCTAGTGGAAAACAGCCTGCAAGCATTTACCCTAGCTATGCCTCTCATAATTTTATATACTTCCTCTCATTCTCCTATACTCCTAACCTATTCAACCTACCCTGATCTCTCTGTAAATCAATACTGCCAAGGTCCACAAACCAAATGTCCATGAGGTAATGGAGTAGAATTAGGCTATTTGGTTCAGCAAGCCTGCTCCATCAGTCCATCATGGCTGATTTATTGTCCCTTTCAACCGCATTTTCCTGCCTTCTCCTTGCAAACTTTGATGCCCTTGCCAATCAAGGAACTATCAACCTCCGCTTTAAATATACCTAATGATTTGGTCTCCTCATCCATGTATGGCAATGAATTCCATAGAAACACCACCCTCTGGCTAACGTTTCTGTTCTGCTGAAGGAACTTTGATCTGAAACATTAACTATACTGGTCTTTCCACAGATCTGCCTGACCTGCAGAGTGTTTGAAGCTTTTTCTGTTTTTACTACCATTTCTACCTGTACAACCAATTTCCTGAGGCAGAGTCTTCCAGCATACTAACTATCAAGGATGCTTTCACACAAATCTCATTTCTTTCTCCCCAATTCCCAACAATTTCCCATAGCCTCACCTATACACCAGGGGTAGTGTACAGTGGCCAATTAACTTACGAAACTATACCATGTTAGGATGAGCAAACCAGAACACCTGGATGAAACCCATGGGGTCACAGAAGGAACATACAAGCTCCACACAGAATGCACTGAATGTCAGGACTGAAGCTGGCTATAGGACACTGAGAGAACATCTTCAAGTCATAACTTTAAAGTGAACTCCATCTATAAGATATAGGAGCAGAATTAGGCCATTTGGCCCAGCGAGTCTGCTCTGCCATTTGATCATACCTGATCCATTTCTCTCTCAGCCCCAAGCTCGTTTGTGCTTCCCATATCCCTTCATGCCTGGACTAATCAAGAATCCATCAACTTCTGCCTTAAATACACCCAATGATACAGTCTAGTCTCCACAGCCGCCTGTGCTAATAAATTCCACATATTCACCATACTTTGGCTAAAGGAAATCCTCCTCTTTGCTCTAAATGGGTGTCCCTCTATCATGAGGCTGTGCCCTCTGGCCTTAGGCTCCCCTACCATAGGAAACCTCCACTCCAAGTCTACTGTATCAAGGCTTTTCAACATTCTATAGGCTTTAATGAGATCCCCCCTCATTCTTCTGAATTTCTGTTAATAGATGGCCAGAGCCATCAAATGCTTCTCATATAACAAGCCTTTCAATCTTGGAATCAATTTCATGAACGTCCTTTGAAATCTCTCCAATGTCAGCACGTCCTTTCTTACATAAGGGGCCCAAAACTGCTCACAATACTCCAAATGAGGCCTTACCAGTGCCTTAAAAACCCTTAACATTACGTCCTTGCTTTCATATACTCGTCCTGTTGAAATGAATGCTAACATTGCATTTGTCTTCCTCACCATCAACTCAACCTGTAAATTATCCTTTAGTAACCCCTACATGAGGACTCCCAAGTCCCATTGCACCTCAGATCTTGGAATTTTATCTCCATTTAGAAAATAGTCTGTGCTTTTAATTCTTCTACCAAAGTGCATGAACATACACTTTTTGACACTGTATTCCGTCTGCCACTTCTTAGCCCATTCTCCTAATCTGTTTAAGTCCTTTTGTAGCTTCTCTGCTTCTGCAGCACTAACTGCCCCTCCATCTGTCTACATATCATCCACAAACTTGGCCCTAAAACCATCAATTTCTTCACCGAAATCATTGACATATAACATAAAAAGAAGCGGCCCTAACACTGACCCATACTGAACACCACTAGTTACCAGCAGCCAACCAAAAAAGGTTCCCTTTATTCCCACGTTTTGCCTCCTGCCAATCGCACCAATGTTCTATTTATGCTAGTGTCTTTCCTATAATATCATGGGCTCTTAACTTTTAAGCAGCTTCATGTGTGGCACCTCGTCAAATGCCTTCTGAAAATCCAAGTGCACAACATCCACTGACTCTCCTTTGTCTGTTGTTGCTTGTTATTTCTTCAAAGAAATCCAACAGATTTGTCAGGCAAGATTTTCCTTTGAGGAAACTATGCTGACTATGGCCTATTTTATCATGCACCTCCAAATACCCCTAAACCACATTGATTCCAACATTTTCCCTACCACTGAAGTCAGACTAGCTGTCCTGTGATTTCCTTTCATCTGCCTCTCTCCCTTCTTGAAGTGTAGATTGACACTTGAAATTTTCTGGTCCTCCAGACCATGCCAGAATCCACTGATTCTTGAAAGATCATTACTAGTGCCTCCACAATCTCTTTAGCCATCTCTTTCGGAACTCGGGATCTAGAAGTCATAGTTTAGAAGTGGGCTCTTCAGCCATGACGTCTGTGCGGGACGGATCTTGGCTACATGACTCTGAGAGATCTGCATGGTGCCTCTTTGCAATTTTAAGTCATACCTTTAAAGTAAGCTCTTCAGCCCATCACATCTGACATTTCGTCCATCAACATCAACCTCATTTTCTCACATTAGGGAAATACCTTCACTTTGCCGATGTAAATGTTTATCTAAGTGTCTCTTGAACATAGGTGTAGGAGCCATGTTTCTGTTCTCTATTTGTTTTGTATTCTGTGTTGCATGTTTATTATATTTATTATGTTAACTAGCCTCATTAGTGGGGGTGTGGTAAAAGCAAAGGGGAGAAATTACTTACTCTTGCTTATTTAGCAGTTTGTAGCTTGGAAACTGTAGAGGTCATATCTATGTTGACCACTTAATGTTGCTTCAAGGTTATATATTTGCTAATTGCTAATAAGGGATCAGAATAAGGAATTTGACTCTTTGGAACAATCATTTCATTGGAGCTGAGGGTATATCACACAAGTATAGCAACCCCATTGAGCCTGCACGTTAGTGACAATTGTTTTGATTTTGGATTAGCTTTTGCCACTACACTTTGTCAGTAAAGATTTTGGCATTTATATCAAATGAACATCAGCACTTGGATGTGTCTGAGAAATTACCAGCTTGGAGCAGCTTGTGGCAAGTAATGACTTTTTTTTTGTTGTTTTACTCTGTGTTTGGCTTTGAAACACAGTTTTGAAGTGGTCCACGTTGCTGTGTGCAACTGGGTTGGACTGGAAAGCTCTATAGTGATGTTTGCCTGAAGTGTTCAACTCTTGATTCTGTTAAAATAAATTGAAAATAATGTTTCCATTGTTGAAAAGCAATTGTTTAGTCTCGTTTGCGCACTTGGAAGACAAAATGAGGTCAGCTAGAAGCAATGACCTTGAAGTTAAGAGCGAAATTAAGCAGTCATGTGATGTTGAAGGTCAGTTCCTTGGGGAAGATGAAAATATTTACAAAGACTAGTAACAACTGGTGGAACAGCTTCGGAGAGATCAAGATAACAGGCGGAACAGCTTCAAAGGAAGATGGAGGAGCTTAAGTTGCAAGAAGAAATTGCAGCCAAGATGACCAGGGTTAAAGTGCTAAGGGCTTCATCTGCCACAGGTGCTAAATGTGGTCCAGCAGAGCAGTTCTCTGGTGACAATTCCTATGTTGACATGGAATAGAAACAATCCAGCATACTCATTCTCAAGGTAGATACAACTGAGAACTAAAAGTCCATGCGCCATGGGTTTGAACCCCAAGGGGTAGTTCAGGATGCTCACTGTCATGCTCACTTTGAAACTATGCCATATCCCGTAGTATGGAGTGCTTCTGAGAACATTGATTAACAGTATGATGACTCTGGTGTTTCAGATGATGAAGATCTAAATGCCACATTGGAAGCGATAGGGACAGGAAAGGAATTAGCAAACATAGTGATGCAACAATGCATTGCATCTCTGCCTAAAAGAGAGACCCACATCTTCGATGGAGATCCACTGCAATATCATTCATTTATGAGAGCTTCCAAGAATACCACTGAAGGCAAGACTGAAGACTATGGCGACCGTGCCTATTTTCTCAAACAGGTCACCGGAGATTACCCTAGAGAACTTGTCAAAAGTTGCGATTAAGCCAGCTGGAAGAAGGATAACTGAGGGCCAAACCTTTATTGCAGGAATGTTCTGGTAGTGAGTAGATAATTACCATGGCCTATATGGAAAAGGCTCTTTCTTGGCCACATATCAAATCAAAAGATGTGAAATCTCTTCAAGATTACAGCCTTTTTCTTAGAAGTTGTTGCAATGCTGTGGAAGACGTGCAGGCCATTCATGAGTTGAACATACCTGCTAATTGGAAGATTGTCAAAAATAAATTGCCTGATGAACTTAGAAAAGAATGGAGTTTGGCAGTGTATGAACTGCAAGAAAGGCACAGCAGTAAAGTTACTTTCACTGACGTTGTTGATTTTATTGAAAGGCAAGTGAAGATTGTTACATACCAGTGTTTGGGAACGTATACAAGGCTATATTGTCAGCAGTAAGCAAAGGTGTGGACAAAACTGAATCACAGATTCGTTCCCAAGCTAAAGGAAGCAGCTTTGCCACTACTGTGGCTATGGTGGAAAGAGAAGCTGAAACTGAGCCCAGAACTGATGAAAAGATGCAGATTTACAACAGGTCATGAATGAAACGAACACAGCAGGGAGTACTGCCCTAGTATTTAATGGCCTTATGGGCACTGATGATCATGATCGTAAACTTCCTGTAATTCCAGTTCAAGTGAAGGCTAGGAAGAGTAACAAGACAGTGGTTACTTAGATCAAAGAAGTACAGCAATATTCTACACACCCAGCCGCATCAACATGCTCAACCTGACAGAAAAAGGAGCACACATTCTCTTATACAATAGGTCAAGAGAAGGTCAAGCGTAGCTATGTAGTTTCAGGATTGGAAGTGGCTGGTTTAGACAGTGAAAACTAGTGTGAACTACCTGACATCTATACACAGGAATGTATGCCTGTGTACAAAGCAAACATTCCTTGTCATAGCCGCTGTGGAGGCCAAGCCATTGGGTGCATTTAAGGCAGAGATAGATAGGTTCTTGATTAGCCAGGGCATCAAAGGGTATGGGGAGAAGGCAGGGGAGGTGGGATGACTGGAAGAATTGAATCAGCTATGATTGAATGGTGGAGAAGACTCGATGGGCCAAATGGCCTACTTCTGCTCCTATATCTTATGATCTTAAGGTCTTATGATCTTCAAGAATGGTTTCACCTGAAGCATCTTTATTTGCCAGACATTGAGCTGATAGGGCTGACTGTCCCTAAGGCACTGGAGCCATTGCAAGTGATTTGCAGTGTTAGTGATGGACCCTAAGCAACCCTATGCAATGCTGGGTTAACTGTTAACGGCCTGTTGAAAGGAGACCATGATGGTGGAGGAGACTGCACTCGGCCAGAGCCCACAGCTAATGAGACTTCAGTTTTGCGCTTAGGTGAGCTATTCAAGACAGATCAAGAGGAACAACCTGGTTTGGCAGGAGAAGATCACAATCCAGCATAGACTGCTTAGCAAAAGAGGACATTTGTGTAAATGTTGACATTTCATTTTTCCTGCATCTTAGGAGCATGTAGTTATAATTGTTATAGTATAATAATTAGGGGCTGGAAAGTAGCAGCAGCCAACTATTCTCTATTTGCTTGGTTTCTTTGTTGTGCATTTATTGTGTTTTTTATGGTAACTAGTCACATTAATGGGGGCGTGGTAAATATGAAGGGAATAAATTATGCAATCCTGCTTATTTCATGGCAGTTTGTGGGGGGAATGGCGGAGATCATGTCTTTGTTGACAACTTAATATGGCTTCAGGATTGTATGTTTGCTAAGTGCTAATTAAGGATTGAAATAAGAAATTCACCTCTTTGAAACAATCATTTCAACCCTGAGATTCATTTCAGGTGATGGTAGTTAATTGGATTGGAACAGGAATTTTAAAGACCCATTCATAAAAAAAAGGCTTGTGTTTATACTACGACTTTCAACTCCTCAGGATTTCCTGTGTGGATCTGAATCATCAATAAATTACATTGGAATTTTAGTCCCTATTTTTCTGTTGGTAGTCTGTACACAACAAGGTTCGACAAATGTTTGTATTTGAACATAGAACATAGAACATAGAATAGTACAGCACAGTACAGGCGCTTCGGCCCACAGTGTTGTGCTGATCCTTAATTCTGCCTCCCATATAACCCTCCACCTTAAATTCCTCAATATACCTGTCTAGTAGTCTCTTAAATTTCACTAGTGTATCCACCTCCACCACTGACTCAGGCAGTGCATTCCACGCACCAACCACTCTCTGAGTAAAAAACCTTCCTCTAATATCCCCCTTGAACTTCCCACCCCTTACGTTAAAACCATGTCCTCTTGTATTAAGCAGTGGTGCCCTGGGGAAGAGGCGCTGGCTATCCACTCTATCTATTCCTCTTAGTATCTTGTAGACCTCTATCATGTCTCCTCTCATCCTCCTTCTCTCCAAAGAGTAAAGCCCTAGCTCCCTTAATCTCTGATCATAATGCATACTCTCTAGACAAGGCAGCATCCTGGTAAATCTCCTCTGTACCCTTTCCAATGCTTCCACATCCTTCCTATAGTGAGGTGACCAGAACTGGACACAGTCCTCCAAGTGTGGCCTAACCAGAGTTTTATAGAGCTGCATCATTACCTCACGACATTTAAACTCTATCCCTCAACTTATGAAGGCTAACACCCCATAAGCTTTCTTAACTACCCTATCTACCTGTGAGGCAACTTTCAGGGATCTATGGACATGTACCCCCAGATCCCTCTGTTTCTCCACACTTACAAGTATCATGCCATTTACTTTGTACTCTGCCTTGGAGTTTGTCCTTCCAAAGTGTACCACCTCACACTCCTCTGGGTTGAACTCCATCTGCCACTTCTCAGCCCACTTCTGCATCCTATCAATGTCTCTCTGCAATCTTTGACAATCCTCTACACCATCCACAACACCACCAGCCTGTGTCATCTGCAAACTTGCCAACCCATCCTTCTACCCCCACATCCAGGTTGTTAATAAAAATCACGACAAGTAGAGGTCCCTGAACCGATCCTTGTGGGACACCACTAGTCACAACCCTCCAATCCGAATGTACTCCCTCCACCACGACCCTCTTGCTTTCTGCAGGCAAGCCAATTCTGAATTCACCTGGCCAAACTTCCCTGGATCCCATGCCTTCTGACTTTCTGAATAAGCCTAACATTTGAGGAACAGATGTTGGCCAGGGCGCTGAGGGTGTTCCCTGTTTGTTAAAAAAAACCATGGGATCTTTCCCAGCCAATTGTAGAGGGAAATCACTGAGATGGCAGTCAGGAGAATACACCCCACCCACTTCCCACCCCTGCAGCCCTCAGTTTTGTGCTCAGCACCAGTCTATGGGTCATAGGGCAGAATGTTAAGAGCTGAGCTAAACTGGTAACATCATTAAAGACCCTCTTCACTCAGAACATGCCTTCTTCTCATTGTTACCATCAGGGAAGAGGCACAGGAGTTTGAAGACGCACTCAATATTTTAGAAACAGCTTCTTTCCCTCTACTATCAGGTTTCTGAACAGCCCATGAATGCTTCCTCACTTTTTGCTCTTTTTTTCACTACTTATTCATTTACTTTATATATATATATATATATATATTTCCCATTATAACATACAATAAATTTTTATCAAATTACATCAAATTTCATGTAAAATATTCAGTGGCCACTGACTGTATGTCTGTGGTCTTAAGTTGCTGTAGCCCATTAACTTCAAGGTTGAGCATGATGTGCATTTGGAGATGCTCTTCTGCACACCACTGATGTAACATGTGGTTATTTGAGTTACTGTTGCCTTCCTGTCAGTTTGAATCAGTTTGACCATTCTCCTCTGACCT
Organism: Mobula hypostoma; assembly: GCF_963921235.1. NCBI lineage: Eukaryota > Metazoa > Chordata > Chondrichthyes > Myliobatiformes > Myliobatidae > Mobula > Mobula hypostoma. Next base: position 40,539,160 of record NC_086122.1, on the reverse strand, counting down.
TGCTCATCAACAAGGCATTTTCACACACAGATCTACTGCTCACTGGATGATTTTTGTTTATCAAACCACTCTCTGTAAAATCTAGAGACTATTATGTGTGAAAAATCGGAAGAGTCAGCAGCTCATGAGGTATTCAAACCACCTGATTTGACACCAACAATCAGTCCACACTCACTTAATCACTTAGATTACATTTCTTCCCCATTCTGATGTTTAGTCGGAACAACAACTGAACCTCTTGGCAATGTCTGCATGCTTTTATGCAATGAATTGCTGCCACATGATTAGCTAATTAGATATTTGCAATAATGTACAGGTGTACCTAATGAAGAGGCCACGAAGTGAATAATAAACATGATTCTGATTTAAAACTGACACATTTAAACAAGGTATATTCTCAATGACATCACAGAGGTCATGATGTCATTGAGAACAAATACAGTATTTGTGATTCTAGTAGTCTGCTCTAAAAATAATTGTTCCTTTTCTATCTGTTTTGTTCTTCTAACCACTTTTTCTGGATAAGGAGCTGGAGGAGGTGGGGGAGTGTCGCAATAAACAGATAAGGTAGTAAGAGATTTAGTGAAGGGAGTGCTGGCAGCAGTGATAATCAGTGTAGGACATCCCTCGTCTAGCAGGAAGAGTGCAGGAGGATTGAAGCTTTGCAAAACCTGCACAATTGTGATGAGGCATGCTTCATAAGTCATAGAAAAATAGGTGCAGGAGTAGGCCATTCGGCCCTTCGAGCCTGCACCGCCATTCAGTATCATCATGGCTGATCATCCAACTCAGAACCCTGTACCAGCCTTCCCTCCATAACCCCAATCCCTTTAGCCACAAGGGCCATATCTAACTCCCTCTTAAATATAGCCAATGAACTGGCCTCAACTGTTTCCTGTGGCAGAGAATTCCACAGATTCACCACTCTCTGTGTGAAGAAGTTTTTCCTAATCTCAGTCCTAAAAGGCTTCGCCTTTATCCTCAAACTGTAACCCCTCGTTCTGTACTTCCCCAACATCGGGAACAATCTTCCTGCATCTAGCCTGCCCAAACCCTTTAGGATTTTATACGTTTCAGTCAGATCCATAGAGTTATACAACACAGATCCAGGCCTGATGGCCCAACTCGTCAATACTGACCATATTTCCTGACTGACCTAGTCCCATTTGCCAATGTTTGGCCCATACCTGTCTGAACATTCTTCATCCACATACCTATCCAAATTTTAACATTTAATTTGCATCCACTTCAACAGCTTTCTTTGGAAGCTCATTCCATATACCCTCCACCCTCTGTGTGAAAAGGTTGCCCCTCAGGTCCCTCTTAAATATTTCCCCTCACACCAACATAAAAGCCAAAGGAAGGGTATATAATAGAGCAAAAAATAGTGGGAAGTTAGAGGATTGGGAAGCTTCAAAAAACTAACAGAAGGCAACTAAAAAGTCTTTAAGAAGGAAAAGATGGGATATAAAAGTAAGCTAGCCAATAATATTGAAGAGGATACCAAAAGTTTCTTCAGATACATAAAGTGTGAAAGAGAAGCAAGAGTGGATATCGGACCATTGAAAAAAGATGCTGCAGAGGTAGTAACGGGCAACAAAGAAATGGCAGATGAACTGAAGAAGTACTTGCATCAGTCTTTTCTGTGGAAGACTAGCAGTATGGTGGAAGTTCCAGGTGTCAGAGGGCATGAAGTGTGTGAAGTTATCATAACTAGACAGAAAGATCTTGGGAAACTGTAAGGTCTGAAGCTAGGTAAGTCACCTGGAGTAGATGATGTTCTCAGAGTTCTGAAAAAGGTGGCTGAAGAGATCGTGGAAGCATTTGTAATGACCTTTCAAAAATCACTAGATTCTGGAATGGTTTTGGAAGACTGGAAAATTACAAATATCACCCCACTCTTATAGAAGGGAGAGAGGCAGAAGAAAGGAAACTCTGATTAGGAGGTTGTTGGAGTTGATTGTTAATGATGAGGTCTCAGGGTACATGGAGGTACATGATAAAACAGGCCGTATTCAGCATGGTTTTCTTAAGGGAAAATCTTTCCTGAAAAATCAGTTGGAATTCTTTGAAGAAATACCAAGCAGGATAGACAAAGAAGAATCAGTTGATGTTGTGTACTTGGATTTTCAGAAGACCCTTGACATGGTGCCACACATGAGACTGCTTAGCAAGCTATGGGCCCATGGTATTACAGGGAAGATTCTAGCATGGATAAAGCTGTAGCTGATTGGCAGCAGGCAAACAGTGGAAATAAAAGGAGCTTTTTCCAGCTTGCTGCCAGTGACTAGAGGTATTTCACAAGGGTCTACGTTGGGACCGATTCTTTTTATGTTATATGTCAACGATCTGAACAATGATATGTCAATGATGAATTGCTGGTTTGTTGCAAATTTTGCAAACAGTATGAAAATAGGTGGAGAGGCAGGTGGCTTTGAGGAAGTAGAGACTTAGATGGATTAGGAGAATGGGCAAAGAAATGGCAGATAGAATACAGTGTTGGAAAGCATATGGTCATGCACTTTGGAAGAAGAAATGAAAAGGTTGACTATTTTTGAAATGGAGGGAAAATACAAAAAAACTGAGGTGCAACGGGACTTCGGAGTCCTTGTGCAGGATGGCCTAAAGGTTATTTTGCAGTTTGAGACTGTGGCGAGGAAGGCAAATGCAATATTAGCATTCATTTCAAGAGAGCTGGAATATAAAAGCAAACATATAATGTTTAGGCTTTTTAAAGCACTAGTGAAGCCTCACTTGGAGTATTGTGAGCAGGTTTGGGCTCCTATCTTGGAAAGGATGTGCTGAAACTGGAGAAGGTTCAAAGGAGGTTCATGAAAATGATTCCAGGATTGAATGGCTTGTCATATGAAGAGCGTTTGATGGCTCTGGGCCTGTATTTACTAGAATTCAGAAGAATGAGAGGTGACCTCATTGAAACCTATCAAATGGTGAAGGGCCTTGGTAGAGTGGATGTAAGAGAATGTTTCCTGTGTTCGGAGGGTCTAAGACCAGAGGACACAGCCTCAGAATAGAGGGGCCACCTTTTAGAATGGCAATGAGGGGGATTTCTTTAGCCAGAGAGTGCTGAATCTGTGGAATTCTTTGCCACAGGTAGCTCAGGAGGCCAAGTTTTTATGTGTATTTAAGGTGAAGGTTGATAGATTGGTCAGGGCATAAATGCATACGGGGAGAAGGCAGGGGATTGGGGCTGAGAGGAAAATTGGATCAGCCATGATTGAATGTCAGAGCAGATGTGATGGGCCAAATGGCCTAATTCTGCTCCTATATCTTATGGTCTTATACCTCAATGCTCTAATTTTAGACTCCTTGTTCTGGGGAACACAAAATAATCTACAGATGCTGGGGTCAAAGCAACACTCACAACACTCTGGATGAACTCAGCAGGTCAGGCAGCATCCGTGGAAAAGATCGGTCGACGTTTCCGGCCGGAGGGTTCCGGCCCGAAATTTCAACCAATCTTTTCCACGGATGCTGCCCGACCTGCTGAGTTCCTCCAGCGTGTTGTGAATGTTGTTCTGGGGAAGTACTGTGATTAATTGCCTTATCTACACCTCTCATGATTTTATTTATCTCTATAAGGTCTTGCTCAGCCCCCAATGTTCCAGGGAAAAAAGTCTTACCCTACCCAGCCTCTGTTTTTAACTCAAGCCCCACCCCTCCTCAGTCCCGGTAACATCCTCTTCTCCTTTGTACATCCACTCCATCAGCACTTCCTCTGCAAAATTAAAAGAATCATGCACAACAGTTTAAAACACTTCAGCTAAGAGGAACATGGAATTATGAAATGGGTGTGATTGTACAGATGTAGAGTAATGTTTCCTCTTTCAGGAGAATGGAGGAGTTAAAAGCCATAAATGCCTTTTGGTCACTGGAATGCAAACTTCAAGATCTTTTATATACAATGACACAAGAGGAGCCCATTTGGCCCATTGAGTCCATTTTAACTGCCAGAGGAGCAACACATCAGTCCCATTTCTACCTCCAATTGTTTCCCTGAACCCCTGCTATTAACTCTGTCCCACACATTAAATCTACTTTGAGTTTTCTTTCCACTAACCTACAATAAGGAGTAATTTGTAGCTGCTAATTAACCTACCAGCAAGACTCCGGGATGCAAAAAGAAACAAAAGGATCAGGACGAAACTCAAATGGACACAGACAAAACATACACCCTGTGGAAGTTTGAAGCTGCAGCACTAATCTCAGTATCACTCAGTCCTCAGAAAGGGGTGTACATATACCTACATGCAGTCAAAGGGGACCTAGATAAACACAGGAGGGTGAAAGGAGCAAAAAACTATGTTGGTGGAGTTAGATGGAGTAAGGAGGGAAGTGAAGCATGAATTCCAAAATGGATCCGTTGAGCTGAAAGGCCTGATTCAATGCTGTAAAAGTGGAGACGGAGCAGGAAACACAGAAAAGGGAGAACATTAAGTGACATTTTATTTAAAAACTTCTGACTGTGTGTATCTTTAGAGTTCCAATACTTGTCTTTTTCTTGTCTTCAGCTTCCCGATGGCTGCAGTTCTCTCTGTTGTTGGTCCACGGCTTTCTCTGTCTTTCTCTCTCTGCAGTGTCAAGATCAAGGAGCTGATTAACAATGAGCTAGAATTTTGAAAACACATTTTGTTGTGGAATGTAGCAAAAATCCATACAGTTCTGAGAGTCTTCCCTTTATAAATTCCACAAGATGGATAGGGAGACAGCCTAAAGCTAGGAGAAGGTAAAGAAAGTTGCATAAGTAGGAGATGATCAAATTTCTACAGAATTATGAGAAAATTTATATATGATTTATGGAAGTAATTGTGGTTTCAACTTGCCTTTGGTTTCCTGACACTCTCTCCTTAGAAATTCCTGAAGTCTTAATAGGTTCTCTGTGCTCTGACAGATTAATAACAAACTTACTAACTGGACAAGGCTTTTTTGATGTTAATCTGATAAAACACCTGTTATCATTGAAGTGATTTGTGGCTTTCTTATTGACAGAACACTGAAAAGAAAGGAATATGCATAGAATTCTTGGTGCTGGAATCTCTGCTGCACAGTTCAGGAGAAAGGTACTGCTCTTAGAGCTTCCTGTCTTTCATCGGGCAACCATATAACATAAAACTGAAAATGCTGGAAATACTGACTACCTGCGGGAAGACAAACAGAGTTAATGTTTTAAGATAAAGATGAACAGGGAAGGAAGCAAGGAAAGCTTGTTAAGCGACAGGGAGGGTCAGGGAGGGGGATGTATCTGATAGGGCTGACCATGGGGATAAGCTACGAACAAGTTCAAGATGATCTGATCAGGGAGTGAATGGGAGCAGGTTGAGAGTGAGAACGTAAGACCATAAGACATTGGAGCAGATTTAGGCCATTCAGCCCATTGAGTCTGTTCCACCATTTTATCATGGCTAATTTATTCTCCCTCTCAACCCCATTCTCCTGCCTTCTTCCATAATCATTGGTGTTTATTTTATTTATTTATTTTGTGATACAGTACGGAGTCGTCCCTCCCATCCCTTTGAGTCACACTGCCCCAGCTGAAGTCATCGGAGAAAATTACTGGTAGATACAAAGTAGCTCCTTTATTTGACAGAACAAGGTACAGCAGGCATTAGATAGAGATGCTTTTGGTCAAAAGGTCTCACTGGCCCCACATGGGGCTCGATCTTTTATGTGCCAAACATCAAAGGACAATTCCATATTTACAATGTATGGACAATCCTTTCTTTGAAACTACATGCAACCTTCACACCTCCTGATTCACATCCCCATCACAGGCATCCAAATGCATTTTAATCAGCATTGTTGGGACTGGGATTCACAGCTTTTAGGAACCTATTGTTCAGAGCTGCATTCCAAATTAAATGCACAATACACTTTCAGATTGAAAACTGGTCACCAAAGTCAATTGCAAAATGGAAGTGTCCTAAACCCCAAAATCACTAACAGTCCCTCCCCTTGGCCCTCCCGGACAAAAATAAATTTGTACCAGGAAAGGCCAACCTAAAGGAGGATCTACTTAAATAAGGCAGCAAAAATGCCCTGCCTTGGAAATCCTCCCCTCCAGATTATTTTGTGTGCCTCTACATTTACCCTATCATCCCTAATTTCCGCCTATAAAATGCTAAACAGAGAGATGGTTCCAGAAATTTGAATAACAGTCTTTAGAAATCCAGCTTCATTCATATTCCTGTTGGCTCTTCCCCTGCAGGCCAATTGCAGCTTAATCATATTCCTTGTCTTCACCGCTTCGTTCTCTGGCAGCTATGTACCAGAGCCTCTCAGCAATGTACAGGAAGGGATTGGGGGTGGTCTCCATTTGAATGACTGCAAAGACCTCTGTCCAGTTGCACCCTCTGTCAAACTGTCCAGCTGATCACTGGTCCGACTGCGGAAAGGGCCCAGCTCATTTGTATTCACTCCCCATTCAGACTGGGGATGACTGCCTTCAGATGCCGTGTGCAGTCTTTCTCAGTCTGAAATGCCATCAAAGATGTGGAACTTGCTATCTCTGCTTTAACTTAAATCCCTCCCCATCTATTTTCCCCAATATCTTTTCTGTTCTATGCCATTAAACTAGTCATCTACCTTCTGTAACCAACCTTCATTACAGAGTACCATCACTATCACACTTCAGCATGCTATTCACAGGTTTCTGCCATGATCTCAGTGTCTTCTGCCTTTGTGTTTCCTGTGGGTAATGTTTTCATCGGCTGTGGTCAGGTCTCGTGTGACCAGCTTGTGTTCATCTCTTAGGTTCTCTGTAATTACATGGTTACTGGGAGCAACAAGGAGGTGAGTCTTGCAGTTTAACTTGAGCCCAGTGTTTCCACTGGCTGTCTCGCCAAGTCTGCACACAGACACAACGTCACTTGTGAGAAGTACCATCTGTGGTCCAATCCATCTGGGACCAAACCCTCCCCTTTCAAGCAGCACCCTCACCATGACTTGGCTGCCCGGCTGTGGGAGGACTAACTCCTTTTCCTCCGGTTCTCTCTGATCAGTAATGTGCTGCTGTCATATTGCTCTTAAGTAACGGTCGACTAACGCAGCCTGGACAATTAACACCTAATCGGATTTTAACGAACCAATCGTGGATTACTTAATTGGTAACCAATAGAAATGGCACGTATACACACACACACACACACACACACACACACACACACACACACAACAGAAACACACAAACATACAAACGGACTAATCACAGGGTATGTAAAAGATGAACGATGTAGATCACCAACATTTCATTCGTAGAAAATTGCACTGATGATGTGCCTAGCTGGGTATTGAAACGTCTGCAAGCTAACAAGTCAGCTCAGTGAGCCACTCAACAACAACATCCTCAACCCAAGCTACAAATCTTTTCCATCATCTTAAACTTCCCAATTCTCTATCTTTCCACTAATTTTTGCTTTGTTTTATTTTTCTTTTGTTTTTACAATAGCTTTGACTTCACTTGTCTGCCATGGTTGTAAAATTTTGCCATTTGAGTATTTCTTCATTTTTGGAATACATATGTCCTGCACCATCCTCATTTTTCCCAGAAACTCACACCATTGCTGCTCTGCTGACGTCCCTGCCAGCAGCTCCTTCCAATTTACTTTGGCCAACTCCTCTCATACCACTGTAATTTCCCTTACACCACTGAAATATTGCTACATCAGACTTTACTTCCTCCCTATCAAATTTCAAGTTGAGCTCAATCATATTGTGATCACTGGTTCCTAAGGGTTCTTTTACCTCAAGCTCCCTAATCGCGTCCGGTTCTTTACATAACACCCAAACCAGTAAAGCTAATCCCTGGTAGACTCAATGATAAACTGCTCTAAAAAGCCATCTCGTCGGCATTCAACAACCTCACTCTCTTCAGATCCATTACCAACCTGATTTTCCCAATCAACCTGCATCTCCCTTGACTACCATAACAGTGCCCTTTTGACTCACCTTTTCTTCGACATGCCCAGGCATCATCCCTAATGAAGATGGCGGAGTTTATCATTGAAACGTCGGTTATAATCGATACTATATCCGGCTGGAAGCCCGAGAAGAGTTTATTTGTCATATATGCCCAGAAAGCACTAGGTCCTTTTTCAAGTTATATGCTTATTACCTGATTGTTCTTTGTGAGAGTGTAAACAAGATTCAACACTTCCCATGAGTGCTTCATTCCTTTTACATTACCTGGAAACCATGAAAGATGGTCCATATGGCAAGTTTCTTTTTATCCTGGGATTGGAGAATAACACAACAGAGACAGATGTTAGTAGAAGAGATGTTGATTTTGGCTGTTAGACAAGTCGGTAATCTGTGTTCATCTGCCAAAGAAAATATGATTAGTAGCAGTAGTACAATATTTATGTTTGATTAGTTATAAGAACAAATAACCAATGGAAAATAATAGGTAAAATAATACTTGAACACTAGCTCTTACTGTAACTCTTCCACACAAGCTCACCAACTTGTCTAACTTTTCAGAATATTTAGATTCCCTAATTGATAAACCCATTTAAAATAGACTGGGAATGGGAATCTTTCAACTTTTCGACCAGACTTTGACTCAAACTCGCTATAGCATCTGCAGAATTCCTGTTGTCTGGGAATGGGAATGATTGTTTACGGGCTACATAAAAAATACTACTAAGCAGGTGCAATTTTAACATTCAGTGACATTAGTCTGACACTGAATCTCTCATTTATTTGGGAAATGGGAATAAATGCCTATACTTGACAACAAAAAACAACTTACAATTATACTTCATTGGAAATGTTCCAAGACGTTTCAAAGGAATATTATTGAATGAATAGGAGAATCATTAATATAAGGAGATTTTAGGGCAGGTGAGCAACTGATTAGCAAAAAAATGTAGGCTTTGAAGAACATAAAAGAGAATTGAGATAGGGAGGGGCTAAGAGAGGAAATTGTAGAGCCCATGGCAGCAGACAGGCTCTAGGAGGTACATTGTTGTGAGTTCTATCATGGACACAAATCTTCCCACCATCAATGAAATCTTCAAAAGGTGATGTCTCAAGAAGGTAGTATCCATGATGAAGGTCCCCCATGCTCTCTTCCCATTATTGCCATCAGAGGGGGATTGATTTTAAGAGCAGGGAGGTTATGCTGCAACTGTACAGGGTGCTGGTGAAGCCTCACTTGGAGTACTGTGTGCAGTTCTGGTCTCCTTACTTGAAGAAGGGTATACTGGCTTTGAAGACAGTGCAAAGGAGGTTTACCAGGTTGATGCCAGAGATGAGGGGGTTAGACTATGAGGAAAGATTGAGTCACCTGGGTCTGTATTCGCTGGAATTCAGAAGAATGAGAGGAGATCTTATAGAAACATATAAAATTATGAAAGGGGTAGATAAGATAGAGGCAGGAAAGTTGTTTCCACTGGTAGGTGAGACTAGAACTAGGGGAGATAGCCTCAAGATTCGGGGGAGTAAATTTAGGACAGAGATGAGGAGGAACTACTTTTCCCAGAGACTGGTGCATCTGTAGAATTCGCTGCCCAATGAAGCAATGGAGGCTACCTCAGTAAATATATTTAAGAAAAGGTTGGATAGATCTTTGTATGGTAGGGCAATTAAAGGTTATGGGGAAAAGGCAGGTAGAGGGAGATGTGTCCATGGCCGGATCAGCCATGATCTTATTGAATGACGGAGCAGGTTCGACAGGCCAGATAACCTACTCCTACTTCTATTTCTTAAGTTCTTATACCAGGGCCAGCAGACACACGCAATGTTTTAGGAACAGCCTCTTCCTCTCCTTCAACACTCACAACACACTGGAGGAACTCAGCAGGTCGGGCAGCATCCGTGGAAAAGATCAGTCGACGTTTTGGACCAGAACCATGAGGGAGGTGGTAGACAACTGGGGGAGGGGGCAGAGTGACATAGGGATAGAGGAAAGGAGGGGGAGGGAATTACCGGAAGTTGTAGAATTCTATGTTCATACCAAGGGGCTGGATGCTACCTAAACGGTATGTGAGGTGTTGCTCCATATACCATCTCGGTAGTCTCCGACTCTTCCTCTCCTTCATCAGATTTCTGAATGGTCCCTGAATCCATGAACACTACCTCACTATTTTGTTGTCTTTCTGCACTACATGTTAATTTTTATAATATTTTTATTGTAACTTATAGTCATTATTTATGTATTATAAGATAGTGCTGCTGCAAAACAACAAATTTTGTGAGTCATTGATAATAAACCTGATTCTGAATTCTGACTGAGGAAATTTGCTATATTATCAAAAGCTCTTACAAGTTTCCATAGAGGTGAGATGGAGAATATTCTGGCCTGTTTCAACACAGCCTGATATGGAGCCTCCAATGCAGAGGATCACAAGAGGCTGCCGAGGATTTTAGACTCAAGTCATCTTAATCATGCCATGCCAACCCCTCTACCTATCCTTTTCAATTTTGTCCTCCTTTTGACTCATCCTGTTGACTGTAATTTTGCCATGTCATTAGCCTCTTCTTGCTAACAGTCTCACTACAGACTACCTCTGTTTGTGAAACAACTATCCCATCCTCAGACTTATCACTCCAGTTCGCATCCCCTGCCAAATTAATTTAATCCCTCCCAAACAGCTCTAGAAAACCTTCCTGCAAGGATATTGGACTCCCTCAGGTTACTACCCTGGAGGTTCCTGCAATTCAGCTTTCTATCTAGCTCCCTAAAATCTCTCTTTGGGACCTGCTCAGCTTTCATACCTATATCATTGGTGCCAATATGTATCAAGACTTCTGGCTGCTCCTCCTCCCCCTTAAGAATGCCGTGGATGCGATCCGAGACATTCATGACTCTGGCACCTGGAAGGCAACTTATCACCTGGGTGTTACTCCAACTATGATTCTCCTGTCACTTTTCACCTCTCTTCTCTTCTGAGACACAGTACCAGGCTCAGTTCCAAAGACCCAGTTGCTCCAGATCCCCTAGGTAAGTCATCTCCCTCAGCAGTATTCAAAGTGGTGTAATTATTATTGAAGGAATGGCTACAGAGGCTTTTCATTTCTCTTCCTTCTGACATTCATCTGGGCACTCGCGTCCTGCAACCTAGGGGTGACTACATCCCTGTAGCTCCTATCAATCACTTCCTCAGTTTCCCGTATGAGTCGCAGGTCATGGAACTGCAGCTCAAGTTCCTTAACATGTTCTCCGACGAGCTGCAGCTCAGTGCACCTGGTGTAGATGTAGTTATCTGGAAGACAGGAGGTCTCCCAGAGTTCCCATATCTCAAACACACAACAAAGTGGAGAAACTGAAAGACCTTTTATGCTCGCTTTAAAAGGAAGAATAAAACTACAGCTATGAGAATTCCTGCAGCACCCGGTGACCTAGAGTTCTCTATCTCGGAGGCCATCTAGCGGAGTTGTTAAATACATTTTCAATCTCTCATTGCTACAGTTGGAAGTTCCTTAAGACCATAAAATATAGGAACAAAATGAGTCCATTTGGCCCAACGAATCTGCTCCACCATTTCCATCTTTCCTCTCAGCCCCAACTCCTGCCTCTCGCCTTATCCCTTCATGCCCTGACCAATCAAGATTCTATCAACCTGCCTTAAATATACTGAAAGACTGGCCTCCATAGCTGTCTGTCACAACAAATTCCACAGATTCTCACTCTCTGGCTGAAGAAATGCTTCCTCATCTCCATTCTAAAAGGACACTTTTCTATTCTGAGGCTATGACCTCTGGTCCTAGACTCTCCCCATCATAGGAAACATCCTCTGCACATCTACTCTAGAAAGGTCTTTCAACATTTAATAGGTTTCCCAATTAGGTCACCCCTCATTCTTCTGAATTCTAGCAAATACAAGCCCAGAGCTTTCAAATACTCTTCATATAACAAGCCGTTCAATTCTGGAATCATTTTCATGAACCTCCTTTGAATCCTCTCCAGTACTAGTACATTTTTTCTGAGATAAGGGGCACAAAAATGCTCACACTATTCCAAGTGAGGTCTCACTAGTGCTTTATAAAGCCCTCAACATTACATCCTTGTTTTTATATTCTAGTCCTCTTGAAATGAATGCTAACATAACAGTTGCCTTCCTCACCACTGACTCAACCTACAAATTAACCTTTAGGGAATCCTGCACAGGGACCCCTAAAACCCTTTGCACCCCAGATTTTTGAATTTTCTTTCCTTTTAGAAAATAGTCTACCCTTTTATTTCTTCTACTGAAGTGCATGACCGTACACTTCCTGACACTGTATTCCATCTGCCACTTCTTTTCCTATTCTTCTAATCTGTCTAAGTTCTAAGTTCCCATCTGCTTCAAAAGGGCGACAATTATACCAGTGGCCAAGAAGTGTAGGGTGTGCTGCCTTGGTGACTATCATCCAATAGCTCATTCATCTACGGTGATGAAGTGTTTTGAGTGGTTGATTATGGCTATAATTAAATCTTTTTTCAGCAAGGACCTGGATCCATTGCAATTTACCTATCACTACAATAGGTCTACGGTGGATGCAATCTCATTTGCTCTTCATGTGGCCTTGGATCACCTGAACAATACAAGTACCTATAGTATGTCAGAACAACACACACGCAATGCTGGGGGAGCCCAGCAGGGCAGGCAGCATCTATGGAAAAAAGTGCAGTCAACGTTTCAGGCCAAGACCCTTTGGCAGGACAGAATCATGGGCAGTAGCCTCCCCAGCATTCAGGACATCTTCGAGGAGCGATGCCTCAAAAAGATAGCATCCATCATCAAGGACCCCCATCATCTATCACATAGATAGATAGATAGATAGATACTTTATTGATGCCAAAGGAAATTACGGTATTACAGTAGCATTACAAGTGCTCAGATATACAAAGATTAGAAGAGAATTAAGAAAGAATTAAAAATTAACTTACCTCAAACAGTCTAACAGGAGGAGTTATCTGGCTATAGGTGACTCATTATAGAGCCTAATGGCTGAGGGTAAGAATTACCTCATATAGTGCTGTTTGGAGCAGCACAGTTGTCTTAGTCAACTACTAAAAGTGCTCCTCTGTTCAGCCAAGGTGGCATGCCGGGGGTGAGAAATGCTGAGATTTTCTGTAGGGTCCTTTGTTCTACCACAGTCTCCAGTGTGTCCAATTTGACCCTATGATAGAGCCAACTTTTCTAATCAGTTTATTGAGCCTGTTGGCATCACCTGTGTCAATGCCATTGCCCCAGCACACCACTGCATAGAAGATTGTACTGGTGACAACAGACTGGTAAAATATGTGAAGGAGAAGCTTGCATACTCCAAAGGTTATGCCTTGTTTTCATTGTTACCATCAGGAAGGAAGTATAAGAGCTTGAATGAGTCAGGAACACCTTCTTCCCCTCTGCCATCTGATTTCTGAATGGACATTGAATGCATGAACACTACCTCACTACCTTTTTATTTCTATTTTTGCACTACTTATTTAATTTAACTTTTAAATATATGTATACTTACTGTAATTCACATTATTTTTTGTATTATTATGTATTGCATTGTACTGCTGCCAGGAAGACAACAAATTTCAGGACATATGCCGGTGATATTAAACCTGATTCTGATTTAGGGAGCTAGGGGAGTTTGAGAAGGCAGAGAGATGCACAGACATGGAGGGATTTAAGAACTAAAAACAGTGGTGTTAGTGGTCATGAATCTAATTTGAATATCCATGTTGATGAATGAATGGAATTTAATATGGTATTGAATATTTTGCAGCAAGAGATTTTAGAAGGATGCCTGTATTCAACAGACTGAATATGATTGATAATGGAAGAATTAAAAATACTCAAATTCAGTTTTCTCTTATTATGAATGATTGTCATCATTACTTTATACAGAGCTATATCCAACAAAAGCACAGTTAAATGTGAAAACCAGTAATGGAATGAGAAAAGGACACTTGCATAATGAAAGCCAACAGAGCAGGAGAAGATATCTGAGTGAAAATAATCAGCCAGTTTGAAACATTGAGCCTTTGAGCTGAGACTAAAATTACACCAGGACACTGAATATTTTGCTTGGATAGAAGATCAGAGATAATTAATTTATCATTTGCACTCTGCCTTATAATCTCCAGACAGCTGGAAATTTGGCAAAAATCTGTATTTAGATCTTTGGTGAAATGAGCCCTTGGTCTCCCAGAGGAAGCAATGGCTGTATGGATGTTTGCAGCTGTGCTAAATAGAGAGAAAATGGGAAAAGAAGACAAAACAAACAAAAGATTGGACAGCCCTGTGAGAAACTGCACAAAGAGATTCAGGGAACAATTTACCTACAGAGACAAAATGGTGAAACCCCAACAATTTGATTTGATTTTCATTTGGAAGGTGCAATTTCACTCTGAAGATATCATGAAATTACTTGTGGACCATATCCTTCATATGGGAATGGTGAGACTCCATCACTTGATAAATGAACAGACTTACCTTCTACTCCACTGTTAGATACTTCCATTTGCAAAAGTTTTGACATTATTTAGTAACTGTAGTGCACATGCACTAACCATGCAGTAAGGGCTATAGACCTGCATTGTTTGGAAGTGGCTTTAATACAAAGGTTTAACACAGTGCTGAACTGAATTGAAAAGGTTGCCCTGCATTGATCTGATTAATCTGAAATTAACAACATTGCTTGGTGGTTGTTTATCTCCAGGGTTGGATGGAGAAAAGTTGTTTGGCTTTCTGCTTGAGTCACCATGGTTTTTGATGCACTTATGAAGATAGAATATAGTTCATAGCTCTTTGAAAATGGCTACACAGGCCAATAGGGTGATTAAGAAGGCTTATGGAATGCTTTCTTTTATGAGTTGAGGCATTAAGTTTGAAGGTCAAGAGGTTATGTTGCAACTTTATAGAACCCTGGTTGCCCCACTATAGGAAGGATGTTGAGGCTTTGGAGAGGGTTCAGGAAGTTTACCAGATCTGCCTGCTTTAAAGGGCATGTGCTATCATGAGAGGCTGGCCAAACATGGATTGCTTTCTCTGGATTGACAGAAGGTGATGGGAGATCTGATAGAATTTTATAAGATTATGAGAGGCATAGGTAGAGTAGACAGGGAGTATCTTTATCCCAGGGTGGAAGTGTCTAATACCCTAATACCAGAGGGCATACAACAAAGGTAAATGAGCATAGGTTCAAAGGGGAAGTGAGGGGTAAGGCTTTTACTCAGAGAATGGAGGCTTTTACCTGGAATGCACAGCCCGATATGGTGGTAGAGGCAAATAGATTAGAAGCTTTTAGATGAGGAAGATGGAGGGATATGGACATTGTGCAGGTAGGAGGGAATAGTTTTTAGGTTATTTTGATTTGATTTTTGCTTGTTTGGCACAATATTGTGAGCTGAAGGGCCTGTTCCTGTGCTTTATTGTTCTATGTTCTATGTTCTATGTTCTAATATATAGAATTCCTAGAAAAGGTAGCACAGTAGTTAGTGTAATGTGATTGCAGTGCCAGCAACCTGGGTTTAATTCCCATCACTGTCTATAAGGAGTTTGCATGATCTCCCTGTAGCCACATGGGATTCCTTTGCATGCTCGGTTTCCTCCCACTTTTCAAAGATGTACAAGGTAGTAAGTTAATTGGTCACATGAGTGTAATTGGGCAGTGTGGGTTCGTTAGGCCAGAAGGACCTGTTACCTTGCTTATCTTGAAATAAAATACATAAATATTAATCCTGTGTAAATGCAAGAATAATGAAACACATTCAAGATGGAAGATGCATATGACAAAGAAGAAGCAGGGGGAATGATGATGTTCCTAAGCTTTTGAATCTTATGAAGTCATGATTCTGGGAGTTTCTGTCATTGTAAACTTAGTTACGTATAGATGCTTAGATTTATAAAGAAATAGACCATAGAAGAAAACATCTCAAACCCCTGAGTCCATGCTCACTAAGAACCACCACTAATTTTATCTTTACCCCACTTTATATTCTCCCTGCATTTGCTTCAATTTGCCCTTGATTTTGCTGCTCACCTACACCTTAGGAGCAATTACAATGGCCTTTACTTGGAGACAGCCAAAATAGCATGAATGTTACCTGATAAATAAATGCAACAAGTGTTAGCCTCTGACATTAATGTGTGGAATTCATAAATTTCATGACTTGATTTATTTGCTTGCTTCTCTATTGTGGATGAGATTATTTTTTAATCAGTATTCATTGTCCACAGGGAAATCTTTCATCTGTCAACTCCTTTGCAATGTCCTTTTGAAGACAACTGTTGAATATGTTTCCAACCTTTCAAGCAGTGTAATTAAGCTCCTAATATTTCTTAATCTCTTTGATGGTTATTTAACCAATAATATTAAAATTTCAGCAACTGAAACCGATTGAATATTGAAAGACCTGGGTAGAGTGGACATGGAGAGGATGTTTCCTATAGTGGGGGTGTCTAAGATCGGAGGGCATGCCTCAGAACTGTGAATGTACCTTTAGAACACGAGGGGCCATTTCTATAACCAAAGAACAGTGTATCTTCAGAACTCATTTCCATAGACAGCTCTGGAAACCAAGTCATTGGGGATATTTAAAGTGGAGGTTGGTAGGTTCTTGATTAGTAAGGGTGTCAGGGGTATTTGGGGTAGAAGGCAGGAGAATGGCGTTGAGAGAGATAATAAACCAACCATGATGGAATAGCAGAGCAATCTTGTTGGGTTGAATGGCCTAATTCTGCTCCTATGTCTTATGGTCTTATGGTAACTTCACTCTTAAGATATTGGCAAGTGTTTCTCCCCCTTACTTAAACCCTTCATGATTTTGCACATCTGTATCAAACCCTTTAGACTTAATGGAGAACCACTTTGCTTTCTTCAATCAGTCCATATAAATGTTAGTCCTCATTCCAGAAGCCTGGAATATGGAATGTTCTTAGTCTTTATAATTGAATATCACGCTAAGCATACTCTCCAAACCTTTCAGGAAGCTATGATTACACATGTTTGTACTTTAATCCATTGTGCACCAGTGCCCTGTGCTTCATCACATGTCAATGACCGATTATGTCATTAGGCTTTGGTAGAGTTTCGGAAATCAGCATCCCATCTTGTGATTCAACTTTCTGAGTGTTTACCTCTTCTATGGCTTCATGTTTCCAACTGTCTATTTTAGGTGGAATATATAGGTAGAATTCAAAGATGGAATTTTCGGTTTCTTCAGTCTGCTTTCATCTTTTATAATGACAGCAGCCTGTTTCAGGTCAATGTTTCCCCCAACATGACATGAAAGGTATTTCCTTTGCATTACATGTGGAAATATGAATAATTCTTTTTTTTTGCTGAACCACAATGCTCTCTGTTCCATGGGAAGAAAATCCAGAATATCTACATACACATCATGATGGATGTGGAGAGTATGGAAAAGTCATCGGAAAATATTCCAACAAGGGGATAGGGAAAACTGCATAGCAACAAGTAAACATCAGAGGCTAGGATTACTCAAACATTGAAGTGATGGAATCTTAACAGATGATGAATATATTTAATTAACAACTTCTGAAAGCCTCAGAAAGAAACTGGCACCAGGCTCCATATAAAAAGAAACAGTGCCTATGAATTGTGTGTACATGCATTCCTTAAATGATAGCTCTCTTCTCTTGAGTCAAAAGGGAATAAAAAGTCTGTTAGCTTTGTGAATAACATCATTTTCCATATGATTTAATATTAAAGCTGCTTTAGGAGCTTGAGAAGGACATACAGATACGGAAGGCACTGGCGTGGAGGGCTATCAACGACATGAAGGAAATCTGGAAGTTGAACCTGACCAGAGGGCTTAAAAAGAGGATCTTCATAGCAGTCATAGAGTCCATTCTCATGTACGGATGTGAAACGTGGACACTCACCAAGACTATGCAAAAGTCTCTAGATGGTTGCAATACATGAATGCTCCGGATGGCTCTTGACGTGAGTTGGCAACAGCACATGACGAACATCGAGCTCTATGACAACCTACCGATGCTCACCACTAAAATCAAGGCGGAAGACTGCAACTAATGGTGCACTGTCTATGCCACCCCGAGCTACCTGCCAGCCTAGTCATCATATGGGAGCCCAAGCATGGAAGGATGAACACTGGGCACCCTCCCAAGACTATAGTCAACACGCTCCTAGAAGACAGCGGTGCGGCTAATATAGATGAACTGAACACACTGTTGAGGGCGAGGAAGAAGTGGAGAGTCGTCATCGTGCCCGACGCTGGACCCCTAGGCCTGAGTCAACGTAGTAGTAGTAATCTCTGAAGAGAATAGAGAGTGTTAGCTCCGCAGTTAGGATCGATTAACAAGTTCAATTCTGCATAATTCTTAAAAGTCTTTGATGATTATTTTGACATGGTATTACGACATGACCTGGTATGGACACACTAATTCCCATGGTACTCCTGTATGGGCTGGTATGGAAGCACCAATGCCTATGGTACTCCCACAAGGCACTCTGCACAGCTTGATATGGTAATACCAATACCCATGGTACTACTACATGGCCTGGTATGGAAACTTCAGTATCCATGGTATTTCTACATAGCCAGGTATGGAAACATCAGTACCTATAGTACTACTACATGGTCTGGCATGGAAACATCAGTATCCATGGTTTTCCCCCATGGTCTGGTATAGAAACATCAGTGCCTATAGTACTCCTACATGGCCAGGTATGGAAAAATCAGTATCCATTAAGGGTAAATTTGTGGTTTAAAAAAAGGCAAATGCAATGTTGGTATTTATTTCAAGGGGAATAGAATATAAGATGCCCATATTGAGTTCATAAATCAATCTGTAATGTTCACATCAATCCTACATCACATTCACGCAAGTAACTAGCCTTTACAAGTTGGTTTGCCACCAACAAAAAACATTAATATTAACTGGTGAAGGTAAAACCTGTTTGAAATCAATATTGTATTTCCTTTTTTGAAGTAGATGTCATATTTGAAAATATTTGTTATTGTAATATTCCATTCCTGGCTTGATGTTGTCTACCTTACTTATGCATTGGAGCAACTGGGAGCGTGTATCATCCGTGTTTACTCATCGCTGTTACCTGCTGTATGAACTCTGAACAATAAGGCATGTGTCTTTCAAAGTACAGTGTGGCTCCCCTCATATTCCTGTCAAGATTAACTTTGAGGTTTGGGAGTCAGTAATGAGTGGTATCCATGAATGGCTTTTGTTCCATGTTCAACTCTTCCACTATCTCCATCGCTGATCCCTGAAATTCCAGTGGTCCAGTCAGTAGCAGGAGCAGGCCACAGTGATGAGGTTTATTGCAGGTCAGCGACGCTTGTTTAAAAGTACCGAAGGGACAAGCAGGGCCATTGTCGGGGCAGCCATTGTTGGGAGTAGGCCAATGGTGAGAGTAGGAGTGTCAGGTTTTGGCTCAAAAGAGGTGTTGGCTCTGAGTAAGCTTCTGTTAAGGTTTCCTTTTTTCCCTTTCTTACTGTACCTAGTGTAGTAACTAGCTGTTATGTATTCTTCATGCTGGATGTTGGAGTCCTGGGAGACCCAGAATCTCCCAAGGAATCACATCTACATGAAGAGCATCCAATTGCAGCTCCTTGAAGACCATGTTAGGGATGTGGAGCAGCAGCTGGATGACCATCAACTTGTATGGGAGTGTGACGAGAATACACATAAAATTAAGATGTTTGCTGGCCTGGGTTAGCATCAGTGACATCAGCAAGTGGTCTGCCACCTGCCCTCAGGGGAAGGAGAGATAAGGAACAATGGAGCAGCGTCTGGAGATGTGTAATGAAGGAACGGGGGAGAGAGAGCTGTCTGGAGCGGCTCCCCTCTTTGAACCTTGAACTGTTTGAAGTGATGGACAGGCGATACCCCAGCAGGGGGATAAAAAGGGACAGGTTCGCTAAGGCAGACACACACGCCACCCGAGGTAACGAGACCCTGGAAGCGGTGCGCCTCTCACGAGTGGGTGAGAAGTATCAGACAACGACCAGGGTGGAAAGGTACGATCAGCGGGAACCCGGTGTGTGTCCGCCCTTGCCTGGGTGCCGGGTTCACTGCAGAGGATCGACCGTATCTGGAGGAGGGGTCACAGTCGGTGACCTCAGGTGACATCACCAAGGACCCGCCCAAAAGTTGCTTGTGAGCTATCTCGCCGGTCTGTGAGTGAAGCCGTTCTGAATGATCAGTTGTTCCTGTTCTATCTCTCTCTTCCCCCCACGTTGTCCATCGCCAGGGCAACGATTACTGCGAACTGAACTACTAAACTGGACTGAACTTTGAGTCACTTTTAAATTTGGTCATTTACCCCTAGACAACGATAGAGCTTGATTGATACTGTTATCTTAATTCTGTGCACATGTGTGTTTATCATCGCTGAACTGTTGCATTTATTATCCTTTCGATTACTGTGTTGCTTGTTTCTTTAATAAAACTTTCTTAGTTCTAGTACTCCAGACTCCAACTGAGTGATCCATTTCTGCTGGTTTGGCAACCCAGTTACGGGGTACGTAACAGGAGATTGAGGAGATAATTTATCAGAGTTACAGGGAAGTAGTCACCCCTAAGTTGCAGGAGGCACGTACTTGGGAGACTGTCAGGAGAAATAGAAATGTGAATAGGCAGTTGGTATAGAGCAACCCTGAGGCCATTCCTCTCAATAATAAGTAAACCATTTTGGATACTCTTGTGGGGGATGACCTCTCAGGGGATTGCCATGGAGACCAGGTAACTGGCACAGAGCACAGGTCTGTGGTGCAGAAGGGAAAGAGGTAAAAGAGGGGAGTGATAGTGATAGGAGATTCAATAGTCAGGGGAACAGACAGGAGATTCTATAGATGTGAACGGGACACCCGGATGGTATGTTGCCTCCCTGATGCCAGGTAGAGAGCTAGGTAGAAAACTGAGAAGCAGGACATCCAGGGTAGCAATTTCTGGATTGCTGCCTATGCAACACGCCAGTGAGGGTAGAAGCAGGATGTTTTGGCAGATTAATGTGTGGATGAGAAGCTGGTACAGGGGCAGGGCTTCAGGTTCTTGGATCATTGGCATCTCTTCTGGAGGAGGTATGACCTGTTCAAAAGTGACGGGTTGTACCTAAACCCGAGGGTGACGAATATTCTTGTGAGCAAGTTTGTCAGAGCTGTTGGGGAGAGCTTAAACTAATTTGGCAGGGGGTGTGAACCAGAGTGAAGGGACTCAGGATAGGATGGATGGAAAAAAAGCCAAGGTAGTATGCAATCAGACTGTCAGGAAGGGCAGGCAGATGATAGGACAAAATTGCAGCCAGCAGGGTGATTATCAGTGTATTCGGGGTGCAGAATCAAAACTGTAGCAAATATAGTACTCAAAGCCTTAAATCTCAATGCACAAAGTAGAAGAAATAAGATGGATGATCTTGTTGCACTATCACAGATTGTCAGGTATGATGTTATGGCCATCACTGAATCATGGCTGAAGGATGGTTGTAGTTGGGAACTGAATGTCTAAGGTTATACATTGTATCGGAGGGAGAGGAAGGTAGATAAAGCAGGTGGTGTGGCTCTGCTGGTAAAGAATGGCATCAAATCGGTAGAAAGATATTGGATTGGAAGATATTGAATTCTTGTGGGTTGAATTAAAAAGCAGCAAGGGTAAAAAGGCCCTGATGGGAGTTATATACAGGCCTCCCAACAGTAGCTGGGACGTGGACCACAGATTACAACAGGAAATAGAAAAGGCGTGTCAAAAGGGCAATGCTATGATAGTCATGGGAGATTTTAACATGCAGGTCAATTGGGAAAATTAGGTTGGTAATAGATCTCAAGAGAGTGAGTTTGTTGAATACCTTTGAGGTGGTTTTTTAGTGCATTTTGTCATTGAGCCCTCTGGGGGATCAGCTATACTCAATTTGGTGTTATGCAATGAATCAGAGGTAATTAGGGAACTTAAGGTAAAAGAACTGTTAGGAAACAATGGTCAGAATATGATTGAGTTCAACTTGAAACTTGATAGGGAGAAAGTAAATTCTGACGTAGCAGTATTTCAGTGAAGTAAAGGAAATCACAGTGATATGAGAGAGGAGTTGGTCAAGGTAAACTGGAAGGAGCTGTTGGCAGGGATGTCAGCAGAGCAGCAATGGTGTGAGTTTCTGGGAAAAATGAGGAAGGTGCAGGATAGATGTATTTCAAAGAGAAAGAAATACTTGAATGGAAAAATAGTACAACTATGGCTGACAAGGGAAGTCAAAGCTAATGTAAAAACAAAAGAGAAGGGATACAACAACACAAAAATTAGTGGTAAGCCAGAGGATTGGGAATCTTTTAAAAATCTACAGAGAGCAACTAAAGGAATCATTAGGAGGAAAAAGATGAAATATGAAAGCAAGCTACCAAACAATATCAAAGTGAATAGTAAGAGCTTTTTAAAGTATGTAAAAAATAAAAAGATGAGAGTAGATATAGGACTGCCAGACAATGAGGCTGGGGAAATAATAATGGGGGACAAGGAGATGGCAGATGAACTAAGTGAGTATTTTGCATCAGTCTTCACTAGCAGTGTGCCAGATGTTGAAGGTGTAGGGGAAGAGAAGTGAGTGCAGTTACTATTACAAGGGAGAAGGTGCTCAAAAAGATGAAAAAACTAAGGGTATATAAATCACCCGGAGCAGATGAACTGCACCATAGGGTTCTGAAAGAGGTAGCGATAGAGATTGTGGAGGCATTAGTGGTGATCTATCAAGAATCATTGGACCCTGGCATGGTTCCAGAGGACTGGAAAATTGTAAATGTCACTGCACTATTTAAGAAAGAGGGAGGCAGCAGAAAGGAAATTACAGACCAGTTAGTCTGACTTCAGTGGTTAGGAAGATGTTGCCGTCAATTGTTAAGGATAAGGTTATGGAATACTTGGTGACACAGGACAAGATAGGACAAAGTCAGCATGGTTTCCTTAAGGGAAAATCTTGCCTGATGAATCTGCTGGAATTCTTTGAGGAGATTGCAAATAGGATAAATAAAGTGGATGCTGTATATTTGGACTTTCAGAAGGCCTTTGACAAGGTGCCACACATGAGGCTGCTTACCAAGTTAAGTACCCATGGTATTACAGGAAAATTACTAACATGGTCAGAGCAACACACATCAAAGTTGCTGGTGAACGCAGCAGGACAAGCAGCATCTGTAGGAAGAGGTGCAGTCGACGTTTCAGGCCGTTTCAGAACTCTTCCTTCAGTTAGTCCTGACGAAGGGTCTCGGCCTGAAACGTCGACTGCACTTCTTCCTACAGATGCTGCTTGGCCTGCTGCGTTCACCAGCAACTTTGATGTGTGTTGCTTGAATTTCCAGCATCTGCGGAGTTCCTGTTGTTAACATGGTCAGAGCATTGGCTGATTGGTAGGAGGCAGTGAGTGGGATTAAAATTATCCTTTTCTGGTTGGCTGCCAGTGACTAGTAGTGTTCCACAGGGGTTGGTGTTGGGACCACTTCTTTTTATGCTGTATGTCAATAATTTAGATGATGGAATAGATGGCTTTGTTGCTAAGTTTGCAGATGATACAACAATTGGAGGAGGGGCAGGTAGTGTGGAAGCAACAGGTAGGCTGCAGAAGGACTTAGACAGATTAGGAGAATGGGCAAGTAAGTGACAAATGAAATACAAAGTTGGAAAATGGATGGTCATGCACTTTGGTAGTAGAAATAAATGTACAGACTATTTTTTAAATAATAGAAAATCTAAAAATCTGAGATGCAAAGGGACTTAGGAGTCCTTGTGCAGAACATACGAAAGGTTAATTTGCAGGTTGAGTCAGTAGTGAAGAAAACAAACACAAAATTAACATTCATTGTAAGAGGTCTAGAATAAATAAAAAGGCATCCGTTAGTCTTGCGAGACCATGGATCTGCACTTGGAAAGTCTTCACTCTCCAGGGTGCAGGCCTGGGCAATGTTGTATGGAAGACTGGCAGTTGCCCATGCTGTAAGTCTCTCCTTTTTACGACATTGATGTTGTCCAAGGGCAGGGCAAGGGCTGATACAGCTTGGCACCCGTGTCATCGCAGAGCACTGTGTGGTTAAGTGCCTTGCTCAAGGACACAACACTCTGGGGATCGAACTCATGACCTTCAGATCGCTAGTCCAATGCCTTAACCACTTAGCCACGTGCCCACACAGGTCTAGAATACTAGAGCAGAAATGTGATGTTGAGGCTTTGTGTATTGTGAACAGTTCTGGGCTCCTCATCTAAGAAAAGAGATGCTGGCATTGGAAAGGTTTCAAAGGAGGTTTATAAGGATGATTCTGGGAATGAAAGGGTTATCATATGAGGAATGTTTGATAGCACTGGTCTGTACTCGCTGGAATTTAGAAGGATGAAGGGGGATCGCATTGAAACCTTTTGAATGTTGAAAAGCCTACACAGAGTAGATGTGGAAAGGATCTTCCTTCTGGTGGAGGAGTCTAGGATAGGAGGAACCAGCCTCAGGATAGAGCAGTGTCCAATTACAACAGAGACGTGGAGAAATTTCTTTAGCCAGAGGGTAGTGAATTTGTAGAATTTATTTCCACAGGCAGCTGTGGAGGCCAAGTCATTGGGTGCATTTAAGGCAGAGCTTGATAAATTCTTGATTGAACACTGCATCAAACATTACAGGGAGAAGGCTAGGGAGTGGGGCTGAGGAGGGAAAAAAGGATCAGCCATGATTGAATGGTAGAGCAGACTTGATGGGCCAAATGGCCTAATTCTACTCCTATGTTTTAAGGTCTTATGGTATAAGTTTATAGCGCTGGCCAGAGATAAACAGAGTAGCACCACATTGAGCCCACCTGTGTGTTCAATGAATCAGCAACCAATATCACAACAACTGAATAGTGATTTCAAATTCACACTTTTGCTAACACAGGTATTTTGCATTACCTTATATAACCAAGAAAGTGATTAAAGATGGAAGTAAAGAATGACAGTGTTTTGGATATTGGACCTGGTAGTGAAAGGGCAAAACTGCAAAGATTTGCAGAACTAGGTTTCAATGAAAGAAAAGTGAACATGATTAAGGTGGTGACTGAAAAGGAGTATGAAATTCATACCTTAGAAGTTCAAGACACTTTTTTGACAAAAATATGTTTATTCCAACTTCTATATTACAATAGCACTACAACAAAAACACTAGAATGATGATAACTAACACAAACTAAATTAAAATATTCCCTTCCAGATCTAGGAAGCATTCAGCTCCTCTGGTGCCCCATAGTTCTGGAACACCTCCATGGTACTTTGGACACCATTTGTTCTTTCTCCAGGGTTACCTGGAAAATTACCAGGCAGTCGGCCTGGGTGGAGTCCTTGGTAAATGAACGCCTCTCGGTCTGGGTACTGAATCCTGACAGTTGCTCATAAGTACACAAGTAGTTTGAATGAGAGTAACAAGTCAGAAAGAAAGGATGCAGATTGAAATTAATCAACTAAAATATCAACCAGTATCACAATCACAAAGAAGATGGGTGAGAATAACAAAATCTGCTTTCTTAAATGCAAGCAGTGTAACAAGTCCAACAGCTCTGGTATTCCCAGTACTAATCAGGGCTGAAACTACGCAACAAGGTGGTCTCAGGAAGCACAGTGGGAAGAATGATCCCTGCTCATTCCATAAAGAAGCTGGATATATACTGTATGTAGCCTCCAAACTAATGGCATGAACATCAATTTCTACAACTTCCAGTGACTTCTGTCCCCCTGTCCACCTCTCTTTTTGTATTCTGATGACCATCTCACCCCTTCTCTTCTCCTTACCTTTCCATCACCTCCCTTTGGGTCACCTCCCCTTTCCCTTTCTTCTGTGATCTACTGTGCTCTCCTATAAGATTCCTTCTTCTTCAGCTCTTTACCTCTTTCTCCTATCACCTGACAACTTCTTACTTCATTCCTCCTTCCCCCACCCACCTGCCTTCCCTTTCACCTGGTGTCACTTATCAACTGCCAGGTTGTATTTATTCCTGTCTCCCATCTTCTTATTCTTATTCTGCTCCCTTCCTTTCTAGTCCTGATGAAGGGTCAAATTGTTGACTGTTTATTCCTCTCCATCGATTCAAGATTTGATTGTTTATTGTCATTCATCAGAATGTAAAGGTAAACAAAATGATTGTTACTATGGATCCAATGCAGCATAAAAGAGAACCACAATAAGCATAAAGCATACCACAGTGAAAATACAATCGCTATTAATTCACTTACGTATAGATGTTACCTGATTTGCTGAGTTCCTCCAGCATTTTGTGTGTGCTGTAGATTTCCAGCATCTACAGAATCTCTTGAGATTATGGATATATATATGGCTGTAAAAATGAATTCTAGAACATGATAAAATACACCAGGATAACATTGCCGTTCCTGTTGTGTCAGTCAGCAGAATATGCAGAAAACTCTGGAGGGCTGAGTATTTAGTGATGGAGACCTGAGAATGGATGAACATTTGGAAAAATTGCTTGATAATATTTTTATTGTTTGAGGAGTGTTAAGGAGGCTTAAAAACGGTTTCTACTTTGCTGTTATAAGACTATTGAATAGTTCCCTCGGACAATAAGATAGATTCTAGACCTCGTAATCTATATCATTATGATCCTTGCTGTTACTTTGCTGTTATGAGACTATTGAATGGTTCCCTAGGACAATAAAATAGATTCTAGACCTCGTAATCTATATCATTATAATCCTTGCTGTTACTTTGCTGTTATAAGACTATTGAATGGTTCCCTAGGACAATAAGATAGATTCTAGACCTCGTAATCTATATCATTATGATCTTGTACCTTATTGTTTACCTGCATTGCACTTTCTCTGTAACTGTTACATTATATTGTGCATCTGTTATTGTGCAAGTTTCAAGCTTCAAGATTATTTAATCTCATTTCTTGTACAAAAGTGTAAAGGAGAACAAAATAATTGTTACTCTGGATCCAATGCAATACAAACCCCCACAAAAGATGAAGAACACAATAATAACAAAAAAACACAAGAAATATAAATACCCAAGATATCTTATATACAGAGATTGATCATATGTCGATGAAGTGATGCTAGGCTGAACATAAGGTGTTATCTTGAGTTTCTTCAATGCACTTTGTAATGCATCGATCTGAATGAGCAGTAGGCAGCACAAGTTTTTCGCTGTAAGTCAGTGGAGGCAATAATCATAAAACAAACCAGATGAGTAACAGATTCCACCATGGCTGCAGATAGCCTGTGAATAGTTTGGTCTTCTTGGTTGATTCACCATTCCTCATTCTGTTGTTCCCGGTGCTGTGGCTCCAGGGTATGTTGAGCCTATTACCAAAAGACCGTAAGGCAGAGGAGCAGAATTAGGACATTCAGCCTATCGAGGCTGCTCTGCCATTCCATCATGGCTGATCCAAGATCCCACTCAACCCCATTCACCTCAATTCTTGCCATATGCTATGATGCTCTGACCGATCAGGAACAGATCAACTTTTACCTTAAGTATACCCATGGACTTTGTCCGCTGCAGTCTGTGGTAGAGCATTCTACATATTCACTACTCTCTGCCTAAAGAATTTCCATCTTGTCTCCATTCTAAAAGGTCGCCCCTCAATTCTGTGCCTTCTCTAGTTCTGAATGCCCCCACCATAGGAAACATCCTCTCGACATCCACCCTATCTAGTCCTTTCAACATTCGGTAGGTTTCAATGAGATCTGCCCACATTATTCTAGATTCCAGTGAATACAGCCCAAAGCTGCCAAGTGCTCCTCATATGTTAATCCCTTTATTCCTCGAATCATCCTTGTGAACTTCCTTTGGACTTCTTCCAATGACAACACATTCTTTCTGAGATATCAAGCCCAAAACTGTTGACAATACTCCGTGTGGCCTGAGTAGTGACTTGTAAAGCCCCAGCATTATGTTCTTGCTTTTATATTCTATTCCCCTTGAAATAAATGCCATCATTGCACTTCCCTTCTTTACCACAGACTCAACCTGTAAATTAACCTTCTGGGAATCTTGCACCTCTGATGTTTGAACCTTCTCCCCATTTAGATAATAGTTCTCACTATTGTTCCTTTTACCAAAATGCATTATCATACATTTCCCAACACTGTATTCCATCTGCCACTTTTTTGCCCATTCTTCCATTTTGTTTAAATCTGCTGCATTCGCATTGCTTCCTCAGCACTAACTACCCCTATCCTATTCATTGACAAACATTGTGAAGAGTAGCGGTCCCACTAGTTACCAGCAGCCACTGAAGAACACCATTAGTCACCAGCAGCCAACCAGAAAAGGCCCCCTTTATTCCCATCCGCTCCTTCCTGCCTGCCAGCCCATTTTATCTTGTTAAGCAGCCTCATGTGTGACAGCTTATCAAATGCCTTCTGAAAATCCAAGTAAATCCAATCCACTGCTTCTCTTTTGTCCAACCTACTTGTTACTTGCTAAAATCTCTAACAGATTAGTCAGTGGAGATTTTCCTTTACAGAAACCATGGTGACTTTGACTTGTTTTACCATTAGACTCTAAGTACCCTGAAACCTCATCCTTAATAGACTCCAACACTTTCCCAAACACTGAGGATAGGCTAACTGGCCTATAATTTCCCTTCTTTTGCCTTCCTCCCTTTTTGAAGAGTGGCGTGACATTTGCAATCTGCTGTATTCTGGGCCTATGCCAGAATCAAGTGATTCCGGAAAGATCATAACCAGTGTTGATTATAGTAGAACGCAGACGCAACAGGAGCATTCCCACGCAGATCCAACAAAGAGCTTGAAAAAGCAGCAACTTTTTCAACAGGAGTTGTTGAGTGGCATACTGCGCAGCCACAACAGGAGCGTTCCCACGCCGGTCAAAGAGCTTGAAAAAGCAGCAACTTTTTCAACAGGAGTCATTGATTGGAGTACAGTCCAGATACAACAGGAGCATTCCCACGCAGGTCCGACAAAGATTTTCAATGGGAAACCCAGTCTCTATAAAAGAGAGGTACCACCTAGCAAAGCAGTCATCACGGAAGTGGTTATCATATGAGTAGTCTGAGTCACAGTAGGAAGGCTTTGGCTCAAACAGGGCTTCAGTGAGAACAGATGAATATTTCTTATTCATCTCTAGAGAGAACATGTCTACAGAGCCATTGCTCTGTTCTGGGTGTCAGATGTGGGATTTCTAGGAGACTACCAGCTTCCCTGATGGCCACAGCCATGCCAGGGCATCGAGATGCAGTTCCTTAGAGAACATATTAGGGAACTGGAGCTGCAGCTCGATGACCTTCAACTTGTTAGAGAAAGTGAAGCAATGATGGACACGAGCTACAGAAAAGTAGTCATCCCAAGGCTACAGGAGACAGATAAAAGGGTGACTGACAGGAGAGGGAAGGGGGAATGCTAGATAGTGGAGAGCATCCCTGTGGTCATCCCTCTCAACAAAAAGTATTGTATTTTGGGTCCTGTTCCGTGAATGTCAGGGAACAGGAGTGAGTGCCATTACTATTACAAAAGAAAACGTGAGTTGAATTGAATTGACTTGACTTTATTTCCTGTTCATTAATACAAATAGCTAATTAGCCAATCATGTGACAGCAACTCAATGCATTAAAGCATGCTGTCATGGTCAAGAGGTTCCATTGTTGTTCAGAGCAAACATCAGAATAGGGAAGAAATATGACCTAAATGATTTTGACCTTGGCATGATTGTTGATGCTAGATGGTTTGAGTATCTCAGAGACTGCTGATCTGTGGGGATTTTACTCATAGTCATAGACTCATAGATAAGTACAGCAGGGAAACAGACCCATCCCCATCTAGTCTGTACCAGACCATTTAAACTGCCTTTCACATCGACCTGTACCGGGACCGTAGCCCTCCATTCCTCCATCCAAACATCTCTTAAATGTTAAATTGAGTTTGCATGAGTCACTTGTGCTGATATCTCGTTCCACACACTTACGACTCTCTGAGTGAAGAAGTTTCCCCTCGTGTTCCCCTTAAACTTTTCACCTTTCCCCTTAACCCGTGAACTCTGGTTATAGTCCCATCCAATCTCAGTGGGAAAAGCTTGCTTGCATTTACCCTATCTATACCACTCAAAATTTTGTATACCTCTATCAAATCTTCCCTCAATCTTCTACATTCCAAGGAATAAAGTGCAAACTATTCAATCTTTCCTTATAATTCAGGTCCTCTTGTCCCAGCAACGTTCTTGTATATTTTATCTGTACTCTTTCAAGCTTCTTTATATCTTTTCTGTAGGTAGGTGACCAAAACTGCAACCAATCTTCCAAATTAGGCCTCAGCAATATCTTTAAGTTTTACAACTTTAAATTCCATCTGCCCTTTTTCAGCTTATTTTTCCAACTGGTCTAGATCCCACTCTGATAGCCTTCTTTGCTGTCCACAACTCCCCCACTCTTGGTGTCAGCTGTGAATTTGCTGATCCAGTTAACTACATTATTATCCAGATCATTGACATAGATGACAAACAATAACAGACCTAGCACCTCCAGTCAGAGATGCAACCATCTAGTACCACTTTCTGCCTTCTCCCACAAAGCCAATGTCTAATCCAATTTACTACCTCATCTTGAATGCCCAGCGACTGAACCTTCTTGACCATCCTCCCATGCAAAAAATCCAATAAAGATCTCCCCGATCTCTTTTGGCTCCATGCACAGCAATTTCTAGAGTCTACAGGGAATGGTGTGAAAAACAAAAAAAAATCTAGTGAGTGGCAATTCTATAGGTGAAAATGCCTTGTTAATGAGAGAGATCAGAGGAGAATGTAGACTGGTTCAAACTGACAGGAAGGTGACGTACAACTTTACAACAGTGGTGTGCAGCAGATCATCTCTGACACACAACATGTCGAATATTGAAGTGGATAGGCTCCATCAGCAGAAGCCTTGTTATTAGGTTATTTGGTAAGTAGCTACTGAATGTTGATAAAATTATCAGAGACAGATAGTCAATGTCTTTTTCTAATAGTGGGATATCATAAACCAGAGTATACAAGTGTAAAGTCAGAGGAATGAGTCTTAAAAGACATCTGCAGGTTTGGTACTTAACACAGATAGAGACTGAGATCGGGTTTGTGCTGACAGATGAGGTGATGGAGCCAGATAACATCTCCACAATTATTTTAGACAATAGACAATAGGTGCAGAAGTACACCATTCGGCCCTTCGAGCCTGCACCGCCATTCTGAGATCATGGCTGATCATCTACTATCAATACCCGGTTCCTGCCTTGTCCCCATAACCCTTGATTCCCCTATCCATAAGATACCTATCTAGCTCCTTCTTGAAAGCATCCAGAGAAATGGCCTCCACTGTCTTCTGAGCAGCGCGTTCCACAACTCCACAACTCCACAACTCTCTGGGAGAAGAAGTTCCTCCTCAACTCTGTCCTAAATGACCTACCCCTTATTCTTAAACCATGCCCTCTGGTTCTGGACTCTCCCAGCATCTGGAACATATTTCCTGCCTCTATCTTGTCCAATCCCTTAATAATCTTATATGTCTCAATCAGATCCCCCCTCAATCTCCTTAATTCCAGCGTGTACAAGCCCAGTCTCTCTAACCTCTCTGCGTAAAGACAGTCCGGACGTCCCAGGAATTAACCTAGTGAACCTACACTGCTCCTCCTCCACAGCCAGGATGTCCTTCCTTAACCCTGGAGACCAAAACTGCACACAATACTCCAGGTGTGGTCTCACCAGGGCTCTGTACAAATGCAAAAGGATTTCCTTGCTCTTGTACTCAATTCCCTTTGTAATAAAGACCAACATTCCATTAGCCTTCTTCACTGCCTGCTGCACTTGCTCATTCACCTTCAGAGACTGATGAACAAGTACTCCTAGATCTCTTTGTATTTCTCCCTTACCTAACTCCACACTGTTCAGATAATAATCTGCCTTCCTGTTCTTGCTCCCAAAGTGAATAACCTCACACTTATTCACATTAAACGCCATCTGCCAAGTTTCTGCCCGCTCACCCAGCCTATCCAAGTCACCTTGAATTCTCCTAACATCCTCATCACATGTCACACTGCCACCCAGCTTAGTATCATCAGCAAACTTGCTGATGTTATTCACAATGCCTTCCTCTAAATCATTGACGTAAATTGTAAACAGCTATGGTCCCAATATCGAGCCCTGTGGCACCCCACTAGTCACCACCTGCCATTCCGAGAAACACCCATTCACTGCTACCCTTTGCTTTCTATCCGCCAACCAGTTTTCTATCCATGTTAATATCCTCCCCCCAATGCCATGAGCTCTGATTTTACCCACCAATCTCCTATGTGGTACCTTATCAAATGCCTTCTGAAAGTCAAGGTACACCGCATCCACTGGATCTCCCGCGTCTATCTTCCTGGTTACATCCTCGAAAAACTCCAATAGATTAGTCAAGCGTGATTTGCCCTTGGTAAATCCACGCTGGCTCGGCCCAATCCTATCACTGCTATCAAGATATGTCGCTATTTCATCTTTAATAATGGACTCTAGCATCTTCCCCACTACTGATGTTAGGCTAATAGGGCTATAGTTCTCTGTTTTCTCCCTCCCTAATTTCTTAAAAAGTGGGATAATGTTAGCCATTCGCCAATCCTCAGGAACTGATCCTGAATCTAAGGAACATTGGAAAATGATCACCAATGCATCTGCAATTTCCAGAGCCACCTCCTTTATTACCCCAGGATGCAGACCATCTGGACCTGGAGATTTGTTAGCCTTCAGTCCCATCAGTCTACTCATCACCGTTTCCTTCCTAATGTCAATCTGTTTCAGTTCCTCTGTTACCCTATGTCCTTGGCCCATCCATACATCTGGGAGATTGCTTGTGTCTTCCCTAGTGAAGACAGATCCAAAGTACTTATTAAATTCGTCTGCCATTTCTCTGTTTCCCATAACAATTTCTCCCAATTCATTCTTCAAGGGCCCAACATTGTTCTTAACTATCTTCCTTCTCTTCACATACCCAAAAAAACTTTTGCTATCCCCCTTTATATTCCTAGCCAGCTTGCGTTCATACCTCATTTTTTCTCCCCGTATAGCCTTTTTAGCTAAGTTCTGTTGCTCCTTAAAAATTTCCCAATCATCCGTCTTCCCACTCACCTTAGCTCTGTTATACTTCTTTTTTACTGCTATGCTATCTCTGACTTCCTTTGTCAACCACTGTGGCCACTTTCCCCCCTTTGAATCCTTCCTTCTCAGGGGGATGAACTAATTTTGCACCTTGTGCATTATTCCCAAGAATACCTGCCATTGCTGTTCCACTGTCTTTTCTGCTAGGATATCTGACCTGTCAACTTTGGCCAGCTCCTCCCTCATGGCTCCATAGTCTCCTTTGTTCAACTGCAATACTGACACTTCTGATCTGCCCTTATCCCTCTCAACTTGCAGATAAAAACATCATATTATGGTCACTACCTCCTAATGGCTCCTTTACTTAAAGATCACTTATCAAATCCTGTTCATTGCACAACACTAAATCCAGAATAGCCTTATCCCTGGTCGGCTCTCGTACAAGCTGCTCCAAAAATGCATCCCGTAGGCACTCTACAAACTCCCTATCCTGGGGTCCAGTACCAGCCTGATTTTCCCAGTTCACCTGCATGTTGAAATCCCCCATAACTACTACGACATTTCCTTTGCCACATGCCATTGTTAACTCCCTATTCAACTTGCACCCAATATCCATGCTACTGATTGGGGGCCTGTAGATAACACCTATTAGGGTCTTTTTGCCCTTACTGTTCCTCAGTTCTATCCACACTGACTCTACTTCTCCTGATTCTATGTCCCCCGTTGCAAGGGACTGAATCTCATTCCTCACCAACAGGGCCACACCACCCGCTCTGCCCACCTTTCTGTCCCTTCGATAGCACGTATACCCTTGTACATTCAATTCCCAGGTCTGATCCCCCTGCAGCCATGTCTCCGTTATTCCAACAACATCATAGTTACCCATTCGCACCTGAGCTTCAAGCTCATCCGCCGTATTTCTGACACTTCGTGCATTCAGATATAGAATTTTTAACCCACTTCTCCTCTCTCTGTTTAAATCGCTGCCTATTGTGCATAACCCAGCTCCCCGAACTCTCACCGGGCTATACGCCCCTTGAATTTTGTTGTCCTTCTTAAATTTACTTACTCTTTCTGCACATTTAATTCCATGCTTCGTCAGACCATCCCTCTGCACGTGTATCCTCCTTATCACTCGTTCCGCCTCACCTTTCTCTACTTCACACTTAATATTCCGGAACCCTGTAGTCCCCACCTGTCCTTTATACTTCATGTCGCTATCCTCTCTCACATTCTGGATCCCTGCTCCCTGCAAATTTAGTTTAAACCCCACCAAGCAGCACTAGCAAACTTTCCTGCAAGAATGTTAGTACCCCTCCAGTTCAGGTGTAAACGGTCCTGTCGGAACAGATCCCACCTTCCCTGGAACAAAGCCCAATTATCTAAAAACCTGAAGCCCTCCCTCCTGCACCATCCTCTCAGCCACGTATTGATCTGTATAATCCTTCTGTTCCTTGCCTCACTCGCACGTGGCACAGGTAGCAATCCTGAGATTGTTACCCTGGAGGTCCTGCCCTTCAGCTTCGCACCTAACTCCCTGAACTCACTACACAGGACCCCCTCACTCTTCCTACCCACGATTAAGAGACACTTAATCAGGCATTTGGAAAGGAAAGGCATAGAAGATATAGTCCTAAGGTGGACAAGTAGGATTGATGAAGATGGGCTAAGTGGTTGGTGAACACATGGTGAGCTGAAAGCCCGTTTCAGTGCTGCATGACTCTGATGACTCCATACAACCGTGGACCACTGTCTACCATACATCTCAGGGTCACCTCGATGATGGTGCATGTCAATAATAGAACTCACCATTTCCTTCCATGTGCCACCACAGCTTTTGGTCAATTGAAGAAAAGGTATTCAAAGATTAAGACTTATGGCAGAAAATCTGATCTACTGGGCAGCAATAATCCCTGTTCTTCTATATACTTCAGAGAATTAGATTTCCTATCGCAAGTATATCAAGGCACTGGAAAAATACCACCAGTGCTCTCACTGCATAATCCTTCAGATTCACTGGAAGAAAAATGGAACTATAGTAGTTCCTTCTCCAAGGGTAACATTCTCAGTACAAAGGAATGCTGGAAGAATTCAGTCGTTCAGGCAGCATTTAAGAAACCCCTTCCTCCCCCACCTTCTTATTCTGTCTTTGTCCTCCTTCCTTTCCAGACCCGATGAAAGGTCTGGGCCTTAAATATTGACTGTTTATTCCTCCCCATAGATGCTGCCTGAGCTGGTGAATTCCTTCAGCATTTGTATGTTGCTCAGATTTCCAGCATCTGCAAAATCTCCTGTGGTCAGTATAAAGACTCCAGTTACTCGGAGTTGATATCTTGTTCACGTGTCCCACACCAGACTCATAAAGAGACACTACTCTGAGTAGCACACACAAAACGTGGAAGCACTCAACAGAGAGGAATACACAGTCCACATTTCAGAAATGCAACATGCCCATTCCCCACCAACTCCATGGAACTTCTCAATGTAGAGGAGGAACATTTGGGATGGAATAAATAAAATTAAGGCCAAGCATTGGGAGTGGACAGAAGTCCTGTCCAAAGTGGCAGAAGGAACACTCCACCTCATAAACAACCCAGCCACTAACCTGTCTACTGTATGCAGTTTCCACATTGGACTCATTAGTCATATTAGAATCCACAAAATGTGTCTGGAAAGCAGTCATCTTCAGTCCTGAGAAAGCATTGAAGAATAAAATGCGTATATAATTTTAGTCCAAGACATATTAGTTTGTTCCCAGTGAAGTCTGGAATATGTTATCTGCCACATCACTGTAAATAGGTTCCATAATAAATAACCTGGAGGAAAGTTGGAAATTATGTCTTCTTCTAGAGGCGAACCAATTTAGATTTCCCTCTCAGAACAATTTCAAAAGCACGTAAAGAAGCAAGAAGTCGAAGTAATGAGAGAATGAATTTGATCAATCAGTTTGATGAAATGAAGGCAGACGATGATTGTGCTTAATTGCATTCACATTCACTGTCTTGTTCTGAGAAGCAGAGGGTCTACGTTGTTACCATGGCATCCATGAACTGTTAGTCTTATCATTCAAAATTGTGGAGCCAGGTCTAGACATTATAATAATAGGATGTCTAAAAATAGGGATGGAGTCATTAGCAAAGAATTTACAATCTGCCTAAAGACAGTTGCAGTTTAATATTGCTTACTACTGCTTTTGGCTGCACTTCAGATTATTAAATCTTGCCCTTACTATTACACCATTTTTAATATTGTGTCAGAATAAGAAGCGGAAAGGCATATATCTGAAAACTCATTCCTTCAATTAACTGTTCTGCAATGCAGTGATACCTCAAAAGTTCATTAATTAAGTTTTCTGAATGTAAATTGCTTGCTTTCTTTGTATATTGTAATCTATTTTCAGCATGTGGGCACTGTTTGTGTAGGCTAATATTTATTGCTCATTGGTATATAGCCTTCAGAAGTTGATAATAAGCTTTCTTCATGAACAGCTGTTGTCCATAGGGTGAAGCCAAGGCCACAATGCTGCTTGGGATTTTAACAAATAATCAAAGAAAGGAAGCTGGTCCAAGTCAAGGTTGTGCTTGTCTTGGAGGGAACTTAGAGATGATAGTGGAGGTCAGCCAGTGAGAACAGCGGGAAGAGATTAAATACGAGCAGAGTTGAAAAGGTGATGTTTATTTCTTCAGCAGTTTGAACGGGGCACAACTGCGCAAGTGCATGGAGGTCGGCCAATGAGAACAGTGGAAAGAGTTTAAAAAGAAGACAGATTTACAGAGCAGGCGTCGGAGGAGCGGGTGACAGAGTAATGGGAGACAGAGTAGGAAGGCTTTGGCGATAAAAGGTCGAGGCCAGGTAGGTTATCTGTTTAAAATAAAGACAGAGAGTAAGTGTGTGAGGCCGATTTTCTGTGCTCGGTGTCAGACATCAGAGGTCCTGGAGGCTCCCAGCCTCCCGGACAACCACATCTGCACCAGGTGCGTCAAGATGCAGCTCCTTAGAGACTGCGTTAGGGAACTGGAGCTGCAGTTTGATAACCTTCGTCTGGTCAGGGAGAGTGAGGAGGTGATAGAGAGGAGCCATAGGCAGGTGGTCACCCTGGAACCACAGGAGACAGAGAAGTGGGTAACAGTCAGGAGAGGGAAGGGCAAGAAGCAGGTACTAGAGAGTACCCCAGTGACTGTCCCCCTTATTAATAAGTATTCCTGCTTGAGTACTGTTGGGGGGGGATGGCCAACCTGAGGGAAGCAACAGTGGTTGTGCCTCTGGCATAGAGTCTGGCCCTGTGGCTCAGATGGGTAGGGAAAGGAAGAGGATGGCAGCATGATAGGGGACCCTATAGTTAGGGGGCAGATAGGCAATTCTGTGGACGTAGGAAAGAAACGTGGATGGTAGTTTTCCTCCCAGGTGCCAGGTTCTGGGATGTTTCTGATCGTATCCACGATATCCTGAAGTGGGAAGGAGAACAGCCAGAGGTCATGGTACGTATTGGTACCAATGACATAGGTAGGAAAAGGGAGGAGGTCCTGAAAAAATACTACAGGGAGTTAGTAAAGAAGCTGAGAAGCAGGACCTCAAAGGTAGTAATCTTGGGATTACTGCCTGTGCGATGTGACAGTGAGTATAGGAATAGAATGAGGTGGAGGATAAATGCATGGCTGAGGGATTGGAGCGGAGGCAGGGATTCAGATTTCTGGTTCATTGGGACCTCTTCTGGGGCAGGTGTAACCTGTACAGAAAGGATGGGTTGCACTTGAATCCGAGGGGGAACAATATCCTGGCAGGAAGGTTTGCTAAGGCTATTGGGGAGAGTTTAAACTGGAATTGCTGAGGGGTGGGAACCGAACTGAAGTGATGGAGGAAAGGGAGGCTGGCTCACAAATAGAGAAAGTTTGGAGACAGTGCGAAAGGGAGGATACGCAGGTGATAGAAAAGGGACGTGCTCAGTCCGATGGTTTCAGATGTGTCTATTTTAATGCGAGGAGTATCATGAATAAAGCGGATGAGCTTAGAGCATGGATCAGCACTTGGAGCTATGATGTGCTGGCCGTTACAGAGACTTGGATGGTGCAGGGGCAGGAATGGCTACTTCAAGTGCCAGGTTTAGATGTTTCAGAAAGGACAGGGAGGGAGGCAAAAGAGGTGGGGGCGTGGCACTGTTGATCAGAGATAGTGTCACGGCTGCAGAAAAGGTGGAAGTCATGGAGGGCCCACCATTCAGGGCCCCAAACAGTCCTTCCAGGTGAGGCATCACTTCACCTGTGAGTCGACTGGGGTGATATACTGCGTCCGGTGCTCCCGATGTGGCCTTTTATATATTGGTGAGACCCGACGCAGACTGGGAGACCGCTTTGCTGAACATCTACGCTCTGTCCGCCAGAGAAAGCAGGATCTCCCAGTGGCCACACATTTTAATTCCACATCCCATTCCCATTCTGACATGTCTATCCACGGCCTCCTCTACTGTAAAGATGAAGCCACACTCAGGTTGGAGGAACAACACCTTATATTCCGTCTGGGTAGCCTCCAACCTGATGGCATGAACATTGACTTCTCTAACTTCCGCTAGGCCCCACCTCCCCCTCGTACCCCAGCTGTTACTCCTTT
The DNA here is from genome assembly GCF_963921235.1 of Mobula hypostoma. NCBI lineage: Eukaryota > Metazoa > Chordata > Chondrichthyes > Myliobatiformes > Myliobatidae > Mobula > Mobula hypostoma. The sequence continues at coordinate 40,500,544 of NC_086122.1, read as the reverse complement.
TTATGCACACATTCTTTCTCTCACTCTCCTTTTTCTCCCTCTGTCCCTCTGAATATACCTCTTGCCCATCCTCTGGGTCACCCCCCCCCCCCGTCTTTCTCCCTAGGCCTCCTGTCCCATGATCCTCTCGTATCCCCTTTTGCCTATCACCTGTCCAGCTCTCGGCTCTATCCCTCCCCCTCCTGTCTTCTCCTATCATTTTGCATCTCCCCCTCCCCCTCCAGCTTTCAAATCCCTTACTCACTCTTCCTTCAGTTAGTCCTGACGAAGGGTCTCGGCCTGAAACGTCGACTGCGCCTCTTCCTATAGATGCTGCTTGGCCTGCTGCGTTCACCAGCAACTTTGATGTATGTTGCTTAAGTCATGGAGGGGTTGTCTACTGAAACTCTGTGGGTGGAAGTTAGGAATAGGAAGGGGTCAATAACTCTACTGGGTGTTTTTTATAGACCACCCAATAGCAACAGAAACATTGAGGTGCAGATAGGGAGACAGATTCAGAAAAGGAGTAATAATAACAGGGTTGTTGTGGTGGGAGACTTTAATTTCCCAAATATTGATTGGCATCTCCCTAAAGTGAGGGGTTTAGATGGGGTAGAGTTTGTTAGGTGTGTTCAGGAAGGTTTCTTGACACAATATGTAGATAAGCCTACAAGAGGAGAGGCTGTACTTGATCTGGTATTGGGAAATGAACCTGGTCAGGTGTCAGTGGGAGAGCATTTTGGGGATAGTGATCTATCTCGTTTAGCATAACATTGGAGAGGGATAGGAACAGATAAGTTAGGGAAATGTTTAATTGGAGTAAGGGGAAATATGAGGCTAAACACTAGACACTAGAGGCAGGAACTTGGAAGCATAAATTGGAAACAGATGTTCTCAGGGAAACATACGGAAGAAATGTGGCAAATGTTCAGGGAATATTTGTGTGGGGTTCTGAGTAGGTACATTCCAATGAGACAGGGAAAAGATGGGAGGGTACAAGATCCGTGGTGTACAAAGGCTGTTGTAAATCTAGTCAAGAAGAAAAGAAAAGCTAGGTAATGATATGAATCTAGAAGATTATAAGGCTAGCAGGACAGAGTTTAAGAATGAAATTAGGAGAGCCAGAAGGGGCCATGAGAAGGCCTTGGTTGACAGGATTAAGGAAAACTCTAAGGCATTCTACAAGTATGTGAAGAGCAAGAGGATGAGAGGTGAGAGAATAGGACCAATCAAGTGTGACAGTGGAAAAGTGTGCATGGAACCGGAGGAGATAGCAGAAGTATTTAATGAATACTTTGCCTCAGTATTCACTATGGAAAAGGATCTTGGTGATGGTAGGGATGATTTACAATGGACTGAAAAGCTTGAGAATGTAGATATTAAGAAAGAAGATGTGCTGGAGTTTTTGGAAAGCATCAAGTTGGATAAGTCACCGAGACAGGATGGTATGTAACCCAGGCTACTGTGGGAAATGAGGGAGGAGATTGCTGAGCCTCTGGCAATGATCTTTGCATCATCAATGAGGACAGGAGAGGTTCCAGAGGATTGGAGGGTTGCAGATGTTGTTCCCTTATTCAAGAAAGGGAGTAGGGATAGCCCAGGAAATTATAAGCCAGTGAGTCTTACTTCAGTGGTTGGTAAGTTGATGGAGAAGATCCTGAGAGGCGGGATTTATGAACATTTGGAGAGGCATAATATGATTAGGAATAGTCAGCATGGCTTTGTCAAAGGCAGGTCATGCCTTACGAGCCTGATTGAATTTTTTGAGGATATGACTAAACACATTGATGAAGGTAGAGCCATAGATGTAGTGTATATGGATTTTAGCAAGGAATTTTATAAGGTACCCCATGCAAGGCTTATTGAGAAAGTAAGGAGGCATGGGATCTAATGGGACATTGCTTTGTTGTTCCAGAACTGGCTTGCCCACAGAAGGCAAAGAGCAGTTGTAGACAGGTCACATTCTGTATGGAGGCTGGTGACCAGTGGTGTGCCTCAGGGATCTGTTCTGGGACCCCTACTCTTTGTGATTTTTATAAGTTACCTGGATGAGGAAGTGAAGGGTTGGGTTAGTAAGTTTGCTGATGACACAAAGGTTGGGTGTGTTGTGGATAGTGGGGAGAGCTGTCAGAGGTTACAACGGGACATTGATAGGATGCAAAACTGGGCTGAGAAGTGGCAGATGGAGTTCAACCCAGATAAGTGTGAGGTGGTTCATTTTGGTAGGTCAAATATGATGGCAGAATATAGTATTAATGGTAGGACTCTTGGCAGTGTGGAGGATCAGAGGGATCTTGGGGTCCAAGTCCATAGGACAGTCAAAGCTGCTACAAAGCTGCTTAACGACCCCACTTGGAGTATTGTGCTCAGTTCTGGTCGCCTCACTACAGGAAGGATGTGGAAACCATAGAAAGGGTGCAGAGGAGATTTATAAGGATGTTGCTTGGATTGGGGAGCATGCCTTATGAGAATAGGTTGAGTGAACTTGGCCTTTTCTCCTTGGAGCGACAGAGGATGAGGAGTGACCTGATAGAGGTGTATGAGATGATGAGAGGCATTGAGCGTTTGGATAGTGACAAGCTTTTCCCCAGGGCTGAAATGGCTAGCACGAGAGGGCATAGTTTTAAGGTGCTTGGAAGGTGGTACAGAGGAGATGTTGGGGTAAGTTTTTTATGCAGAGAGTGGTGAGTGCATGGAATGGCCTGCCGGAGGCGGTGGATATGATAGGGTCTTTTAAGAGACTCCTGGATGGCTGCATGGAGCTTAGAAAAATAGAGGGCTATGGGTAAAGCCTAGGTAGTTCTAAGGTAAGGACATGTTCGGCACAGCTTTGTGGGCTGAAGGGTCTGTATTATGCTGTATGTTTTCTATGTTTCTATGTTTTTATGATCGTGTTCCCCCAAAACTGGTTACTTAGTTTAGCTGTAGGGAGGCTGGGTTTGGGAGGTTATATTCTTGTAACTTTAAATTTTTGTGTAAAGCAGGGGTTCCGAACCTTTTTTATGTCATGTTCTCCTATCATTAACTGAGGGGTCTGTGGACTTCAGGTTGGGAACCCTATAGAGGAAGTGAATGTTTAAACTTGTGATTTGGTTGCTGTTAGAGAAAATTGGTTTATCTTAAATAGTGAGGATAATTTCTAGCTTTGAAATTTTAACACACTGGTGAGTGGAATACCATATTCCTGTCCTCTACCCTGGAGAGGGTAAAAAGAATCTGGTGACATTGATTTTTTCAAATACAAGGGATTCTGATGATGCTGGAAATCCTAATGAAGGACCTCAGCCTGAATCATTGGCTGTTTATTCCCCTATGGAGATGCCGCCTGATCTGTAGAATTCCTCTAGAATTTTGTGTGCATTACATTGATTTCTTTTCTATTTAGATCCATAAACATATCCATATGAAAACTGGCTGTCACACACATCAAAGTTGCTGGTGAACACAGCAGGCCAGGCAGCATCTCTAGGAAGAGGTACAGTCGACGTAGAAAACTGGCTGTGATATGTTTTCTGATGCAGTTTTTTTGGCCAGTGGGTGATATTTTGCAGATAAAGGTGTAACCATCTGCTATTTTTATCAGTGAATGTCTTGTCATTCTGGCTTTAGGCAGTGTGTTATAATGCCTGTTTGTCATCAATCTCTTCAGAGTGCCATTTATCCATCACCATTCTTCAAGCTATTTCACTTTTTATCTCCAGTATTTTCTCTCTGCAGTTCTCTGGCTGTCATCTGTTCCCCAGTACTCTCTGATCCACTCTCAGTTCTTCAGATGGCTGCCTCTTAAACTCTTCTGATACTTTGTTGGCCTAGTGGTGTATAGAATGTAGTGTCATAGTTATAGAATAATGTGGCACAGAAAAAGGACCTTTGGCCCTTCTAGTCTGTGCCGAACTATTAATCTGCCCAGTGCCTTCGACCTACACCTGGATCATGGCCTCCATTGCCCTTCCATCCATGCATCTGTTCAAATTTCTCTTCACTGTATCTCAAAAAATTTAGAAATTCCATTGTCAGACAAGGTTTGCAATATAAAGCATGACAATTTTTCTTATGTGAGCATTTCTTGAATAAACTATTTAAAGATATTTTAATGAAAAGGAAAAACAGCAGACGCTAAAATAAAAACAGAAAATGTTTGAACTGCTAAATGGGTCAGGCAAAATCTGTTAAAGGAGAACCAGAATAAATTTTTCACATCAGAGACGTTTCATCAGAACTAAAGCAATTAGAAACCAAGCATGAGTTGAGTTGCAGCAAGGGGAGTAGGCAGAGGCAATGTCTGTGTTACAATGGTCGTGGCAACATAAGGGTTTGGGTATTGTGTAGTTAGCAGATGAATAAAGTTACAAAATAAAGCACACCTGCTTTGGAGTTGGGGTGCTGTACTGGAAAACCTGAAATTCCAAAACAATTCTGGAAATATCCAGCAGACAGCATCTGTGAAGAAAAAAAAGACGGAATTAAAATTAGAAATGGATAACCTTGGCATCAGAACTTACATTTTATTGGACTGCATTGGAACAATGCAGGACACTAAATGCAGACACAGTCATTGTGGGACTGAGAGAGAGAAATAAAGTGATAAGCAACTCAAAGCTCAAAGATGACTTTGTCAATTGAATAGAAGTGTTTGGAAAAACAATCATTTTCATATAGAGGAGAAAAGACTACAAGACCATAAGACGCAAAATACTCTGCAGATGCTGGGGTCAAAGCAACACTCACAACACGCTGGAGGAACTCAGCAGGTTGGGCAGCATCCATGGAAACGATCGATCAATGTTTCGGGCCGAAACCCTTCGTCAGGACTAAAGAGGGAAGGGGCAGAGGCCCTATAAAGAAGGGGGGGAGGGGGGGAAAGGAGAAGGCTGGTAGTTCCAGGTGAAAAACCAGTAAGGGGAAAGATAAATGGGTGGGGGAGAGGAAGCAAGGAGGTGATAAGCAGGAAAGGTGAAGAAGGAATAGGGGAAAAAACAATGGTCGTAGAAGGAGGCGGAACCATGAGGGAGGCGATAGGCAACTGGGGGAGGGGGCAGAGTGAAATAAGGATAGGGGAAGGGATGGGGAGGGAATTGCCCCACCCCTTTATCTTTCCCCTTACTGGTTTTTCACCTGGAACCTACCAGCCTTCTCCTTCCCACCCTCCCCCCACCTTCTTTATAGGGCCTCTGCCCCTTCCCTCTTCAGTCCTGACAAAGGGTTCCGGCCCGAAACGTTGACTGATTGTTTCCACGGATTGTTTCCACCTGCTGAGTTCCTCCAGCGTGTTGTGAGTGTTGCACAAGACCATAAAATATGGGAGCAGAATTACGCCATTTGGTCCATTGTGTCTGCTCTGCAATATCATCACAGCTGATCCGATGTTCCTCTCAGCCCCAGTCTTCTGCCTTCTTCTTCTATCCCTTCATGCCCTGACCAATCAAGAATCTATCAACCTCTGCCTTAAATATGCATAAAAACTTAGCCTCTATAGTCACCTGTGGCAAAGAATTCTACAGATTCACCACTCTCTGGCTAAAGAAATTCCTCCTCATCTCCATTCTAAAAAGATGCTCCTCTATTCTGAGACTGTGTTCTCTGGTCTTAGACTCTCCCACCATAGGAAACATCTTCTGCACATCCAATCTATCAAGGCAGTTCACCATCTGATAGGTTTCAATGAGGTCACCTCTCATTCTTCTGAATTCCAGTGAATACTAGCCCAAGGCCTTCAAACATTCTTCATATGACAAGACATTAAATCCTAGAATCATCTCTGTGAGCATCCTCTGATCCTTTTCATGTTTCAGCACATCCTTTCTAAGATAAGGGGCCCAAAACTGCTCGTAATACTCCAAGTGAGGCTTCACCAGTTCTTTATAAAATCTCAACATTGCATCTTTAGTTTTATATTCTAGTTCTCCTGAAATGAATGCTAACATTGCATTTGCCTTCCTCAGCACAGACTTAACCTGCAAATTAACCCTTAGCGAATCCTGCCCAAGGACTCCCAAGTTTCTTTGCACCTCAGTTTTTTGTATTTTCTGTCTATTTAGAAAATAGTCAACCCTTTCATTTCTTCTACCAAAATGAATAACCATACACTTCCTGATACTGTATTCCATCTGCCATTTCTTTATCTATTCTCCTAAACTGTCCTTCTGTAGCCTCTCTAATTCCTCAAAACTACCTGCCCCTCCACCTATCTCCACATCTACAAACTTTGCAACAAAGCCATCAATTCCATCATCCAAAACATTGACATATAATGTAAAAAGATTCAGACCCAACAGAAATCACTAGACACTGCCCAGCCAGCCAGGAAAAGGCTCCTTTTACTCCCACTCTTTGCCTCCTGCCAATCAGCTACTGCTTTATCCATTCTAGAATCTTTACTGTAATACCATGGGCTTGTAACTTGTTAAGCAGCCTCATGTGTGGCACCTTGTCAAAGGCCTTCTGAAAATCCTAGTACACAACATCAAATGATTTTCCTTTGACTATCCTGTTTGTTATTCCTTCAAAGAATTCCATTCCAACAGATTTTGGCAAGATTCCAGGCAAGATTTTGTTTTGATGAAACCATGCTGATTATGGGCTATTTCATCATGTGCTTCCAAGTACCCTGAAACCTCTTCCTTAATAATCAACTCCAACGTCTTCCCAACCACTGAAGTCAAACTAACTGGCCTATAGTTTTCTTTCTTCTGCCTCTCTTCCTTCTTGAAGAGTGGAGTCACATTTGTAATTGTCCAGTCTTCCAGAACCATTCCAGAACCTGGTGATTCTTGAAAGATCATTACTAATGCCTCCACAATCTCTTCAACCACCTCTTTCAGAACTCTGAGACATACAGGATCTAGTCCTGGTGACTTATCTACCTTCAGACCTTTCAGTTTCCCAAGAATCTTCTCCCTAGTTATGGTAACTTCACGCACTTCATGACCCCTCAGACCTGGAACTCCCACCATACTGCTAGAGTCTTCCACAGTGAAGATTGATGCAAAATACCTATTCAGTTTATCTGTCATTTTATTATCCCCATTACTACCTCTCCAGCATTGTTTTCAGCAGTCCAATATCCACTCTCACCTGTCTTTTATACTTTATGTATCTGAAGAAACTTTCGATATCCTCTTTAATATTATTGGCTCACTTACTTTCATATTCCATCTTTACCTTCTTAATGACTTTTTTAATTGCCTTCTATTGGTTTTCAAAAGCTTCCCAATCCTCTAACTTCCTACTAGTTTTCTTCTATTATATGCTTTTATAGTTGCTTTGACTTTTCTTGTTTGCCACAATTGTGTCATCTTTCCTTTGGAATACTCCTTCCTTCTTGGGAGGTATATACCCTGTGCCTTCTGAATTACTTTCAGAAATACCAGCCATTGCTGCTCTGCCATCATTCCTGCTAGTGCTCTTTTCCAATCAATTCTGGCCAACTCCTCTCTCATACTTCTGTAATTCCCTTTACTCCACTGTAATACTGATACATCTGATATTAGTTTCTCCTTTTCAAATTTCAAGGTGAATTCAGTCACATTATGATCACATTATGATCAGCAAATTTGCTGATGATACAAAGATTGGAGGTGTAGTAGACAGTGAGGAAGATTTTCAGAGCCTGCAGAGGGACTTGGACCAGCTGGAAAAATGGGCTGAAAAATGGCAGATGGAGTTTAATACAGACAAGTATGAGGTATTGCACGTTGGAAGGACAAACCAAGGTAGAACATACAGGGTTAATGGTAAGGCACTGAGGAGTGTAGTGGAACAGAGGGATCTGGGAATACAGATACAAAATTCCCTAAAAGTAGCATCACAGGTAGATAGGGTTGTAAAGAGAGCTTTTGGTACATTGGCCTTTATTAATCAAAGTATTGAGTATAAGAGCTGGAATGTTATGATGAAGTTGTATAAGGCATTGGTGAGGCCGAATCTGGAGTACTGTGTTCAGTTTTGGTCACCAAATTACAGGAACGATAATAATAAGGTTGAAAGAGTGCAGAGAAGGTTTACAAAGATGTTGCCGGGACTTGAGAAACTCAGTTACAGAGAAAGGTTGAATAGGTTAGGACTTTATTCCCTGGAGCGTAGAAGAATGAGGGGAGATTTGATAGAGGTATATAAAATTATGATAGGTATAGATAGAGTGAATGCAAGCAGACTTTTTCCACTGAGGCAAGGGGAGAAAAAAACCAGAGGACATGGGTTAAGGGTGAGGGGGGAAAGGTTTAAAGGGAACATTAGGTGGGGCTTCTTCACACAGAGAGTGGTGGGAGTATGGAATGAGCTGCCAGACGAGGTGGTAAATGCGGGTTCTTTTTTAACATTTAAGAATAAATTGGACAGATACATGGATTGGAGGTGTATGGAGGGATATGGTCTGTGTGCAGGTCAGTGGGACTAGGCAGAAAATGGTTCGGCACAGCCAAGAAGGGCCAAAAGGCCTGTTTCTGTGCTGTAGTTTCTATGGTTTCTATGGTTTACCCCTAAGGGTTCTTTTACCTTAAGCTCTCTGATCAATTCTGGTCCATCATACAACACCCAATCCAGAATAGCTGATCCTCTGGTGGGCTCAACCACAAGCTGCTCTAAAAAGCCACCTCAGAGGCACTCTAGAAATCGCTTCTCCTGGAGTCCAGCACGAACCCAATATTCCTCATCTACCTGCATATTGAAGTCCCCCATGACTATTGTAACATTGCCATTCTGGCATCCATTTTCTATCTCCCGTTGCAAGTTGTAGGCCACATCCTTACTACTGTTTGGGGGTTGGTATACAAATCCCATCAGGGTCTTTTTATCTTTGCAGTTCCTTAGCTCTATCCACAACGATTCAACACCTTCCGACTCTCTGTCACCTCTTTCTCATGACTTAATTTCATTTTTTACCAACAAAGCAATGCTGCTCCTTCTGCCTTTCTGCTTATCCTTTTGATATTATGTGTATCCTTGGACATTAAGCTCCCAGCTATAATCTCTCAGCCATGATTCTATGATGCCTACAACATCATACCTGCCAGTTTGTAACTGTGCTGCAAGATCATCTACCTTATTCCATATACTGTGCACATTCAGATACAACATCTTCAGTCATTTATTCTTCCCTGGGATTTTCTAGAGAATTTCTGGCATATATGATGAATAAACTCTTCTGGCATATATGACAAATAAACTCTTCTCAGGATTCCAGCCAGGTACAGGTATTGATTTTAACCAACATTTCAATGACAAGCTCTCCTATTTTCATCAGGGATGATGCCTGAGCATGTCTAGTACGGTGGTATTTATACCTCGTTGTCTGTCCCTCCTGATGGGTTAGTCATCATCCAATTATGTAAGAAACGAGTGTTTATTTCATTACACATTTTTCAGCCCTTGAATATGTGATGACTTTCTCTATTGAGCCTTATGGAAGCTCCATCCCTAAACTGCAAATAATCCATCAGAATACAGACCTTGAACTTTGACTGTTGCAGACTGGACACAATATTGCTGTCAATTCCATGTATTGGAAAACTATCATGTTTTGGGAAGATCAACGTACACCTTTTACCACATTGGTAACCTTCCAGCAGCCCTGGTGATTGTCTTGGTGTGTGTCCATGGTAGAACACAGGGTCCTGCATTACAAACCTCATCCTGGCTCATCTAAATGCTTATCATAAGACCATAAGACCATAAGACAGAGCAGAAGTAGGCCATTTGGCCCATCGAGTCTGCTCCGCCATTTTATCATGAGCTGATCCATTTTCTCCTATTTAGTCCCACTCCCCTGCCTTCTCACCATAACCTTTGATGCCCTGGCTACTCAGATACCTATCAATCTCTGCCTTAAATACACCCAATGACTTGGCCTCCACTGCTGCCCGTGGCAACATCCTATACATTTATCCTATACATTTGTGTAATGCAGGACTCTGTGTTCCACATACTGTTACCATGGTCACACATCTCTTTCCAGTCCTTCTTGGCAGTGAGCATTCTGGAAAGAATGGATATCAGTCTCATCTCCTTGAGGGCAGCGTGTGACATGCTGGGATTTGAGTTGTGCCTGAAGAACTTCTTGGCTGAAGAAGAGTTTGATGGTGGTGGGGGGGGTGGCATGGATTTCTTCTCATCATCAGCCAAACAAAGCCTCAGTGATGAGGTATTCCATCAAATGATTTTGAAAGTTTGTTTCAGGGATCTACCAACCTCTTCTCGTTCGAGGCCTTGAATAATCCAAATGGACAATCATCTGATTTTTTTACAGTCAAAAATGTTCTACATAATCCTGCTTATGAAGTACAGGTGGTACAACATTGCCCAGCTGAATGAAACATTCTGTGACACCATGGCCAAGTCCATCCATGGTAGCACAGAACAGATAGAATGTCAACACCTAATGAGACTTGGTGTTTGTGTAGCCAAGATCTATCGATAGTTCAATGCAACCACACGAAGCTGGCCATTTGAATGAGGGTCAAATATGATCAACTTCTTCACCACTTTCTCTAGAAGTACTCATCTATCATGCATATGATAGATGGTGATGGTGCTCGGTACTCGGTGTCGGAGGGCTGGTTGGAGGCTCGAAGTTTTCGGACGACTCAGAGTTGGACTGTGGTCGGGCATGGCAGGGAGAGTTTTCTTCCTTCCCCCATCTGCGTGAGATGTGGGACTTTTGAGAGACTTTGAACTTTTTTTACTGTGCCCATGGCCTGTTCTTCATCAAGTTATGGTATTCTTTGCACCATTGTAACTATATGTTATAATTATGTGGTTTTTTATTAGTTTTTCAGTCTTGGTCTGTCCTATGTTTCTGTGATATCACACTGGAGGAATATTGTATCATTTCTTAATGCATGTATTACTAAATGACAATAAAAGAGGACTGCGTGTCCTCATAATCTAATCTAATCTAATCTAATATGTGCAATATTCTATCAAAGGCATTCTCCTGTTCTAAGCTGATTAAGTATCCATCCCATTGTCTTCTGCAGCTGAGCAGTTTGATGAAGACAGATTTGACTTGAGTGAATCACTAGCCCCAGAGTAGACTACACCTTTGATGATGCATCTATATTAAGGAACGGTGTGAGTTTCAATTTCTTCTCTCTTTTTCCTTCTGCTTGTAAATAAGGGTGATGATGTCCCTTTTCATGGATTTTGGCATACTGCCATTGACAAGCTCTACACTTTCAGCAGGTCTGGGCTCATCCACCTCTACAGAGCCAAATACAACTTAGTTCGGCAAGCCATTGCTTCCAGGCATTCAAACCCCTCATCCCTCTCTTCTCACATTCAGACTCTCTCCCACACCCAGTCTCTAGGTTGAACTCAATCAGAGTGCTCTGACCCCAGAACCCGATTCTAGTTCCACTTTTATGTATTTTATTTCATTCACTTTGGTAATGAATTTTCAATGAAGTGTGATATTATGATATTGTTGCTCATAGCATTGTTGGTGAATGAGCTCCCAAACCGGGGTTCCCATAGTGTTGCAACTTGACTTCTGATGAATTAGTAAAGAGACCTTTGTGCAACACTCACCTCATTATAGTAACATTCTGATAATCCAGCCTATTTGGAAACTTTTGTGGTAATTCAGATTTCCTGAATAATTGAATTCCTGACAAAGGGTTTCGGCCCAGAACGTCGATTGTACTTTTTTCTATAGGTGCTGCCTGGTGTTCTCCAGCGTATTGTGTGTGTTTCCTGGATTATTGAATGTTATTTCTATTAATAATTTGTCACTCCTTAAATTCACATCTTTTAGATGTTACACAATGTGACATATTGTTTACTGAACCAGATAAGTTGAAAGGGTGCACAGCAACTGGGTTTCCAGAAAGTTAAAGGAAGTGTGAACTCCATTATGGACGGTCCCAAACCCATTATTGAAAGGAGCACAAACACGAGGAAATCTGCAGATGCAGGATTAGGCATGAGGCTAGCATCCTCATCCTGTAAAAACTCAGTGCCACAGAAACACCAACAGATGCACAAAGACTCACCCCTGGGAGAGGAAGGATCTTCGCGTAGAAGACGCATGATATCAAGAGGTAAAAGCTGTAGGTCCATGGAAGCCACAGGACTGATCAAACTTACACCATCCAAAAAGACTAGCCCAGGACAGAAGACTCCAGAGAGATGCTTTTGGCATACTCTGCCCAGTAAGGAATGATGGACTTTAGAAGAAGAAGAAGAAGAAGAAGAAGAAGAAAGGAAGTGTGGCAAACATTATTTGGTGAGCCAGATTTAAGGGAATCAAGATTGTTGTAATTTTTCAGCACACAAGTTTACAGGAGTATGAAATGATTGTTACTCTGGATTTGATGCAGTATATAAAAACAAAACAAGCATAAAGAACACAATAAATATAAATATAAATATAAATAAAAAAATAATCCTACTATGTGCAAGTAACTATATGAGTGAATTATGAAGAGACCATCCGGATGCTTTTTAGATTATGAGAACACTCAGTCCTCTTTTATTGTCATTTAGAAATGCATACATTCATTAAGAAATGATACAATGTTTCACCGGAGTGATATCACAGAAAACAAGACAGACCAAAGACTAACACTGACAGAACCACATAATTATAACATATAGTTACAGCAGTGCAAAGCAATACCATAATTTGATAAAGAACAGACCATGGGCACAGTAAAAAAAGTCTTAAAGTCCCGAGTCAATTGACTCCCGAGTCCCCAATAGCAGGCGGCAAAAGGGAGAAACTCCCTGCCATAAACCTCCAGGCACCGTCAACTTGCCGATATCTTGGAAGCAGCTGACCCCAGCCGACCCTGAGTCCATCCGTCCGAAAACTCTGAGCTTCCGACCAGCCTTTCCGATACAGCCTCCCGAGCACCATCCTCTGCCGAACGCCTTCGACCTCTCCCCAGCCGCTGAAACGATCAAAACCAAGGATTTCGGGGCCTTCAGCTCCGGAGATTCCGGTTACCACACAGTGGCAGCGGCAGCGAAGCAGACATTTCAGAAGTTTTCCAGATGTTCCGCTGTGCTGTCCCGTCTGTCTCCATCAAAGCAGAATTGTGCACAATCCCCTACCTGACAAATAACAGATATTCATCACCGAAGTGGCCGCGCGCGCTGTTGTCGTGTCGCCATCTTCTCCCCCCACTTTTTATTGATACTGTAGAGTTCTCAGGGTACGTCTTTGGCTTTAGTGCTCCAAATGGGGGTTTCTGAATAATCAAGTTGATGACTATAGGAGTCTTACTGTAGATTGTGCCTACAATTTGTACATTAATAAGAATGGGTGAAAGTGCTTTCAAGTAATGTGAAGTTAAAAGCAATTTCATCAATGGTCCTTGTAACACTTAAAGTATGCCAAATCATGCCAATGATAAACTAATGTAAAAACATATTGTTTTCATAGTTTTCCTTCAAATAACTTACCATTCCTATTTATCTTTGGATGCCATCTGGAAGCACTTGAAAGGGGGTTACTCCAACATTGCAATTCTAAAAAGCTGAACTTCCAACAAAAATAAACACTATGGAAATCTTTTTAAAGTGAATTGAAATGGGATGAGGTAAGATGGGGGTGGTCACCCAAGGGACGATAGTCAGAAGACAATCGCAAAGAATAAAATAATCAAAACGAATGAAAGAAAATGCAACAAGTGAAGCAAATGCTTTGGAATTTTGTGAAATTAATACTATGTCCACAAATATGACTTCCTTGCCTAAGGTAGAAGGAGATGAGTTATACAGCTCTCGTTACATGTACATGTAGGTCATCTCTTTGCGTGATTATGCAGAAAGCTTGAAGTTACTAGCTCATCTCCTTCTACCTTAGGCCACAAACTTATCAATCACCCCTGCTGTGGACCACTTCCTGGAGGTCCAAGACGCCGACTTCTACAAAGAAGGGATCCGTATGCTCCACGACTGCTGGACTAAGTGTGTAAATGTAGGAAGGGGCTATGCTGAAAAATAAATGTGCTAGGATTTCTAAAATTGACTCTTTCTACCTTGGGCCACGAATTTATCAATCATCCCTCGTGTAACCCTGAGATGCATTTTCTTGCAAGTATACACATGAAATCCAAGAAACACAATAGAATCAATGAAATAAATAAATAAACAATAATTATAAAGAACATGAGATGAAGAGTCCATGAAAGTGAGTGTGGGAACAGTTCAATGATGGGGCAAGTGAAGTTGAGTGAAGTTATCCCCACTGGTTTAGGAACCTGATGGTTAAAGAGTAATAACTGTTCCTGAACTTGGTGGTGAGCCCTGAGGCTTCCGTACCTTCTTCCTGCCCATACCTTCTTCCTGATGGCAGCAGCGAGAAGAGAACATGACTTGAGTGGTGTGAGGATCCTGGATGATGGATGCTGCTTTCTTGCATCAGTGCTCTGTGTAGATGTGCTCAATGTTGGGAAGTTCTTTACCTGTCATGGACTGGGCCATATTCACTACTTAGATTCACCACTGTAATAATGCTATTACAGTGTCAGCGATCTATGTTCAATCCCTGCCGCGGTCTGTAAGGAGTTTGTACATTCTCCCCATGACCACATGGGTTTCCTCCAGGTTAGTAAGTTAATTGGTCACATTGGTGTAATTGGGTGGCATGGGCTTGTTGGGATGGAAGGACCTGTTACCTTGTTATATCTCTAAATAAAATAAAAAATACACTGAGCTCATTGCCCAGTGGTTAACTGGAATAACAATGGAAAAACTTACATCTCAAAGCAGATCAACCAATCACTAGGGTCATGCCTAATTCAGTGACACAAATCCATTTTCCTAATCCTATCCCGCACATCTTTAGATCTTCTTTCATATTGAAACATCTAATAATTACAGCCAGGGGAACTCTTGAGCTGAATCATCAAATGTACTCCAGTTTGAGAGACTTGCACAACTAGGGAGTCAGGGATTATGGACAGGAATGTTAAATCAGCTGTGATCACAATGAACGACAGAGTAGGTATGAGAGGCTATCTGACCACATCTGAATTCTATTTCTAATGTGGCAATGGAAGCAGACATGAAAACAACATTTAAGAGATATTTAGATAGCCACATGAACATGTGGTGTATGAAAGGATATGGATCATGTGTAGGCAGATAGGTTTAGTTTAACTGGCATTGTATTTTCCACGGATGCTGTCTGGCCTGCTGAGTTCCTCTAGCATTTTGCGTGTGCTACTTGGATTTCCAGCATCTGCAGATTTTCTCTTTTTGTGGTTGGCATGGTGTCATCGACTGAAAGACCTATGCATATGCTGGACTGTTTTACTTCTTGGGCTGAATGTACTTATTAAATCATTATGCACAGTCTCAGGAGGGAGAAAATCCAGGAATTAAGTCAGGTTTTTATTAATGAACTTCAGAGGGGGTTAGAATATCTGGTTAAGCAACTATAATATTGAAGTAATTGTGAGTATAATCTGTTTTCAGAGTGTCTGTTCCATCATCTGTAACCACATCACCACTGAGTCTGAAGGTTTTAGATGTAGACAAAAGTACAAGAATATCAAATATAAGTGACTGCATTATATTGTGTGTCACCTAAAAGTTTATGATCAATATATTCTATAGATTCAACACCCGAATCATCAGAGAAGAATTACAAATCTAGTTTGTTAAGTAAATCCGGAATAAGATGCAGGTACTTATTTGTTGTGGGAATTTTGCACAACCCCATCTACTTACTTATCCACAGGTCTCTCCTCTTTAATGACACCACCAGAACTATGTGGTTGACTCTGAAATGGCCTCAAAGATGGGAAAGAGAGGCCTCTTAATTACATTAATATGATTTACTTTGAGAGGAGTTCGCCAACCTAAGAGCTATCTGAATGCAGATGTTTTTTAAAATTTATTCCAGTTTTGGAAACCGAAGAAGTAGCAATTGCAACACTCTTGACTCTCTTCATAAGGTTAAAGCCTTTCAGCCAGGTCAATGAAGAATAGGCTCAAGGGTTAATCTGCCTTTCTCAGTGTCTGCTCTAATTCAACAGTGGGAGTTGAATCAGTTGAAAAGTTCTGCAAATCATTTGTCCATCCTTCCTCCTCTGACCTGACAATGTTTTTCAATTCCTACATTGATTGCTCCTTAACAGATCACAGGGATGATTTAAATTATGACATATGCATTGCTGTTTTCCCAGGAATTATTACACTGACTGTAGTTCTAGCATTCTGCAAATTGGGAATAATTTTTTTTTAAATTGGCAGATCCTGTCACCATGACTCATTCATTCATTCATTCATTCATTCATTCATTCTGTTGACAACTTGATCTGAGCAGAAACAAAAAGAAGGCTAGGAGGAAAACCACTTCAAACTGAACTGAAACATGGAAATGCTTCGGTTTCAAAAATATGCTGCTGTGATACTCTGAGATTCAGCAATGCCAAATAATTATGATTTGAAGTTAGAAAATTGCATGAATTGGACAAGTTAAGAACTTTATTCTGCCAGAATCAAAAATATTCTCCGTTATCACAGTGAATAGAAAGTGGCTGGAAATAACACATCTGGATCAAGAATGGATTAATCTGGAATTGATCCAGGTCAATTATTAAAGAAATAAATCACAATCAGCCTCAGCAGCCCCTGACTTCCAGTACAGCTGTTGGATATAAGTATTGATTGTTATCCTCCTGTATAATTGCCTCACCCATGTACAGACTTCAGGGCAGATTAGGAGAGAAGTGCAGGGTAAACTTGTGGAGATGAATAGAGGTATAAACATAGGCATACAGTATATGGTGCAAAAAGGAGTCATTTGTCCAAATGAATGAGCTGTTAAGGTCCCTCCCACTTCCTGGCTCTTGGTCTAGATGTACTAACACATAGAAACATAGAAAACCTACAGCACAGTACAGGCCCTTCGGCCCACAATGCTGTGCCGAACATGTACTTACTTTAGAAATTACCCAGGGTTATTCATCAGCCTCAATTTTTCTAAGCCTTATGTACCTATCCTAGAGTCTCTTAGAAGACCCTATCATATCTGTCTCCATCACCATTGCCGGTAACACATTCCATGCACTCACCACTCTCTGCATAAAAAACTTACCCCTGACATCTCCTCTGTACCTACTTCTAAGCACCTTAAAACTGTGCCCTCTCATGTTAGCCAT
The DNA here is from genome assembly GCF_963921235.1 of Mobula hypostoma. Taxonomy (NCBI): domain Eukaryota; kingdom Metazoa; phylum Chordata; class Chondrichthyes; order Myliobatiformes; family Myliobatidae; genus Mobula; species Mobula hypostoma. The sequence goes on along the minus strand of NC_086122.1, from coordinate 40,483,454 downwards.
TTCAGCCCTGGGAAAAAGCTTCTGGCTATCCACATGATCAATGCCTCTCATTATCTTATACATCTCTGTCAGGTCACCTCTCATCCTCCACTGCTCCAAGGAGAAAAAGCCGAGTTCACTTAACCTGTTCTCATAAGGCATGCTCCCCAATCCAGGCAACATGTTTTTAAATCTCCTCTGTAGCCTTTCTATAGTTTCCACATACTTCCTGTAGTGAGGTGACCAGAAATGAGCACAGTACTCCAAGTGGGGTTTGACCAGGGTCCTATATTAGATTAGATAATTAGATTATGAGGACACACAATCCTCTTTTATTGTAATTTAGTAATGCATGCATTAAGAAATGCTACAATGTTCCTCCAGAATGATATCACAGAAACACAAGACAAACCAAGACTAAAAGAACTGACAAAAAACACATAATTATAACATATAGTTACAACAGTGCAAAGCAATACCGTAATTTCATAAAGAACAGACCATGGGCATGGTAAAAAGAAATCTCAAAGTCTCTCGAAAATCCCATCATCTCACGCAGACGGTAGAAGGGAGAAACTCTTCCTGCCATGAACCTCCAGCACCGCAAACTTGCTGATGCAGCACCCTGGAAGCACCTGACCAAAGCTAACTCTTGAGTCCGTCCAAAAACTTCAAGCCTCCAACCAGCCCTCTGACACCGAGCACCGAACACCATCTCTACTGGGTGCTTCAACCCCAGCCCCGGCAACAGGCAATAGGCAAAGCCAAGGATTTGGGGCCTTCCCCTCCAGAGATTCTTGATCACACAGTAGCAGCGGCAGCAAAGCAGGCATTTCAGACGTTTCTTCAGATGTTCCTCCATGCTTCTCACATCTGTCCCCATCAAATCAGGATTGTGCACGGCCCCTATTTAACAAATACGATATCATTTCGGAGCAGCCGTGTTATAGCTGTAACAGCTCTTAAACAGCACTTATAGCTCCACCAGCTCTTAAACTCAATCCCATGGCTGATGAAGGCCAGTGCACTGTATGCCTTCTTAACCATAGAGTCAACCTGCACAGCAGCTTTGAGTGTCCTATGGACTTGGACCCCAAGATCCCTCTGATCCTCCACACTGCCAAGAGTCTTACCATTAATACTACATCCTACATCATATTTGACCTACCAAAATGGACCACCTCACACTTTTCTGGGTGGAACTCCATCTGCCACTTATCAGCCCAGTTTTGCATCCTATCAATGTCCTTCTGGAACCTCTGACAGCCCTCCACACTATCCACAACACCTCCAACCTTTGTGTCATCAGCAAATTTACTAACCCATCCCTCCATTTCCTCATCCAGGTCATTTATTAAAAAATCACAAAGAGTAGTGGTCTCAGAACAGGATCCCTGAGGCACACCACTGGTGACCAACCTCCACGCAGAATGTGACCCGTCGATAACCACTCTTTGCCTTCTGTGGGAAAGCCAGTTCTGGATCCACTAAGTAATGTCCCCTTGGATCCCATGCCTCCTTACTTCCTCAACAAGCCTTGCATGGGGTACCTTATCAAATGCCTTGCTGAAATCCATATACACTACATCTACTGCGCTACCTCAGTCAATGTGTTTCGTCACATCCTCAAAAAATTCTATCAGGCTCATAAGGCACAACCCACCTTTGACAAAACCGTGCTGACTATTCCTAATCATATTATGCCTCTCCAAATGTTCATAAATCCTGCCTCTCAGGATCTTCTCCATCAACTTACCAACCACTGAAGTAAGACTCACTGGCCTATAATTTCCTGGGCTATCTCTACTCCCTTTCTTGAATAAGGGAACAACATCCGCAACACTTCAATTTTCCGGAACCTCTCCTGTCCTCACTGATGATGCAATGATCATCGCCAGAGGCTCAGCAATTTCCTCCCTCGCCTCCCACAGTACCCTAGGGTACATCTTATCTGGTCCTGGTGACTTATCCAACTTGATGCTTTCCAAAAAATCCAGCACATCCTTTTTCTTAATATCTACATGCTCAAGCTTTTCAGTCCATTGTAAGTCATCCCTACAATCACCAAGATACTTTTCCGTAGTGAATACTGAAGCAAAGTACTCATTAATTACCTTGCTGTCTCCTTCGGTCCCATACAAACTTTTCCACTGTCACAGTTGATTGGTCCTATTCTCTCACGTCTTATCCTCTTGCTCTTCACATACTTGTAGAATGCCTTGGGGTTTTCCTTAATCCTGTCTGCCAAAGACTTCTCATGGCCCCTTCCAGCTCTCCTAATTTCATTCTTAAGCTCCTTCCTGCTAGCCTTATAATATTCCAGATCTCTATCATTACCTAGTGTTTTGAACCTTCCATAAGCTTTTCTTTCCTTCTTGTCTAGATTTACAACAGTCTTTGTGCACCATGGTTCTCGTACCCTACCATCCATTCCCTGTCTCATTGGAATGTACCTATGCAGAACTCCACGCAAATGTCCCCTGAACATTTGCCACATTTCTTCTGTACATTTCCCTGAGAACATCCATTCCCAACTTTTGCTTCCAAGTCCCTACTCTATAGCCTCATATTTCCCCTTACTTCAATCAAATGCTTTTCTAACTTGTCTGTTCCCATCCCTCTCCAATGCTATGGTAAAGGAGATAGATCACTATCTCCAAAATGCTCTCCCACTGAGAGATCTGACACCTGACCAGGTTCATTTCCCAAAACTAGATCGAGTACAGCCTCTCCTCTTGTCAGCTTATCTACATATTGTGTCAAGAAACCTTCCTGAACATACCTAACAAACTCCACCCATAAGACCATAAGACCATAAGACAAAGGAGCAGAAGTAGGCCATTCGGCCCATTGAGTCTGCTCCGCCACTTTATCATGAGCTGATCCATTTTATCCTATTTAGTCCCACTGCTCCGCCTTCTCACCATAACCTTTGATGCCCTGGCTACTCAGATACCTATCAATCTCTGCCTTAAATACACCCAATGACGAGGCCTCCACTGCTGCCCGTGGCAACAAATTCCATAGATTCACCACCCTCTGACTAAAAAAATTTCTTCGTATTTCTGTTCTGAAAGGGCGCCCTTCAATCCTGAAGTCATGCCCTCTCGTACTAGACTCCCCCATCATGGGAAACAATTTTGCCACATCCACTCTGTCTATGCCTTTTAACATTCGAAATGTTTCTATGAGGTCTCCCCTCATTCTTCTAAACTCCAAGGAATACAGTCCAAGAGCGGACAAACGTTCCTCATATGTTAACCCTCTCATTCCCGGAATCATTCTAGTGAATCTTCTCTGTACCCTCTCCAATGTCAGCACATCCTTTCTTAAATAAGGAGACCAAAACTGCCCACAGTACTCCAAGTGAGGTCTCACCAGCGCCTTATAGAGCCTCAACATCACATCCCTGCTCCTATACTCTATTCCTCTAGAAATGAATGCCAACATTGCATTCGCCTTCTTCACTACTGACTCATTTAAACCCCTTGCTCTGGGGAGATGCCAATCAATATTTGGGAAATTAAAATCTCCCACCATGACAACCCTGTTATTATTAGACTTTTCCAGAATCTGTCTCCCTATCTGCTCCTCGATGTCCCTGTTACTATTGGGAGGTCTATAAAAAAACACCCAGTAGAGCTATTGATCCTTTTCTGTTCCTAACTTCCATCCATAGCGACTCCGTAGACAACCCCTCCATGCCTTCCTCCTTTTCTGCAGCCGTGACACTATCTCTGATCAGCAGTGCCATGCTCCCACTTCTTTTGCCTCCCTCCCTGTCCTTTCTGAAACATCTAAAGCCTGGCACTCGAAGTAACCATTCCTGCCCCTGAGCCATCCAAGTCTCTGCAATGGCCACAACATCATAGCTCCAAGTACTGATCCACGCTTTAAGCTCATCCGCTTTGCTCATAATAATCCTTGCATTAAAATAGACACATCTCAAACCATCAGTCTGAGCACGTCCCTTCTCTATCACCTGCCTATCCTCCCTCTCACACTGTCTCCCAGCTTTCTCGATTTGTGAGCCAATCGCCTCTTCAGTTTGGTTCCCATACCCCAGCAATTCTAGTCATAGTTCTTCTCTGCTGGGGATAGCCACCTGGAGAAGAATGCACATTGGTGCAGTTTACCATCCAAAGGGGATCATTGAGACAAGATGGCACCCACTCTGATGTCTGAGGTGTCCACCTCCACGATGAAGGAAAGGTCTGGGTTAGGAGAAATCAAGATGGGAGCTGTTGTGAATCACTGTTTAAGCTCTGTAAAAGCAGCCTCTGCTTCAGCAGTCCAGACAAAAGGGCCCATAGATTTCTTAGTTAACACCATCAGCAGAGTTGCCACTAAACTGAAGTACCTAATGAACTTCTGGTGGAAGTTTACAAACCCCAGGAATTATTGGACTTGTTTGATACTGGATGGTGATGGTCGGTCTCTGACTGCCTTGGTCTTGGTAGGATCCATCCTGAGATTGCCATTGGAGATGACGAAACCCAAAAATATAATGGTCGTTGCATGAAATTTGGACTTCTCCAGCTTACCATAAAGTCCATGGACTAGAAATCTCTTTAAGATATCTCTAATATGAGTGACATGCTCCTCCACAGACCTCAAGAAGATTAGGATATCATCCAAATAGATGAATGTGTACTTATGGAGTGGATACCAGAGCATGTCATTCACAAGATTGAAGGCATAACCAGGTACTCAGTTCAAACACTAGTGAGCATTGGATGAAGAAGCCGTAAAGATCTTGGGTCACCATCAAATTTCTCTGGGGTTGGAAGGTGTACCAGCTCCGTAGAGCAACTGGTTCTCCTGAGCAACTCTGACTTCCTTCTTGTGAAAGTTAACAAATTGCTACCTCCCGGCTCTGTCTGGAAATCCTCTCGTTGTGGCTGGTAACAGCAGATAAAAGACTCTGATACCCGGCTGGGTCCATAATGGCTCAATTGTACTGTGACGAGACTCCTTGATGTGGATGGTTTAGATACAAATGCTGGAGTATCTGAAGCAAAGATCAAGACATGGAATCAAACTGGATCAAGAACTGGGCACAAAACAAATGCTAGACGATGTCACTAATTGGGCTTACAAAGGAGTACTGAGGTTTTGTTCAGGTGTTCTTGGCACCCAAAACATGATTGCCAATTAACAGGACAGTCCTGAATTTTTATAGGAGCCCCGTCAGCTGTCCATACTCTGGAGTCTTAGAGTGTTTAAACCCTGGAAGCTGGTGCAGTTGGGTGTGTCTCATAACAGCTGGATTTTGGTTGGTCTGAATCTAGTAGGCTGTTTCTCTGCTCTGTGACTCAATAGCTGACAACAACAGATTTTTGAGCAAGCTTCCTCCATAATTAACAACTCAGAATACAAATAGATGCCTTTAGAGCAAAAATGAGGAATTTCTTCAGCCAGAGGGTGGTGAATCTGAGTAATTCATTGCCACAGACAGTTGTAGAGGCCAAGTTATTGGATATACTTAAGGCAAAGGTTGATAGGTTCTTGATTAGTAAGGGCAGCAAAGGTTACAGGGAGAAAGCAGGAGAATAGGGTTGAGAGGGAAAATAAATCAGCCAGTAGGAATATTGGTTGGATGGGTGGATGGCATCCGTTAGTCTCACGTGACCATGGATGTGCGCCTGGAAAATCTTGCTTCAGTCTCTCCAGGGTGCAAGCCTGGGAAAGGTTGTATGGAAGACCGGCAGTTGCCCAAGCAGCAAGTCTCTCCTCTCCATGCCACCGATGTTGTCCAAGAGAAGGGCAAGGGCCGATGCAGCTTGGCACCAGTGACGTCGCAGGAGTTGCCAGAACAAGGGTCAAAGCAACGTCGGACTGCCTTAGGGACTCCAGCTCCGGATTTGTCCTCAGGGTTTACTCCCAAAGCCTTTTCCATAAGTGGGTATGGCTGCAAGGCAACGGAGGTTTGAGATCAGACTTTTCCCTCTCTTAGATGGACTGCCTTCCCAGGCTGACGAGCTCCATCTACCCGAAAGTAGAAATATTAGATATAAATATACAATGGGGGAGGGTCGAGTGAGAAAGTGCACTGTGTGAGAACGATTTGGGTGTCCTGGTAGACTCAACACTATCAACATGTAGACAATGCATAGAAGCAATTAGGAAAGCTAATAAAATGTTGGCTATATAATACACTTAGTGGAGTTCAAGTCTAGAGACGTTCTAAGATGTATTATGCACTCGTGAGGCCACATCTTGAGTACTGTGTACAATTTTGGTTTCCATATTTTGTGAGGGATGTGAAGGCACTGGAGAGAGTTGAGAGAGAGGTGATGAGACACTCCAGGTCTGCAGAGTATGAGCTATGAAGAAAGATTGGAAGAATAACAACTTTTTAGCCTAAGTAGACATAGAATGGGAGGAGACATGATAGAAGTGTTCAAAATCATTAATGGTAGAAGTAAGGTGGATACTAGTTGTTACTTCAAAATTAATCCATCAAGGAGGACATGAGGCCATAGGTGGAGAATGATTAAAGGGAGATTTCAGACTAACATCAGGACTCATTTCTTTACACAACAAGTTGTGGACTCAGGGAATAAACTACCTAATTGTGTAATTGAGAGTGGTACCTTACAGATTTTCAAATGGAAGCAGGACACTACCGTGGCTGACAAGTGAAGTCAGAGCCAAAGAAAAAGCAAAAGAAAGGGCATATAAGGAAGCCAAAGCTAGTGGGAAGATAGAGGATTGGGAAGCTTTTAAAAACTTGCAGAAGGAAACTAAGGTCATTAGGAAGGAAAAGATGAATTATGAAAGGAAGCTGGGGACTAATATCAAAGAAGATACAAAAAGCTTTTTTAAGTTTATAAAGGGTAAAAGAGAGTTGATGGTAGATCGAGGACCAATAGAAAATGACACTGGATATATCGTAATGAGAGACACAGAGATGGCAGAGGAACAGAATGCGTATTTTGCATCTGTCTTCACAGTGGAAGACATCTGCAGTATACTGGACATTCAAGAGTGTCAGGGAAGTGAACTATGTACAGTGAAAATTACGACTGAGAAGGTGCTCAGGAAGCTAATTGGCTGAGGGTGGATAAATCTCCTGGACCTGATGGAATGTACCCTTGGGTTCTGAGGGAAGTAGGTGGAGGGACTGTGGAGGCATTAACAATGATCTTTCAAGAATTGATGGATTCTGGCATTGTACCACATGACTAGAAAATTGCAAATGTTACTCCGCTATTTAAGAAGAGTTGGAGGCAGCAGAAAGGAAACTATAGACCTGTTATGCTGACATCAGTGGTTGGGATGTTGTTGGAATCAATTGTTAGGGATGAGATTACGGTGTACCTGGAAGCACATGACAAGATAGGCCAAAGCCAGCATGGTTTCCTAAAAGTTAAATCCTGCCTGACTAACTTACTGCAATTTTTTGAGGAAACTACAAGCAGGGTTGACAAAGGAGATGCAGTAGATGTGGTGTACCTTGGACCAGGTGCCGCACATGAGGCTGCTTATCAAGGTAAGATCCATGGAATTACAGGGGAGTTACTAACATGGGTGGAGCATTGGCTGATCGGCAGAAAACAGAGAGTGGGAATAAAGGGATTCTATTGTGGCTGGCTGCCAGTGGTTTTCAGTGGAGTTCCACAGTGGTCGGTGTTGGGACTGCTGCTTTTTATGATGTATGTCAATGATTTGGACTATGGGATTAATGGATTTGTGGCTAAATTTGCCGATGATAAAAAGATAGGTGGAAGAGGGGGTAGTGTTGAGGAAACAGAGAGCCTGCAGAGAGACTTAGATAGTTTAGGGGAATGGGTAAAGACGTGGCAAATTATATACAATGTTGCAAAGTGTATGGTCATGCACTTTGGTGGAAGAAATAAATGAGATGCAAAGAGACTTGGGAGTCCTTGTGCAGGATACCCTAAAGGTTAACCTCTAGGTTGAGTTTGTGGTGAAGAGGGCAAATTGTATTCATTTCTAGAGGTATAGAATATAAGAGCAGGGATGTGATATTGAGGCTCTATAAGACACTCGTGAGACCATACTTAGAGTATTGTGTGCAGTTTTGGGCTCCTTATTTTAGAAAGGATATATTGACATTGGAGAGGGTTCAGAGAAGATTCATGAGAATAATTCCAGGAATGAAAGGGTTAACGTATGTGGACCATCTGGCAATTCTTGGGCTGTATTCCCTGGAGTTCAGGAGAATGAAGGGGGATCTCACAGAAACATTCTGAATGTTAAAAGGCCTGAACAGATTAGACATGGCAAAGTAATTTCCCATGGTAGGGGAGTCTAGGACAAGAGGGCATGTCTTCAGGATTGAAGGATGTCCATTTAGAACAGAGATGCAGAGAAATTACTTTAGTCAGAGGGTGGTAAATCTGTGGAATTTGTTCCCACGAGCAGCTTAAATTAGGCGCATTTAAGGCAGAGATAGATAGGTTCTTGATTAGCCAGGGCATCAACGGGTATGAAGACAAGGCAGGGGAGTGGGAATGACTGGAAGAATTGGATCAGCCCATGATTGAATGGTGGACCAGACCCGATGGGTCGAATGGCCTACTTCTGCTCCTATATCTTATGATCTTATGGACTTTCAAATCTAAACACGATCGTTATTTCAACACACTATGTGAATAGGAATTCGGCAAGCTTTGTTGGTGTGAATGGCCTGCTGTTGTCAAAAACTCTTGAATGTCCTAATATTCTAACGTTCCTGTAGTTTTTTAGTAGTGCAGGGTGGTGGGAAATCCATAATATCGACTGCTTTTGATGGGAGGGATTTCATACCTTCTGTGGAGATGTGATGGCAGTGAAAGTCAATAATTGACAACTCAAACTGACATTTATCAGGATTAATAATCACCCGTGTTGGCTTAAATGCTCGAAATTTGGATGCACCAGTGACAAGTATGTCACGAGCCAGTGAGGTTAGAAACAGGATGATTTGGCAGATAAAAACGTAGCTGAGAAGCTGGTGCAGGGGGCAAGGGGCAGGGCTTCAGGTTCTTGGATCATTGGGATCTCTTCTGAGGGAGGTATGGCCTGTACAAAAGTGAAGGGTTGCACCTGAACCCGAGGGGGCCAATAATTCTCACGGGCAGGGTTATTAGAGTTGTTGGGGAGGGTTAAACTAATTTGGCGGGGGGGGGGAGTGGGAACTAGAGTGAAGGGACTCAGGATAGGATAGATGATAAGAAAGCAAAGATAGCGTGCAGTCAGACTGTCAGGAGGGCAGGCAAATGGTAGGACAAAATACCGCCAGCCGGGTGAGTATCAGTGCATTAGGGATGCAGAATCAAAAAGGGTAGCAAATATAGTACTCAAAGTGTTGTATCTGAATGCACAGAGTATAAGAAATAAGGTGAATGATATTGCTGCATTATTACAGATTATCATGTATGATGTTGTGGTCATCACTGAATTGTGGCTGGAAGATGGTTGTAGTTGGGAGCTGAATGTCCAAGGTTACATGTTGTATTGGATGGATAGGATGGAAGGGAGAGGGAGTGGTGTGGCTAAGAATGGCATCAAATCAGTAGAAAGATGTGACCTAGGATTGGAAGATGTTGAATCCTTGTTGGTTGAGTTAAGAAGCTGCAAGAGTAAAAGGACCTTGGTGGCAATTATATATAGACCTTTCAACAGTAGCTATGATGAGGACCACAAATTACAATGGGAAATAGAAAAGGTGTGTCAAAAAAGCAATGTTATGATAGTCATGGGAGATTTTAACATGCAGGTCAATTGGAAAAATTAGGTTGGTATAGGATCTCAAAAGAGTGAATTCGTTGAATGCCTATGAGATGAACTTTTAGAGCAGTTTGTCGTTGAGCCTACTCGAGGATCAGCTATACTGGATTGGGTGTTATGTAATGAACCAGAGGCAATTGGGGAGCTTAAGGTAAAAGAACCCTTCGGAAGTTCTGATCACACTGTGATTGAGTTCAACTTGAAATCTGATATGGAGAAAATAAAGTCTGATATAACAGTATTTCAGTGGAGTAAAGGAAATTACAGTGGTATGAGAGAGGAGTTGGACAAAGTAAATTGGAAGGAGATGCTGGCAGGGATGACAGCAGAGCAACAATGGCGTAAATTTCTAGAAAAATTGAGGAAGGTGCAGGATAGATGTATTCCAAAAACAAAGAAATATTCAAAGGTAAAATAGTACATCTGTGGCTGACAAGGAAAGTCAAAGCTAATAGAAAAGCAAAAGAGAAGCCATACAACAAAGCAAAAATTAGCAGGAAGATAAAGGATTGGGAAGCATTTAAAAATCTACAGAGATCAACTAAATTAGGAGGGGAAAAGATAAAATATGAAAACAAGCTAGCAATCAATACTAAATGGATAGTAAAAGATTTTTCAAGTATGTAAAAAATAAAAGAGAGATGAGAGTGGATATAAGATCGCGAGAAACTGAAGCCGGAGAAATAATAACGAGGGGCAAGGAGATGGCAGATGAACTGAATGAGTATTTTGCATCAGTCTTCACTGTGAAAGACACTAACAGTGTGCCAGATGTTGAAGGGTGTGAGGGAAGAGAAGTGAGTGCAGTTACTATTTCAAGGGAGAAAATGCTCAAAAAGCTAAAAGACCTAAGGGTACATAAGTCATCCACAGCAGATGAACTGCACCCTAGGGTTCTGAAAGAGGTAGCGGTAGAGATTGTGGAGGCATTAGTAATGATCTTTCAAAAATTATTGGATTCTGGCATGGTGCCAGAGGACTGGAAAATTGCAAATGTCACGCCACGCTTTAAGAAAGGAGGAAGGAAGCAGAAAGGAAATCATAGAACAGTTAGCCTGACCTCAGTAGTTGGGAAGATGTTGGTTAAGGATGAGGTTCTGGAGTACTTGGTGACACAGTACAAGACAGGACAAAATCAGTATGGTTTCCTGAAGGGAAAATCTTGCCTGACAAACCTGTTGGAATTCTTTGAGGAGATTACAAGTAGGATGGATAAAAGGGATTCAGTGGATGTTGTATATTTAGACTTTAAGAAGGCGTTGACAAGGTGCCACACATGAGGATGCTTACCAAGTTAAGAGCCCATGGTATTAGAGGGAAGTTATTGGCATGTTTAGAGCACTGGATGATTGGTAGGAGGCAGTGAATGCCTTTTCTGGTTGGCTGCCAGAGACTAGTTGTGTGCCCCAGGGGTCGGTGTTGGTACCGCTTCTTTTTAGGACGTATATAAATGATTTAGATGATGGAATAGATGGCTTTGTTGCCAAGTTTGCAGATGGTATGAAAATTGGTGGAGGGGCAGGTACTGTTGAGGAAACGGGTAGATTGCGGGAGGTCTTAGACAGATTAGGAGAAAGAGCAAGAAAATGGCAAATGAAATACAATGCTGGAAAATGCATGGTCATGCACTTCGGTAGAAGAAATAAATGTGCAGACTATTTTCTAAAGAGGGAGAAAATCTAAAAATCTGGCAAAGAGACTTGTACAGAATGCGCTAAAGGTTAACTTGCAAGTTGTGTCGATGGTGAGGGAGGTGAATGAAATGATAGCATTCATTTCAAGAGGTGTAGAATACAAGAGCAAGGATGAAATGCTGAGGCTTTCTATGGCATCACCTTGAGTATTGTTAACAGTTTTGGCTCCTTATCTAAGAAACGTTGTGCTGGCATTGGAGGGGGTTCTGAGGAGGTCCACAAAGATGATGATTGGAATGAAAGGGCTGTCGTATGAAGAATGTTTGATGACTCTGCGTCTGTACTCACTGGAATTTAGAAGGATGAGGGGAAATCTCATTGAATTCTTTCAAATGTTGAAAGGCCTAGACAGAGTAGATGTGGAAAGGATGTTTCCCATTGTGGGAGATTTTAGGACAAGAGGGCACAGCCTCAGGATAGAGGAGCATTCATTTAAAACAGAGATGCAGAGACATTTCTTTAGCTAGAGGATGGTGATTTTGTGGAATTTGTTACCACAGGCAGCTGTGAAGGCCAGGTCTTTGGATACATTTAAGGCAGAGATTGATAAGTTATGATTGGACATGGCATCAAAGTTTACAGGGAGAAGGCCGGGAAGCAGGGCTGAAGAGGGGGAGAAAAGATCAGCCATGATTGAACGGCGGAACAGACTCAATGGACCAAATGGCCTAATTCTGTTCTTATGTCTTATGGTCTTATGGCCTTACCCAGGTAAACAAAAAGAAAAGCTTAGTCTTTTAATATGGAGTCCCTCAGTCGTTGTAAAGTCTTTTCTGCATTTTTCAATCCAAATGGCATGTGCTGAAGCTCAAAAAGGCCAAATGGGGTTATTACAGTTTTTTGGGAATATTCTACAAGCACACACGCACCTGTTGACTAGATTGACTTTGAAAAAGATTAACTTTACAGCTAAACGTGCTGAAATGTCTTGGATGTGGGGGACTGGGTTATGATTGGGGCCGGTGGCCTTGTTAAGGCATCAGTAATCACCATATGGGTGACAACCACCATCGGATTTAGGGACCATATGGAGGGGTAAAGTTCAGGGCTATTCGATTGGCATACAATGCCGAGTCTTTCCATGTTGGCAAACATAGCCTTCGCGGTTGCCAGCTTTTCTGTGTCCAGTCTACGTTGCCTGGACTGGTGGGCCAGTTGAGGGAATGTGATGCTTGACTCCATGTTTTGTGACTGTAGTGGTGAATGTGGGCTTGGTGAGGTTTGGGGTTTCCCTAGCAGTCCAGTAAACTCACATGCAGTGGTAATGCATTTGACAGAGTTGTGTGGAATTACTGCAGGAACAGAGTAATGATCGCAAGTCCTTGACATCCACAAGCTGGTAGTTCTTAAGATCAACTTAAAATTCTTGGGCACACAGGAAATCTGCACCGAGCAGAGGTCTAGCCACTTTAGCCAGGATTAAGTTCCATGTGTAACGTTGCTTAATGAAGCAGAGTGTCACCCGTCAAGTCCCTTAAGTCTGGATGCTGTTGCCGTTGGCTGCCTCCAATGAGGTTTTATCACTCTTTGCTTTCTCATCAATAGGTGATGCTGGTAACATACTCACTTGACCATCCATGTAATGCAAGAAGCATGGCCTTGACAGGGTGACCATAATGAATAGTAGATGACCCGGCCAGCTGGAACCCACGGTGTCACAGACCTCTGGTTTCCCGATGTGCTGGCCCTGTCAAAGCTACAAAGCTGTCGGTACTTCCTTGCATTCATACCAAAGCAAGCATGGTGAAAACACAGGCCCAGCATTGCCTTTTCCTCAGCCACAGGTGTCCTTGTGTTGGAGGCCTTGCTGATAGGGCATATTGAGATAGTGAGAGGAGGAATGACACACCACTGCCTAACTGAGTGTAGACTATCAGCTATTTTAGCAAGCTCCCTATAGTTCTACACTGTTGCATCAGTGAGGGCTATGTGAATTTGATCAGGTATTTGCAGCATAAAGAGGTCTTTAAAAATAAAACAAGGATGGTGATTTCACCGGAGAGACAGCATATGGTCCATTAGCTCTGAAGGCCTAGCATCCCTGAGGCCGGGTAAGGAGAGTAACTTTTTGAAGCACTCATACTCCGATAGTCTAAAAGTCTGTAAAAGGTGAGCTTTCAGCGATCGGTATTTATTGTGTTCAGGTGGGTGTTCAAGCAGACTCACCACTGTCACAGCCGTGGAATTGCTGAGTGATGCTACCACGTAGTAGAATTTGTTGTCAGCGGAAATTTCTCAAAGCGTGAATTGAGCCTACGCTTGTCTGAAACAAGCAACTATATTTTGTTCCCAAAACTCCAGTGGTTTCAAATTGACTGTGTTGGCCAACATGTTCAATATCTCTGGAATTGTCTTAGAGCATCGGAGTCACCAATATAGCTTTTTACAAATAAAATGAAGTGAAGCATTTTATGCTTAATGAAACCCATAACACATTTTACTGAACTCCCCAAAAGTGCGCTAATAAACTTACCAAGCAACATTAACATGTCAGACCAGCCTCTCCCAATTAGATTACCCTACAATACTGTACTTCACAAGCTTACTTCTTATGATACATCCAGGCAATCCTGTCCTCGCCAGGCTGTTAAAGTCATTCAACTCTTTCCACTATTCTTTCGAAATTCTCTGGCTGTTGTTTTAAGCACTTGGATATGTCTACCATGTACCTTGGCATGGCCACCCAAATGGATTTTAAGCTGGTGGGCTGAGTAAGGTCTCTTTCCACTGCCTCACTTGTTATGGCATTGTCACAGAACTGTTTCTGTGCAAAAGGAGACCATTCAGCTTAACACAAACAAGAGAAAATCTGCAGATGATGGAAGTCCAAATGACACACACACACAATGCTGGAGGAACTCAGCAGACCAGGTACTTTTTTCCATAGATGCTGCCTGGCCATTCAGCCTATTAACTATATACTGGCTCTTTGGAATCCCGTCAGTTCAATTCCTCTTTTCTGTCCTGAAAACCCCGTATTTCTTTCTCTAAGGTCCCATACAATTCCTTCATCTTTGGAAGCTAATAATTTTTCCCATCATCATAGAGCCATTAATTTTCAGCACACCAGATGTCTAAACAATAATTTTTCCTCTCATCCACTCCATACCTTTCGCCCAAAATTCTGAGCTAGTGTCCCCTGGATATGTTAAGAGAAAGAGGATTGCAAGGGACGAAACTAGCCCTCTGAAAGATCAGATTGGTAATCCATGTGTGGAGCCAAAAGAGATAGAGGAGATCTTAAATGTATTTACCCTGGAGATAGACACAGAATCTATAGAAATGAGGCAAAGTGGCATTAACTTCATGGACCTATACAGATTTCAGAGGAGAAGGTGCTTGCTGTCCTGAGGTAAATCAAGGTGGATAAATCTCCAGGGCCTGACAAGGTGTTCCCTCGGACCTTATGGAGGCAAGTGTAGAAATTGCTGGGGCCCTAGCAGAGATACTAAATCATCCTTAGTGACAGGAGAAGTACCAGGGGATTGAAGGACAGCCTTCATCAATCATGGAACTGAATTTAGGAGCCGAGAGGTAATGTTGCAGCTATATAGGACCCTGGTCAGACCCCACTTGGAGTACTGTGCTCAGTTCTGGTCGCCTCACTACAGGAAGGATGTGGAAGCCATAGAAAGGGTGCAGAGGAGATTTACAATGAAGTTGTCTGGATTGGGGAGCATGCCTTATGAGAATAGGTTGAGTGAACTTGGCCTTTTCTCCTTGGAGCGACAGAGAATGAGAGGTGACCTGATAGAGGTGTATAAGATGATGAGAGGCATTGATCGTGTGGATAGTCAGAGGCTTTTTCCCAGGGCTGAAATGGTTGCCACAAGAGGACACAGGTTTAAGGTGCTGGGGAGTAGGTACAGAGGAGATGTCAGGGGTAAGTTTTTTACGCACAGAGTGGTGAGTGCGTGGAATGGGCTGCCGGCAATGGTGGTGGAGGCGGATACGATAGGGTCTTTTAAGAGACTTTTGGATAGATACATGGAACTTAGAAAAATAGAGGGCTATAGGTAAGCCTAGTAATTTCTAAGGTAGGGACACGTTCGGCATAACTTTGTGAGCCGAAGGGCCTGTATTGTGCTGTAGGTTTTTTATGTTTCTATGTTTCAATATTGTTCCACAGTTCAAGAAAGGCTCTAAATATAAACCAAGAAATGACAGGCCAGTGAATCTGACATCGGGAGTGGGAACAAGGAAGTCAGAGCAGAGTGATGATGGCGCTAAATGGTGACTCCTTTGCTTGCATCTTCGTAAATAGCTCTATTTCCATTTTCAATATCTTTATTTTCCCTTTCAGGGTTCTTTTAAAGACCCTGACCTGGAGTTACATGCTGACTACAGTCCTTTGTGGGAATGGGACCCGCTCTCAGGGTTTCAGGACTGGCTGTTGTTCAGCACGCCAAGGGCTCGGCCTAAGTATTTAGCTTGGCTTTGGAAGCCTAGGATCTCGGGGCTCTGGAGATGGGCGGATCGAGGGTCATGACAGGAGAACCATGGGTCGTCGGTGGAGTCGGAGTATCTATGGCTGTGCGCCCAGAGACTCGTGATCTTTTGGCACAGAGTTCGAAAAAGGCAACGTGGCAGACTTTTAACATTGTAAACCAGCAAGTTGTTTGTTATGTTTCCCCACTCGCTGTGAAAATGGAGACATCGCTTTCTCCCTCATTAGAGAGAGGGAGAACCTGTGGTATGTTGAATGCCGGGTGAACAACGTAGTCTTTGGGGTAACTGCAAGTCTGTGTCTCTATTATTGCTTTGCTTACACTTGAGTGCTCGGTGGAGGGCGCCAATGCTTTTATTTGCCAGTGGGGGGAGGGGGGATGGTTACTTGCTGCCACTTATGCACAGGAGGGGGGAGGTGGGGGGGACTTTGGGGTTCTAACATTTGACTGTTGTTCATTTTTTGGGGCACTCCTCTGTTTTCGTGGATGGTTGTGAAGAAGAAGCATTTCAGGGTTTATATTGTATACACTTCTTTGACATTAAATTGTACCTTTGAAAACTTTGAAAGTTATTGGAAGGTATTCTAAGAGACTGGGTATATAAGTACTTGGATAGACATGGACTGATTAAAGATCAGCATGGCTTTGTGTGTGGTGGGCTATGTCTAACCAATCTTATGGAGTTTTTTGAGGAAGTTATCAGGAAAGTGGATGAAGGCAAAGCAGTGGATGTTGTCCACATGGACCTTAGCAACATTTGACAAGGTTCTGCATGGGAGGTTGGTTAAGAAGTTTCAGTTGCTCAGCATTCAAGATGAGGTAGTAAATTAGATTAGACATTGGCTTTGTGGGAGATGCCAAAGAGTGGTAGTAGATGGTTGTAGATGGAGTAGACTCAAGTGCTGCAGGGATTGGTGCTGGGTATGTTGATGTTTGTAATCTATATCAATATCTGGATGATAATGTGGTTAACTGGATCAGCAAATCTGCCGATGACACCATGTTTGGGGGTGTAGTGTACAGCAAAGAAGGCTATCATAGTTTGCAGAGGGATCTGTATCAGCTGGAAAAATGGGCTGAAAAATGGCAGATGGAATTTAATGCGGACAAGTACGAGGGATTTCACTTCGATAGGACCAGCCAGGGTAGGTCTTACACAGTGAATGTTAGGGCACTGAGGAGTGTGGTAGAACAAAGTGATCTGGGAATACAAGTCCATAATTTGTTGAAAGTGGTGTCATAGGTAGAAAAGGTCATAAAAACAGCTTTTGGCACATTGACCTTCACAAATCAAAGTATTGAGTACAGAAGATGAATTGTCATGTTGAAGTTGTATAAGACATTGTGAGGTCTAATTTGGAGTATTGTGTGTAATTTTGGTCACCCACCTACAAGTGGTTGAATAAGGTTGAAAGATTGCAGAGAACATTTACAAGGATGAGTAAGAGCTAGGCACAGACTAGAAGGGCTGAGATGGCCTGTTTCCATGCTGTAATTGTTATATGGTTATATGATGTTTCCTGTTCTGGAGGATGTGACTTATAAGGAAAGATTGAATAGATTAGGACTTTATTTCTTAAAACATAGGAGATTGAGAGAAGATTTGATAGAGGTACATAAAACTATGAGGGGTACAGATAGGGCAAATGCAAGCAGGCTTTTTCCACTGAGGTTGGGTGGGGTTATAGCCAGAGGTCATAGGATAAGGGTGAAAGGTGAAAAGTTCAAGGGGGACAGAGAAAAACTTCATTCAGTGGCCCATGACAGTGTTGAACGAGCTGCCAGCACAAGTGGTGGATGCAAGTTTGATTTCAATGTTTAAGCGAAGTTTGTTTAGGTACGTGGTTGGTAGGTGTACGGAGGACTGTGGTCTGGGTGCAAGTCGATGGGAGTAGACAGTTTAAATGGTTTCAGCATAGACTAGATGGACCGAAGGGCCTGTTTCTATGCTGTACTTTTTTATGACTTAATGTCTCTATTTACTTGTAAATATTGTGTATCTCATGCTATGTGCCTGTAAGTCAGCTTTTCATTACACCTGTGTATATGTGTACCTGTGGATATGACAATAAACTCAACTTTGATACTGCAGGTCTTTAAACCTACAAAATCTGGCTAAACGTCTAGTTGCCATGAGAGCTCATGCAGATTATTAGTTTGAGACTGATCCCATTGAGTGAGAAGGGGGCTCAGAAACTGGCCAACACGAAACCTGATGTTCAGTTTCTGCCACTTTGCATACGACTCTGTTTTTGAGACCTCTTGGCAGGTTGTAAAGAGATTGAATGATACATTCTCATTTACGCTCCTGGCTCAGTCAGTGTCTTCAGCACAAAGAAATCTAACAGTTTTTTAGAAAATTTTCCAATAACCTATTAGTGTTCACAGAACTAATTTGCATCAGTCTAGATGTGGCCATTACTGGGATTTGACAGTGAAATGCATTACCTCGAAAGTTAATCCAGGTCCATATGAACATATCAGATGTTGTATCCAGACTAGAATGAAGTGTCTGCAATGTTTGTGGTTGGTCTGGGACAGGGGTGGCTAACCTTTTACATTTTATGCGTCAATTTTTTCACGCACGAGTTCAGATGTGCCCTACAACTCTTGTACCCCCATTCAATTCTTGTAAACATATGTTAATATAGAACTCGTGCATGAAAAAATTAAAGCATGGAATGTAAAAGGTTGGCTACACCTGGTCTGGGCTGTTGGTTATAAAGAAATCTGATATGAACAGAATTACTTTTGGGACTATTTGATGATGCTGCTGAAAAGATCTGGGTTTATTGCCAGGAAGGAAAGTTAACTCTTAAACAGATAGTTGGTGATAAAGCTGAGATCCCTCCACTTAAAACTGGGAAGTCAGAGAAGTGTTGTTAGTGTCATGCAATCTTCCCGATTGCATGTGACTCCATGTAGATTCACTGAAAGAACAGCTATGCAAAATATGGTTTCTAATCTTTATTGGACACAGTTTTGGAGGGCCATCACATATATTCTTGTCTTCAAATGCCACAACTCCACCTTATGTAAAAATATCCAAGCACTTGAATCATCGAGGCATATAAAGCTCCAGGTCAAGTGCTGGAAGATGGAATTAATATGGATGGGTCTTTCTTCCATGGCCTTCTGTTCTTTCCTATTAGATTCCCTCTTCAGCCCTGTATGTCAAATAGCTCTTTACTTCAGCCGTCCCCCTCCTGGTTTCACCTATCACCTTGTGTTTCTCCCTCCCCTACCTCCACCTTTTAACTCCGACTCCTCATTTTTTTCCTCCAGTCCTGCTGAAGGGTCTCTGCCTGAAACTTCGACTGTACTCTTTTCCATAGATGGTACCTGGCCTGCTGAGCTCTTCCAGCATTTTGTGTGTGTGCCTAATTTTCCATTTCTGAATCTGACTTTGATTTACAGCTACAACTTTCAGCTCTTCAGCTTTTAATCTGAGGCCCCAAACTCGAGTAACTACCATGCATCAAATCTATTCATTCACTGTTAAGTTTGCTTTCACTGCCACAATGACATTACCTCTGTCGCAATGCTCCTGAGTTTCTTCCTATTCTCTATTCAGTTATATCTCCACTATCTAACATTGTTGGAAAAATGATTATTTTGACTGCCACCGACCACAGCCCTGATCCTGTATGTTGCTACTGTCTTTTGGCATATTAAACTATTTCAATTTGCTGTTTCTATTACTTCAGTATTAAAGAACAATTCCAATACTTACAGAACCTGCTTTCTCAAATTGCTTTCTTTTGCCTTAAAGGCTTCAGTTTTGTTTGTGAGAAGAGCTATACATTTCATTGTAATTTTGATTTTTAGTGATGGCTGATAGCAAATCACCTATCCTCATTCCGGTTCTTATTAGTGTCTGCCAAGGCTACAGTCTTCCATCCTGCTCCAAGCTTTACTGCTCTGTTGCTACAGGAACTGGTCTGTCATTGTTATCATTTACTATTTTTACCACCTCATTAAATCTGGCTCTTTTCCAGTCACACCTCATTCCTGCTGTTTTCAAACGTATGTCTCCTGGGTAATTTTTATGCTGACTGCATCTCAAGACATTGGTGCAGGAAACACAAGTAAAGAAAGACATGCAAGTGTCATGATTTACATGAACTTTCATTGTCCCAATGGAACTTTTAAACAATTAAGTGTTTGTGATGCTTTATCACTAATGTAATGTTGGAAACAAGCTCCCACAAACATCAGTAATCAGATAAGTTATG
The DNA here is from genome assembly GCF_963921235.1 of Mobula hypostoma. Taxonomy (NCBI): domain Eukaryota; kingdom Metazoa; phylum Chordata; class Chondrichthyes; order Myliobatiformes; family Myliobatidae; genus Mobula; species Mobula hypostoma. Next base: position 40,463,360 of record NC_086122.1, on the reverse strand, counting down.
TTGGTAGTATTAAGAGGTACATAAAGTTGGAGCTAGATTCCTTACAGATGCATATTGTAGCTGGTACAGTAGATTTATGATTTTGCACTTGCATGATTGTGAGCTAGGTACAGTTTCAGATGAAATGAGGGTGTTGAAGACATTACGGGCACAACCCACCCCATCATTGACAGTGTCTTGAGAAAACTTTGCCTCAGCAGGTGGTAGCAAGACCATCTTGGTTATGCCCTCTCACCAACAAGAGAAAATCTGCAGATGCTGGAAATCCGACCAATATGCACAAAGTGCCAGAGGAACTCAGCATGCAAGGCATCATCATCTATGAAAAAGAATACAGTCAACACTTCAGGCCAAAATCCATCGGCAGGACTGGAGAAAAAAAACTGAGTAGATTTAAAAGGTGGGGGAAGGGGAGAGAGAAGAAGGTGATAGGTGAAGTTGATTGATGAAAGAGATACAGGGCTGGAGAAGGGAGAGTCTGATAGAAGAGGACAGAAGGCCATGGAAGAAAGAAAAGTGGGGTGGAGCACCAGAGGGAGGTGATGGGTGGGTAAGGAGATAAGGTGAGAGAAGGAAAAGAGGATGGGAAATGGTGAAGGAGAGCGGGGTGGAGGCACTACCAGAAGTTTGAGAAATCAATGTTCATGCCATCAGCTTGGAGGCTAAAGAACATACATAAAATGCCTCCAACCTGATGGTATGAACATTGATTCCTCAAACTTCCAGTAGTGCCCCCACCCAATACATACTAAACCTGCTATCTCAAATTGCTTTCTTTTGCCTTAAAGGCTTCAGTTTTGTTTGTGAGAAGAGCTATACATTTCATTGTAATTTTGATTTTTAGTGATGGCTGATGGCAAATCACCTATCCTCATTCTGGTTCTTATTAGTGTCTGCCAAGGCTACATTCTTCCATCCTGCTCCAAGCTTGAGTTTAATGTTATCAGAAATTATCTGTCAAGTGTGGACCGCGACAGGTTGTTTTCTGGCAAAGATGTACGTGGTAAGTGCAAGGCCTTCAAAAGTGAAATTCTGAGAGTACAAAGATTGTATGTGCCTGTCAGAATAAAAGTAAAGATAACAGGAGTCGGGAACCATGATTTTCAAGAGATATTGGTTAAGAAAAAAAAGGAAGTGCAATGCAGGTATAGGCAGGTAGGAACAAATGAGGTGCTTATTATACTAATAATAATAATAATAAGTTCTTTATTGATCCCAAGTGGGAAATTATTTTGTTACAGCAGCAACATTTAAAAACACACAGCAATAATAATAATAATAATAAATATAATAATAGAAAAACATAGAAACATAGAAAACCTACATCACAATACAGGCCCTTCAGCCCAAAAAGTTGTGCCGAACATATCCCTACCTTAGAAATTACTAGGCTTACCTATAGCCCTCTATTTTTCTAAGCTCCATATACCTATCCAAAAGTCTCTTAAAAGACCCTATCATCTCCGCCTCCACCACCGTTGCTGGCAACCCATTCCCCATACTCACCACTCTCTGAGTAAAAAACCCCTGACATCTCCAGCACCTTAAACCTGTGTCCTCTTGTGGCAACCATTTCAGCCCTGGGAAAAAGCTTCTGACTATCCACACGATCAATGCCTCTCATCATCTTATACACCTCTATCAGGTCACCTCTCATCCTTTGTCGCTCCAAGGAGAAAAGGCTGTGTTCACTCAACCTATTCTCATAAGGCATGCTCCCCAATCCAGGCAACATCCTTGTAAATCTCCTCTGCACCCTTTCTATGGTTTCCACATCCTTCCTGTCGTGACGTGACCAGAACTGAGCACAGTACTCCAAGTGGGGTCTGACCAGGGTCCTATAATAATATTAACTAATAATAAAATACAGAATAATAATATACACAATAATAATTTACCAATCTGCATTAATGTGCAATAATAATGTATGAAATAATAAAACAGAGACTATTGTACTATGAGATGAACTGTTGTATATGCTTATTCAATTTGTAGGAAAGATTTTCTGCAATGTTCTTTGTGACAGTGGAGCTGAATGAGCCTATACAGAAGGGTGCTCTGCTGCTTATTCAGTAGGTCATGGACAGTATCCATAATGGATAACAGTTGTTTAGTGACCGCCACTCCATCACTAACTCAAAAGAGTCCAGAGTGTAGCCAAGGATGGATCCAGCCTTTCTGATGAGTTTATTCAGTCTTTTTGCATCACCAGCACTGATACTACTTCCCCAACATAAAGACGTAAAGAAGACTGCACTCACTACAACAGAGTACAAGAAATATAGGAGAACACATAAGAAAGAGGTCAGGAGGGCTAAAAGAAAGCATGAGATGGGAGAAATCTTAAATGGATTTTTTACATCTGTATTTACTCAGGAGACGGACAGAGGGTCAAAAGAAGTGAGACAAAGCAGCAGCGAAGTCATGGGCCCTATACAGATTACAGAGGGCAGGGTGTTTGCTATCTTGAGGCATATTAGTGTGGATAAATACCCGGGACCTGATAAGGTGTTCCCTTGGACCCTGTGGGAGCAAGTGCAGAAATTGCAGGGGTCCCAGTAGAGATATTTAAATAACCCTTGAGGACAAGATAGGCACCGGAGGATTGGAAGGTAGCTAATGTTGTTCCACTGTTTAGGAAAAATTCTAAAAATAAACTGGGAAGTTATAGGCCAGTGAGGCTGACATCACTAGTGGGAAAGTTATTGGAAGGTATTCAAAGGGACCGGATATATGAGTATTTAGATAGACATGGACTGATTAGGGATAGTCAGAAACACGAGAAAAATTGTAGATGCTGGAAATCCAAAGCAATACACAGAAAATGCTGGAGGAACATAGCAGGCCAGACAACATCTGTTGAAAAGAGTAAAGAGTCGACATTTAGGCCCAGTCATGATGAAGGATCTTAGCCCAAAACATTGACTGGTTACTCTTTTCCATAAATGCTGCCTGGCCTTCTGAGTTCCTACAGCACTTTGCGTTCATTGCTAGGGATAGTCAGCATAGATTCGTGTGTGGAAGGTCATGAGTTATCAATCTTATAGAGTTTTTCCGGGAAGTTATCAGGAAATTTGGAAGGCAAGGCAGTAATGCGGTCTACCTGGACCTTATCAAGACATTAGACAATGTACCGCATGGGAGGTTGGCCAAGAAGTTTTAGTCAATCGGCATTCAGGATGAGGTTGTAAATTGGATTAGACATTGGCTTTGTAGGGGAAGTCGGAGAGTGGTAGTAGATGGTTGTCTCTCTGACTGGAGTGCTGCGGGGATTGGCGCTGGGTCTATCATTGCTTGTCTTCTACATCAACGATCTGGATGATAACGTGGTTAGCTGGTTCAGCAAATTTGCAGTTGACACCAAGTTTTGGGCTGTTGTGGACAGTGAGGAAGACTATGCAACACACACAAAATGCTGGAGGAATTCCAGGCAGGCAGCGTCTATGGAAAAAAGTACATTGACGTTTTGGGCCGAGACCCTTCAGAGGAAGACTATCATGGCTTGCAGTGGAATCCAGGCCAGCTGGAAAAATGGGCTGAAAAATGGCAGATGAAATTTAATGCAGAGAAGTGTGAGGTGTTGCACTTCAGTAGGACCAACCAAGGTAGGTCTTACAGATTGAATGGTAGGGCACTGAGGAGGGCTGTGGAACAAAGGGATTTGGTAATACAGGTGTATAACTCATTGAAAGTGGCATCACAGGTAGATAGGGTCGTAAAGAAAGCTTTTGACACATTGGTTTTCATAAATCAAAGTATTGAGTACAGGAGATGGGGTGTTATGTAGAAGTTGTATGTGATTGGTGAGGCCTAGTTTGAAGTATTGTGTGCAGTTTTGGTCACCTACTTACAAGAAAGATGTAAGGGTGGAAGGGTTGAGAGAAGATTTACAAGGATATTTCCCGGTCTCGAGGACCTGAATTGGAAGGAAAGATTGAACAGGAGAGGACTTTGTTGCTTGGAATGTAGAATGTTGAGGGGAGATTTGATAGAAGTATACAAAATCATGAGGGGTATAGATAGGGTAAATGGAAGCAGACTTTCTTCCACTGAAATTGGATGGGCTACAAGCAGAGATCTTGAGATAAAGGTGAAATGTGAAAGGTTTAAGAGGAATATGAGGAGAAACTTCTTTATTCAGAGGGTCGTGATACTGTGAAATGAGCTGCCAACACAAGAGGTGCATGTGAGCTCAATTTCAATGTTTAGGAGAAGTTTGGATAGCTACATGGATGGTAGGGGAATGGACAGCTATGGTCCTGGTGTAGGTTGATTGAAATAGGCAGTTTAAATGTTTCACCATGGACGAGATGGGCTAAACAGCCTGTGCCTGTGCTGTACTTCTCTATGACTCTATGTGGCAAGAACTCAATGCATAAAAGCAGGCAGATATAGTCAAGAGGTTCCGTTGTTGTTCAGACCAAACATCAGAATGGAAGAGACATAACTATATAACCATATAACAATTACAGCACAGAAACAGGCCATCTCGGCCCTTCTAGTCCGTGCCAAACTATTACTCTCACCTAGTCCCACCGACCTGCACTCAGCCCATAACCCTCCATTCCTTTGCTGTCCATATAGCTGTCTAGTTTAACTTTAAACGACAACATCGAACCTGCCTCAACCACTTCTGCTGGAAGCTCGTTCCACACAGCCACCACTCTCTGAGTAAAGACGATCCCCCTCATGTTACCCCTAAACTTTTGCCCTTTAACTCTCAACTCATGTCCTCTTGTTTGAATCTCCCCCACTCTCAATGATATGATCTAAGTGACTTTGCCCTTGGAATAATTGTTGGTGCCAGATTGAGTAACATAGAAAATAGGTGCAGGAGTAGGCCATTCGGCCCTTCGAGCCTGCACCGCCATTTATTATGATTATGGCTGATCATCCAACTCAGAACCCCGCCCCAGCCTTCCCTCCATACCCCCTGATCCCCGTAGCCACAAGGGCCATATCTAACTCCCTCTTAAATATAGCCAATGTACTGGCCTCAACTGTTTCCTGTGGCAGAGAATTCCACAGATTCACCACTCTCTGAGTGAAGAAGTTTTTCCTAATCTCGCTCCTAAAAGGCTTCCCCTTTATCCTCAAACTGTGACCCCTTGTTCCGGTAGTTTGAATATCGGTGCAGGCTCGAAGGGCCGAATGGCCTACTCCTGCACCTATTTTCTATGTTTTTTTCTATCTCAGAATCTGCTGAGTTTCTGGGATTTTCAAGCACAATGGACTCGAGAGAAGACTATCCCAATGTTTTTTCTGCTAGTTCCCCTTACCAATATCCAAGAGGTCTGGGGACCCCAGGTTGGGAACCGCTGCTCGAGAGTTTACAGGAAATGATGTGAAAAGCAAAGACATCTAGTGAGTGACATTTCATTTCTGTGGATGAAAACACCTTGTTACTGAGAAGTGAGTGGAGAATGACCAGACTGGTTCAAGAGGACAGGAAGGGAGCAGTAACTCAAATAACTACGCATTACAACAGGGCTGTGCAGAAGAACATCTCTGAACACATAACACGTTGAAACTTATAGTGGATAGGCTACAGCAGCAGAAGACCATGATCATACACTGGATGACCACTTTATTATGTTTAAGAGGTTCTGAATAAAGTGGCCACTGAGTGGAAATGAGATGTGTAAAAATATCACAAACAAGAGAAGGTCTGTAGATGTTGGAAATCCAAAGCAACACACACAAAATGTTGGAGGAACCCAGCAGCCCAGGCAGCGTCTATGGAAAAGTCTTCACACGACGTTTCGGTCCTGATGAGGGAGTTGGCCAGAAACATTGACTGTACTCTTTTCTGTAGATGCTGCCTGGCCTGCTGAGTTCCTCCAACATTTTGTGTGTGTGTTGTTTGTGTAAAAATATTAAAGGATTTGATAAATGTAGAACAGGACATCCCAAGAAAAAGCCTTTTGGTTCAGAATGTTGTGCTGAACGACATTAGTAATCAAATGCCCAAATAAACTAATCTTCTTTGCCTGCACAATGTCTGTATCATTCCATTTCCAGTAGATTCATGTATCTATCTGGGAGCCTCTTGAAGATAGATAGAGAGACCAGTTCTTTTGGTGTACATAGAGGCATCATTTTAAAATTAGTGCTAAGAATTAAGATACAAATCCACTCTAAATTCAGTTAATGTTCAGCAAAATATTTGAGGGATTGAATGGTTCCTTTTCCTGCATCATCATTGTTTATATTATGGTAATGTGCAGCAAAGGTTTAGACAACTCATCTGCAGATCACTGAAACACAGACTAGCCTACTAACTACATGCCACTCTGCAGAGTGTCCTTTTTACTTACCTGTGGTGTAACAATCCACTGCTTTAAAGCTCCACCTTCTCTTTCCACAAAGAAAAGCAATGGAAAAGAAAAATGTAAATGTCCTCAGGATATTAAATAGATCAACAACATTTTACACATGGGAATAATACGAACAAATGTAGAAAATATTGCATTGATACAACACATTTTATAGTTTCAGAGCAACCACAAAACACTCAATGAGTACAAAACACTTATGGTATACCAATGACAATTAGGAAATGTCCAACATTTATGTGGCAAAGTTCCACAATCTACAATGAGAAGACCAGGCAATCAGGTTTAGGAGTGGTGTAAATACAGGCTGTAACAATGAGGAGAATTCTTTGCTCAATTTGAAATTGTGCTGTGGAAGCATCTAAATCAACCAAAAGAAAATATCAGAGCTTTGATGTAACATGAAAGCGTGTCCAACACTGCAATATTCACAATGAGCAACTGGTACAATGGTGCAGCTGGTAGTTGAAGATCTAGATTCAATTCTTACTTCAATCTGTCTGTGTGCTCACCAATGTGGTCTTCCTCTGAGTGGCTTAGTTTCTTCCCACAATGCAAAGGTGTGCAGCTGTGTAAGTGACTGGTAGAATTTGGGGGAGTTGATAAATAATGTAAGATTAGTGTCAATGGGTAGCTGATGGTCAAGGCTGATTTCATGTGGTGTAGAATCTGTTTCTGTGCTGTGTCTGTCTATGACATCATGCACTATTACCACAGTCTCACTACCATCAGTCTGGATAGTGCAACACTTGGACTGGTCTCTGAACCACTGAACCAAGAGATAGGAGTGCAGTCCACTCAGCCACATCAAACACCAGCTCCGAGATTCATAAATATTGAAGGTGCTGATTGTGAAGAGATGAGCAACGCAGTCAAGTCGAGTTCATTGTCATGGGCACGGGTAAGCTAAAGTACATCACAAACATGAGGAAATCTGCAGATGCTGGAAATAGAAGCAACACACACAAAATGCTGGGCGGTCTCAGCAGGGCAGAATGTATCTATGGAAAAGAGTAAATAGCTGACATTTTGGGTCCAGACCCTTCATCAGGACTGATACTCAACCTTTGACTCCTGACTTTTTTCTGAGATCTGTTGGAATTCTTTGAAGAAATAACACGCAGGACAGACACATGACAATCAGTGGATGTTGTGTACTTGAATTTTCAGAAGGCCTTTGACAATGTGCCACAGATGAGAGCTCATGGTATTACAGGAAGGATACTAGCATGGATAGAGAATTGGTTGATTGGCAGGAGACAAAGAGTCTGAATAAAGGGAACCTTTTCTGGTTGGCTGCCAGTGAATAGTGATGCTCCTCAGGGGCTTGTGTTGGGACCGCTTCTTTGTCCCTTATATGTCAATGATTTGGATGACCAAATTGATGGCTTTGAAACTTTTTGACCAAGTTTGCAGACGATATGAAGTCAGATGGAGGGGTAGGTAGTTTTGAGGAAGCAAGGACTTTACAGAAGGACTTAGACAGAATAGAAGAAGGACAGATTAGGGCAAAGAAGTGGTGGATGGAATACAGTGACAGGGAGTGTATGGTCATCCATACACATTGGTAGAAGAAACAAAAGTGTAAACTATTTTCTAAGTGGAGAGAAAATTCAAAAAATCTGAGGTGCAAAGAGACTTGGAAGTTCTCAGGCAGGATTTCCTAATAGTTAATTTTCAGGTTGAGTCAGTGGTGAGGAAAGCAAATGTGATGTTAGCATTCACTTTGAGAGATCTAGAATATAAAAGTAAAGATATAATGTTGAGGCTCACTTGGAGCATTTTGAACAGTTTTTGATCTTTCCAGTGTAAGAAAGGATGTGCTCACATTGGAGAGGGTTCAGAGGAGGTTCAAGAAAATTATTCCAGCTTTGCAAGTCTTATTATATGGGGAGCATTTGATGGCTCTAGACTTGTACTCACTGCAATTCAGAAGAATGAAGGGTGGATGATAGAGTGGATGTGGAGATAACCTTTCCTATGGTGGGAGTGTCTAAGACCAGAGAACCCAGCATCAAAATGGAGGGATGTCCTTTTCGAAAGGAGATGAGCAGGAATTTCAATAGTCAGAGAGTGGAATTCATTGCTACAGACGGCTGTGGAGGCTAAGTCATTGGGTATACTTTAGGCCAAGGTTGATAGATTCTTGATTAGTCAGGACATGAAGGGATATGGGGAGAAGACTTACACCAAGGGAGCAGAGCACAGGAAATTGGGTCACTTTCAGGCGAGGGAAGAGGAAAAGGCAGGCAGAGCAGGGTTCTCCTGTGGCCATTCTACTCAACAACAAGTATACCAATTTGGATACTGTTGGGGGGGGGATGAATTACCTGGGACAAGCTGCAGCAGCCATATCTCTGGTACTGAGTCTGGTTCTGCAGTGCAGAAGGGAGGGTGGAAAAAGAGGAGAGCGGTAGTGATAGGGGACTCAATAGTTAGAGGTACAGATAGGAGGTTCTGTGGTCATGACAGAGAATCCAGGATGGTTTGTTGCCTCCCAGGTGCCAGGTTCAAGGATGTCTCTGATCGATTGCATGACATTCTGAAGTGGGAGGGTGATGAGCCAGATGTCGTGGTGCACATCGGTACCAATGACATAGCAAGGAAGAGTGAAGAGGTCCTGGACAGTGAGTATAGAGAGCTTGGTAGGAAGCTGAAAAGCAGGACCTTGAGGGTGGTAACCTCAGGATTGTTTCCTGTGCTACGTGCCAGTGAGGGTAGGAATAGGATGCTCTGGAGGATGAACACATGGCTGAGGAACTGGTGTAGGGGGAAGGGTTTCAGATTTCAGGATCATTGGGACCTTTTCTGGGGCAGGTGGGACCTGTACAAGAGAGACGGGTTACACTTGAACTACAAGGGGACCAATATCCTTTCAGGGAGGTTTGTTAGTGCTACTGGGGAGGCTTTAAACTAGATTTGCAAGGGGATGGGAACCAGAGTGCCAGAGCTGACAGTGTGGCTGGAGTGAAAATAAATGATGTTAAAAGTTCAAGCAAAGCCGCAATTAGAAAGGTTGTGAGTGGTGGTAAAAATCTTCTGAGGTGTATACATTTCAATGCTAGGAGCATTGCGGGGAAGGCGGACGAGTTGAGGGCATGGATTGACACGTGGAATTATGACGTTATAGCAATTAGTGAAACTTGGCTACAGGAGGGGCAGGACTGGCAGCTTAATATTCCAGGGTTCTGATATTTCAGATGTGATAGAGGCAGAGGAATGCAAGGTGGGGGAGTAGCATTGCTTGTTAGGGAAAATATTACAGCAGTGCTCAGGCAGGACAGATTAGAGGGCTTGTCTACTGAGTGCTTATGGGTGGAGCTGAAAAACAGGAAAGGTGTGGCCACATTAGTGGGTTTGTATTATAGACCACCCAATAGTCAGCGAGAATTGGAGGAGCAAATCTGCAGAGAGATAGCAGGCAACTGCAGGAAACATAAAGTTGTGGTGGTAAGGGATTTTAATTTTCCCTATATTGATTGGGACTCCCATACTGTTAGGGGTCTAGATGGTTTAGAGTTTGTAAAATGTGTTCAGGAAAGTTTTCTAAATCAATATATAGAGGTACCAACTAGAGGGGATGCAATATTGGATCTCCTGTTAGGAAACGAGTTAGGACAAGTGACGGAAGTATGTGTAGGGGAGCACTTTGGTTCCAGTGATCATAACGCCATTAGTTTCAACTTGATCATGGACAAGGATAGATATGGTCCTAGGGTTGAGGTTCTGAACTGGAAGAAGGCCAAATTTGAAGAAATGAGAAAGGATCTAAAAAATGTGGATTTGGACAGGTTGTTCTCTAGCAAGGATGTGATTGGTAAGTGGGAAGCCTTCAAAGGAGAAATTTTGAGAGTGCAGAGCTTGTATGTTCCTGTCAGGATTAAAGGCAAAATGAATAGGAATAAGGAACCTTGGTTCTCAACGGATATTGCAACTCTGATAAAGAAGAAGAGAGAGTTCTGTGACATGTATAGGAAACAGGGACTAAATAAGGTGCTTGAGGAATATAAAAAGTGCAAGAAAATACTTAAGAAAGAAATCAGGAGGGCTAAAAGAAGACATGAGGTTGCCTTGGTAGTCAAAGTGAAGGATAATCCAAAGAGCTTTTACAGGTATATTAAGAGTAAAAGGATTGTAAGGGATAAAATTGGTCCTCTTGAAGATCAGAATGGTCGGCTATGTGCGGAACCAAAAGAAATGGGGGAGATCTTAAATGGGTTTTTTGCGTCTGTATTTACTAAGGAAACTGGCATGAAGTCTATGGAATTAAGGGAAACAAGTAGTGAGATCATGGAAACTGTACAGATTGAAAAGGGGGAGGTGCTTGCTATCTTGAGGCAAATTAAAGCGGATAAATCCCCAGGACCTGACAGGGTATTGCTTTGGACCTTGAAGGAGACTAGTGTTGAAATTGCAAGGGCCCTGGCATATATATTTAAAATGTTGGTGTCTACGGGTGAGGTGCCAGAGGATTGGAGAGTGGCTCATGTTGTTCCGTTGTTTAAAAAAGGATCGAAAAGTAATCTGGGAAATTATAGGCTGGTAAATTGGACGTCGGTAGTGGGTAAGTTATTGGAGGGAGTACTAAGAGACAGAATCTGCAAGCATCTGGATAGACAGGGACTTATTAGGAAGAGTCAACATGGCTTTGTGCGTGGTAGGTCATGTTTGACCAATCTATTGGAGTTTTTTGAGGAGGTTACCAGGAAAGTGGATGAAGGGAAGGCAATGGATGTTGTCTACATGGACTTCAGTAAGGCCTTTGACAAGGTCCCACATGGGAGGTTAGTTAGGAAAATTCAGTCGCTAGGTATACATGGAGAGGTGGTAAATTGGATTAGACATTGGCTCAATGGAAGAAGCCAAAGAGTGGTAGTAGAGAATTGCTTCTCAGAGTGGAGGCCTGTGACTAGTGGTATGCCACACGGATCAGTGCTGGGTCCATTGTTATTTGTCACCTATATCAATGATCTGGATGATAATGTGGTAAATTGGATCAGCAAATTTGCTGATGATACAAAGATTGGAGGTGTAGTGGACAGTGAGGAAGGTTTTCAAAGCTCACAAGGGGATTTGGACCAGCTGGAAAATGGGCTGAAAAATGGCAGATGGAGTTTAATACAAACAAGTGTGAGGTATTGCACTTTGGGAGGACAAACCAAGGTAGAACATACAAGGTAAACGGTAGGGCATTGAGGAGTGCAGTAGAACAGAGGGATCTGGGAATACAGATACAAAATTCCCTAAAAGTGGCGTCACAGGTAGATAGGGTAGTAAAGAGAGCTTTTGGTACATTGGCCTTTATTAATCAAAGTATTGAGTATAAGAGCTGGAATGTTATGATGATGTTGTATAAGGCATTAGTGAGGCCGAATCTGGAGTATTGTGTTCAGTTTTGGTCACCAAGTTACAGGAAGGATATTAATAAGGTTGAAAGAGTGCAGAGAAGGTTTACAAGGATGTTGCTGGGACTTGAGAAACTCAGTTACAGAGAAAGGTTGAATAGGTTAGGACTTTATTCCTTGGAGCGTAGAAGAATGAGGGGAGATTTGACAGAGGTATATAAAATTATGATGGGTATAGATAGAGTGAATGCAAGCAGGTTTTTTCCACTGAGGCAAGGGGAGAAAAAAACCAGAGGACATGGGTTAAGGGTGAGGGGGGAAAAGTTTAAAGGGAACATTAGGGGGGGCTTCTTCACACAGAGAGTGGTGGGAGTATGGAATGAGCTGCCAGACGAGGTGGTAAATGTGGGTTCTTTTTTAACATTTAAGAATAAATTGGACAGATACATGGATGGGAGGTGTATGGAAGGATATAGTCCAGGTGTAGGTCAGTGGGACTAGGCAGAAAATAGTTCGGCACAGCCAAGAAGGACCAAAAGGCCTGTTTCTGTGCTGTAGTTTTTCTGTGGTTTCTATGGTTTCTAAAACAGCAAATTAGGGCCGAGAAATGAAATGGCAGAGCAGATTCGATGGGCCAAATGGCATAATTCTGCTCCTATATATAAAGGGCTTATGATCTTAATAACATCTGTCTCCACAACCTCTCCACTATCTGTTCTGGTACTCTGTTTCCCATCCCCCTGCAGTTCTGATTTAACTCCCTCCTCCCCCCATGCAGCATGAGTAAACCTTTCCACTAGGATATTAGTCCCATTCCAGTTCAGTTGCAAACTATCTATTCTCTACAGGTCCCACCTTCCCTGGAAGAGAGCCCAACAATCCAAAAATCTGACATGATCTCTTCTACATCAACTCTTTAGCCACATGTTAAACTGTATAATTTTCCTGTTTCTGACCTCACTAGCACTTGGCACAGGTAGCAAACCTGAGATCACAACCTTTGAGGTCCTATCCTTTAACATAGCACCTAACTCTGTGAACTCACTTTACAGAACCTTGTCACTCTTCTTACTTATGTCATTGGCACCTATATTGACCACAGCCTCTGGCCTGTTCACCATCCTACTTAAGAATGCTGAGGATCCTGGCATCAGGGAGGCAACATACCATCTGAGAATCTCATTCTCATTCACAGAACCTCTTTTCTATTCCCCTAATGAATAAATTCCCTCTCACCACAGCCTACCTCTTTTTCCCCCTTTCCGTCTGAATCACAAAGCCAGACTCAGACATGATTGGCTGATTAGATATTTGCATTAACTAGCAGGTGAGACTAATAAATTGGCCACCAAGTGTATGTGTCAATTAATCTTCTGTACTGAAAGCAACAGAACATAAGCTTGCAACTTATTTAATTGTACCAGCTATTATCCAATTAATTTTAGCTTTCAAAAACACCATCTTCACAGTTTCTGTACACCAGAGATCAGTGAGTGTATTTTTGTGAGTTACTTCGGACTGATGTTATTTCAGAAATGACACTGCAGTGTATTGGTCTGTTATAGCCAGCAGGTCTACAGTCTTAGCACAATGGGAGAAGGTCTAAAAACACCAGGTGATCATTACACATTTCTACAAATCTTGGCAGACCATGGTGACATTGCATATGATCGAGTACTTTCTATTGTGGATGAATAGATTGCTCATTAATTAATGCTGGCTTTGCCATATCAGCTCTGCCACTTCATGGCCAGAGTTCAAATAATTCTAAGAAAAGACAATGAAGTTGACCTTTCACCAACCACTATGACTCAATCAGACGCTGAGGTAGCTTCAATATTTATCCGCTTTCTTATTTGTTATGGAGATTAGAAATGGGGGACCTACTCTATGCCTCAGTCTCTTCATATGTTCATGGATATTAACTCCATCTACTGTGTCCCTCTCTTTTGTTTCGGGTACCCTTCATGTTTGGCTAAACAAAATGTATACATTTTAATGTAAATGTAGACTATTTTAATTTATCACTATCCTTGCATATACCTATCCTCTCCCTCCTCCTCTCTATGTCTCTGTTTGTCTGTCTTGCTCCCTCACTCTCACTCACTCATTCAGTCATTGTCACTTCTTTGTTCAGACAAATATGAGTTGAGATTATCCAACCTGCCCTCCAAGTTTAATTCTTACTCAACCCCCTCAAACAACACTGAATCCTCACATCTGTGCATTAATCCTAACCCTGTATCTGTTCTGTCCACCCGAATCAGGAATTGATTCACTGGGTTTAGCAAAGTAAATAATCTTGGGAGAAGACCAGACTGGCACAGACTAGTTGGGCCAAAAGGAAGTTTTTATGCTGTAGTGCTCTATGACTTGAACAGAGAACTGTGTAGATGGAGTACCAAGCCTTGGATCATACTGATTTGTTGAGCAAGATGGAGGCACAGGGGCCCATGCTCTGCATTTGTTTTCAAAGATCAATCTTGAGATGATTGTTGTGTACTACCTTTGCTTTCTGTTGCTGAAAGGAAATGGATTCGTGAACAGATAGCCACAAAATACAACCTATATTTCTCAACCATGTAACTCCATTCCTTAGAATTCTACCTTATTTGTGTGTAACACGCTGTAAGGTTTCACTGCTAAGGTAAAGGTTTCTCTGTAGCAGCAATGTTTGGGTTACGACCAGAGATAATGGGGGTTTTGGAATGTATGCTAGCCAATGAGAGGGATGTTGTTCTTTCTTGTGGGTCTGGGAGCAGGGACTTTGTGGTCTTTTATCGGCAAGAGATGAAGAGAGAAGACGCGAATGGAAAGAGTTGGTAGACCACCGGACGGAGTTGTCTCAGAGCAAGGTCCGACGGTCAGCGACGTTTGAAGGAGGTTGATGAAGGACAACTGGACAATTCCGTGAGCTCCAACATGCACTTTAGACAGTTTCATTAAAATTGACCCTTTTTCTTTTTATTTTCTTTACTAACCCTATAGTCAGATTAAGATTTATAAAGTTCAATCGTTTAATTGCATATGGTGTACTGTCTGATATTTCGCGGTTCGGATCCATAACCAGGCAACGCATCATGCAGCATCCACGCAAACAAGATTTCTCAGTTTGGCTGGGCCAGAAGCTGTCTTACCCTAGACAAATGTGTGCTGGCCGAACCCCAGGGCTCCAATTGCGGGGGCTCGTCTAGGATTGATTCCGTTGGCTGCTGTGTGATTGCCCTGAGCATTGAACCAGTGAGTTGTGTGTTTAAGTCTGTGTTGGTATGGATGCTGGCAGGGTGGAGCACTGGTGTGCCTCCATGGGGTTACTGGTAACTAATGTGAGCGTGTTGAGTAGGGTGGGTATTCATACCACGGATGAATTGTTAATTTGATTTTTGAGTACAGTTAAAGCTGTTGGCAAAGTTGAAGTCGTAGCACAGAGGTTTGATAAAATGGTGAGCTCAGACCTTATTTTAGTTCAGACTAGCGCTGATGTAACAGCAGTGGAACTGCCCACTTCTATTGGTGCCCCAGGTGAGGGAGGGCCATGGCCTGTCCATGCTATCAGTGGGGAGGAAAATGTAGCGGAGTGGTCCGAGTCACAAGTCAAGCTTCCTGTAGCTGGGAGTGGAGACATCAAAAAGACAGGGTTCTATCATTTCTGAGGAGTGAGGGGAAGGAGTGGTCGGATTTGAAATGTCTAATTAGTCCCCGTCCCCCAGTGAAAAGTAAGAATTCTGAGGTAGTATCCACCCTTACCTCTCTGGCGAATAAATGGAAAAATGCCCTGGTTCAAAGTCCTTGCTATGGTAAGCTCCAACTATTCTGTGGAATAACACCCACCCCTGAAGCGGAAGAGGAGTATGAGACTTGGGCGGAGTAGATCTCTCAGTTGTTAGATGAGTGGCACTGCCCTGATGATGTGAAGCAACAGAGATTGGTTGAAAGTTCGAGTGGGTTGGCCACTGATGTGGTGAGAGCTGTGAAAACACATCAATCCTCAGCTAACCTTGCTGATTATCTGGGCGCATTGGAGAGTGCCTTTGGTATGACAGGAAGCCCAATGGAGCTCATGGTGGGGTTTCAGAACATGTGTCAGGAGAAGGGGAAAAAGCTTTCTACTTACATTTTTGGCTAGAGAGGCAGCTAACTTGCTTGCAGCACAGAGGGGTCATTCAGGCGGCAGAGGTGGATCAGTTAAGAATGGACCAGCTAGCCAAGGGCACCCAGTCCCAGGACCTCATTGCTTGGGGTCTCCGACAGTCTTGTAAGATGCGTCCCCCCTCTCTCATTTGTTGAGCTGATCAGACAGGTATGGGAGGAAGAGGACATGTTGAAGGTGCTGGAGGGCTCCATCAGCAGGGTACAGTCCTTGGTAGTAGCCCCTTATGGTGTAGTGACCACGGATAGCCTGCCCCGGGGAGAGCGGTAGAGGAGATTATAGCAGAGTTGAGAACTGAGATGTCTCGGCTGTTATTAGTGGGTCTAAACTCTCCCCCCCCCGCCATATGATGGAGCTGATGGGGGCGGATCCCCTAAGGGGACAAACAATGTGGAGGGCTGCTAGCAGCCAGTGTCACGCGAGGAGAGTGAACCCACAGGTACCTAAGCAGAGAGGGTCATTGGGAAAACTTAGAGGAGACCCAGTGAGGAAATGGCCTGGTGTCTCTGGGGGAATATGTTCCCAGCAATATACCAAGGAACTCCTGGAAGCAAAAGATCCTATTCCTGAAGGCTTAGTGGGATCATGATCCAATGTGTCACTGTGGATAGAGGGTGTTTATGCTAAAGCCATATTCGAAACCAGATTGTAGGTCACATTGTGGTACCATTTATTTTACAACCGGTATCTGAAGCATTTACCATTGACACCATTCAGGGCACTGGAGATCTGGGAACTCAGTGCCAGGGATTATCCATAGGATGGTTATTTGTCAGTGAAGCTGGAGTATTCGGAGGCCGACGTGGGAGTGTCTGAGGTCCTTGATACATTAGTGCTGGTTTGTCTGGATCCCATTGAGAAGGGTGGCATTTCAATTCAGGTGGGGACCAACACCTCTCTTGTGAGGTTGCTCATGGGGGTCTGCAAGTAGAAGGCTGGCGAGAGCTTTCTGGGAACGTTGTCCATGCACTGGGTGTTTCAAGCTGCTTTTGAGAAAGTGCGTGGCTGCAATGGGCTGGATACTAACTTTAGATGAGGGACTGTGTGGTTCACCCAGGTGAAGCCAATGGTAGTATGGCCCAGGAGAGTAGCGAGAGTGATGGGGACCCCCAAATTTGCCAGAGTGCCTGAGGGCGAAGCCCTCTTAGGGGATGCTCTGGAAGACCAAGAGGGGGAGTCGAGATTTCCTGCTAGGGTACTGGTGAGGCCCGAATTGCAGAAGCCCTCGATTGTACAGGTGAGCAGGATGGCAGTGATTGTCATGAACACCATGAATAGGGAGGTCACCTTCAGCCAGGGGATCCCCCTCACGCATCTGTTCCTGGTGACGGTAAAGTCCAGTGCCCCTCTGAGACAAGCCGGGAAGAAACTATTGGAAAAAGGGGAAAAGTTGACCACTGAGTCATTCGACTGGTGACTCCCCGGTTCCTGTGGGTTGGAAGAGGAGGTTGGTAGAGAAGATGTTGAAGCTGGAAGGTGTCTTTTCCACTGATGAGTTTGATGTGGTTTGTTCCAAGAGCATGCATCACACTATCCTGGTGACCGAGGACTCCCTGTTCGGAGGAAGGTCGTGGAGATTGGCCCCTGCAGATGTGGAAGACGTTCGGCAGCATTTGTGTAAGTTGAAGGAAGCTAGGATCATCACTGTATCCCGAAGCCCCTATGCATTCCCAGTAGAAGTGGCCTGGAAGAAGAATGGGAAGGAACGGATGTGTGTGGACTGTAGGACTCTGAACAGGCACACCATCCCTGACCAGTATACGCTCTCGAGGATCAAAGACGTGTTGGCCTGTCTGAGTGGTGCAAAGTGGTTCAGTGCACTGGACTTGAGGCGTGGATATTACCAGGTCCCCATGAGAGAGGCTGATAAAGAGAAAACCGCATTTATATGTCCCCTGGGATTCTTCCAGTTCAAAAGGATGCCCCAGGGCATATCGGGAGCCCCTGCGACCTTCCAGCAGGTCATGGAGAAGACTGTGGGGGATATGAACTTGCTTGAGGTCTTGGTGTATCTGAGTAACCTCATAGTGTTTGGATCTACCTTGGAGAAACATGAAGTGAGGCTACTGAAGGTGCTCGGTCACCTGAAAACTGAAGGGTTAAAACTTTCCCTGGACAAGTGCCAGGTCTGCAAAACATCTGTTAGCTATGTTGGGCACATAGTCTCATGAATGGAGTAGCTACATTTCCAGCTAAGGTAGAGATGGTGACCAATTGGCCAAGACCCCACACTGTGAGCACTCTGCTCTCGTTCCTCGGATTTTATGCTTCATGAAGGGCTATTCAAAAGTGAGTCACCCATTGAATCAGCTTCTGTGCTGTTACCCTCCCTTGGGGAAGAACGGGAGTGGGACAAAAGGACAGGAGGATGGAGAGTATCTTAGCCTGTTGGAGCCCTTTGGACTGAAGTGGAATGCAAAATGTGAAGAGGCTTTTCAGTCGTTGAAGGAGCTGCTGACCCAGGTGCTGGTGTTGGCTTTTGCAGACCCCTGATTGCTGTATATACTGCACATGGATGCCAGCCGAGAGGACTTGGGGGGCGTCCTGTATCAGGATCAGGGCACCGGGTTGAGACCTGTTGTGTTTGTCAGCCGGAGTCTCTCACCCTCTGAGAAAAACTATCCCACGCACAAGTTGGAAGTTCTGATGTTGAAATGGGCAGTGGTGGATAAGCTGAGTGACTACCTCTACGGGGCCACGTTTGAGGTGAGGACGGACAACAACCCCCTAATTTATATACTTACCTCAGCGAAACTGGATGCCACAGGCCATCGGTGGTTGGTGGCATTGTCTGCCTATGATTTCAGCCTGAAGTACCGGCTGGGAAGTCGGAACATTGATGCTGATACTTTGTCCTGATGGGTGCATGAGGGACTGGACAGGGACGAGGAGCGGGAGAGCATCCCTGCCCTGGGGGTGAAAGCCATGTGTCAGTTTGCCATCACTGTGAGGGCAGAGGGAAAGGAGGGGCAGGATGGAGCGGTGGTTCAATTGAGAGCTTCTGATGACGCCATCCCCCAAGTTTACTGTAACCTGACTGCCCTGAAGACAAATCAGCTGCCGGAATTGAGTTCTGAGGAAGTGGCAGCTGCTCAGCGAGATGATCTGGGCATCGGTACCATTTGGTCAGCGGTCGAAAAGGGAGACATGGCTCAGGCGGAGAAGATGAAACACACGCGGTGCCTCCATTACTGAGAGAATGGCCTCAGTTAGAGATGCAGAACTGGATCTTGCGTCGGGTCACGTCACTCCTGGACCAACCTTGGTGTTGCCAGTTAGTTCTACTGGAGAAGTATCAGAGGATTATGTTGAAGTCACCTCATGATGATTCTGGACATTTGGAGGTAGAAGAGACCTATGGATTGCTCAGAGTTTTACTGGCCCCGGATGAAGTCGGAGGTTGAAGAATACTGCAAGTTGTGCATTCAATGCATACGGCGGAAGGCACTGCCTAAGTGGGCAGCTCCCTTGTCCCTGCGGGCTCCTGGACCTGGTGTGTATGGATTTCCTGTCAACAGAACCTGATGCCAGCAACTTGGCGAGTGTCTTAGTCATCATGGACCACTACACCAGATATGTGCAGGCTTTTCCTACCAAGGACCAGAGGGTGTCCACAGTGGCCAAGGTGTTATGGAAGAAGTATTTCCTTTATCATGGCCTTCCCAGGTGGATACATAGTGATCAGGGACGGGATTTCGAGAACAGGTTCATCCATGAGTTACTGGGCATGCTTGAGGTCGAAAAGTCAAGGATCCCCAGCCTAAGAGGTTTAATCAAACCTTGCTCGACATGGTCGGGACCCTGGAGATCAGCAAGAAGAGCAGGTGGAGTCAACATATTGGACATCTGGTTCACAGTTACAACTGTACTCAAAATGAAGCTACTGGGTACTCGCCATACTATCTGATGTTTGGGTGCAAGGCAAGATTGCCCATTGACCTTTGTTTTGGGACTGACGAGGGTGACTTACCACCGAAGATTTATCTGAAGTATGTGTCTGACATGAGCAGAGAGCTGGAGGGCTTATGAATTGGCTGGGGTCGCGGCTGCCAGGCAGAATCAAAGAAATAAGAGGAGGTATGATCGAAAGGTGAGGTTCTCTCAACTCCTACCGGGAGACCAGGTCCTCATAAGGAATTTGGGGCTACCTGGGAAACATAAATTGGTGGACCACTGGGCAACTAATCCCTATGTAGTGGAGAGTCAAATGCCAAACCTACCAGTTTTCCGGATGAAATCAGAGGATGGGAATGGGCCTGTCAAGATTCTCCATCGGAACCATTGCTGCCCCTGGGACAAGAGGTGCAGGTGGACCCAGAGCCCGACTTGGAGCCTACACCTAGTAAGAGGACTCTGCGTAAACACAGGGCAACTGTAAGGCCCACAGCAGGAGAGGTTAGGCCGGCCCCCTACCCCTGAGAGGGATACTGATTCAGAGGATGAGGACTTGGATGTGTGGTATATGCTGCCTTTCGCTAACTGTCCATTGAGGAAGAGACTCCCAGCCCTTCTCTTGCTGAGTCATGTGAAGTGGAGGGTTGTATCTGTGGGCAGCCTGGGTTGCAGCGGGACCCTGCAGGGGATTAAGAGGAGCTTGGACATGGAGACAGAGGGATCCGAGTTGCAGGTGGGCACGAGTGATAGGTCGGGGGAGGCCTCGCCACATAGACTGGAAGTACCCCCAGTAGTATCTGAACCTGAAGAGTTAGGCGAGGGGGTACGGAGGTCTCAGAGAATTAGGAAACCACTAGATAGGCTGGCCTACGTAGCGCCAGAGAGTGACTCCCTACCATTTTGGGGAGCTATGTTACTACCTTTGTACCTGGATTGGACTTTGTGTTTTGCAGGAAGAGTTGGCGAATTATCTCAACGTCATGAGGACATAATTAAGTTTGGTGGGGGGAGACTGTAACGCACTGTAAGGTTTCACTGCTAAGGTAATAGTTTCTCTGTAGCAGCAATGTTTGGGTTATGACTAAAGATAATGGGGGCTTTGGCATGTATGTCAGCCAATGAGAGGGATGTTGTTCTTGCGGGTCTGGGAGCAGGAATTTCGCGGTCTTTTATCAGCAAGAAATGAAGCGAGAAGACGCGAATGGAAGGAGTTGGTAGACCATCGTATAGAGTTGTCTCGGAGCAAGGGTCTGATGGTCAGTGATGCTCGGAGGAGGTCGCTGGGGGATGACTGGACGATTCCGTCAGCTCCAACGTTCACCTTAGACTGTTTCATTAAAATTGGCCCTTTTTCTTTTTATTTTCTTTACTAACCGTACAGTCAGATTAAGATTTACATATAAAGTTCAATCATTTAATTGCATACAGTATACTGTCTGATATTTTGCGGTTCGGATTGGTAACCGGGCAACACATCACGCAGCATCCCCACAAACAAGATTTCTCAGTTTGGCTGGGCCAGAAGCTGTCTTACCCTAGGCAAACGTATGCTGGCTGAACCTTAGGGTTACATGTGTTTCTTCATTTCTCACTGTCTTGCAAGTCTCCCTCTCTTTGAAAATGTGCTTCAGCATGACAGCTTCTTGCTGCATAATTGTTTGTCTACTGGCAAGGCAGTGTGATGAGCTAAAGGAATTGTTTTACAGAATTTATAATGCCTTCATCAGTACCTCTCCAGGGACCAGACTGGCGTAAACACAATCACAGGCAGGATTGCTGATAATGATGAAGTGGTTATGGCTTGGAATGTGACTGTTTGGCCCATAATATTTGTACTGGCTCTCTGCAATCTAACTCATTGGCACAGTCTACAGAGCTGCTTCCACAAGGCACCAAAGACGTAAATTCAATTGTGACCTCTGGTGCTGTTTGCATCACTTTTAATCTTTCCCTGTGATCATGTGGGTTTCCTCTGGATGTCCAATTACCTCTCACACCTCAAAGGTATGTGGGTTGGTTGATTAATGGGCTGCAGCACGATGTCCTCAGTGAGTAGTGGGGAGGAGTGGTGTGAATCTGGGAGAGTTAATAAGGATGTGGGGAGGACAGACAGTGGGATTGATGTAGGATTAGTGTAAGTGGATGGTTGATGTACGGCATGGATGAGCAAAAGGTCCTGTTTCTGTGCTGTATTGCCATCATTCTATGATTCTTTGGCCATTCTCCCTGGCAGCACTTTCCAGACCTTAAACACATGCTGCATATCAATTTAAATCCTCCTAGTCGCTTTTGGTTCTTTTCCTAAAGAACTTCAATCTATGTCCACCTATTAATGACCCCTTGACTGAGAGGAGTCTATGCATCTGAATCAGAATCAGGTTTAATATCACTGGCATATAAGACCATATGGCCATAAGACGTAGGAGCAGAATTAGGCCATCTGGTCCATTGAGTCTGCTCCACCATTCAACCATGGCTGATCCTTTATTTTTTCTCCTCAAACCCATTTCCTGGCCTTCTCCCTGTAACCTTTGATGCCATGTCCAATCAAGAACCTCTCAATTTCTGCCTTAAATACACCCAGTGACCTGGCCTGGCCTCCACAGCTGCATGTGGCAACAAACTCCACAAGTTCACCACCCTTTGGCTAAAGAAATTTCTCTGCATCTCTGTTTTGAAAGGGTGCCCCTCTATCCTGAGGCTGTGCCCTCTTGTCCTAGACTCTCCAACCATGGGAAACATCCTTTCCAAATCTACTCTGTCTAGGCCTTTCAACAATCAAAAGTTTCAATGAGATCCCCTCCTTATCCTTCTGAATTCCAGTGAGTACAGACCCAGAACCATCAAACATTCCTCGTATGATAACCCTCTCATTCCTGAAATCATCCTTGTGAACCTCCTTGGGACTTTCTCCTATGCCAGCACATCTTTTCTAAGTGACGGGCTCAAAACTGTTCAGAATATTCAAGGTGAGGCCTCACCAGTGCCTTATAAACCTCAGCATCACATCCTTGCTCTTGTATTTTAGACCTCTTGGAATGAATGTTAACATGGCATTTGCCTTCCTCACCACCGACTCAACCTGCAAGTTAGCCTTTAGGGTGTTCTGCACAAGGACTCCCAGGTCTCTTTGCATCTCAGATTTTTGGATTTTCTCCCCGTATAGAAAATAGTCCACACATTTATTTCTACTACCAAAATGTATGACCATGCATTTTCCAACATCTGCTAATCTGTCTAAGACCTTGTGCATCCTACCTCTTTCCTCAACACTACCTGCCCCTCCACCAGTCTTCATATCATCTGCAAAGTTGGCAACAAAGCCATCTATTCCATCATCTAAATCATTTATATACAGCATAAAAAGAAGTGGTCAACATTGACCCCTGCAGAGCACCACCAGTCACTGGCAGCCAACCAGAAAAGGATCAATTTATTCTCACTCACTGCCTCCTACCAATCAGCCAATGCTTTAACGATGCTAGTAACTTTCCTGTAATACCATAGGCTCCTAACTTGGTAAGCAGCCTCATGTGTGGCATCTTGTCAAAGGCCTTCTGAAAGTCCAAATAGAGAAGATCCTTTGCAGCTCCTTTATCTATCCTACTTGTAATCTCCTTAATGATTTCCAATAGGTTCGTCAGGCAGGGTTTTCCCTGAAGGAAACCATGTTGACTTTGTACTATCTTGTCCTGTGTCATCAAGTACTGTACTCCATCACCTCACCCTTAACAATTGACTCTAACATCATTATCATCATCATCATCATCATCAGGTGCCATGCCCAGTTTGAGCTTTGACTGCCATGGCCCACACGCTCCTGTCTCAGGTCAAGTGGATTAATTCATTGGTATTTGTTTCCAGTTCTCTGGCTGCTGTCTCCATCATTACTTGTCTTTGCCTTCCTCTTGCCTTCTTCCCTTCAATCTTTCCCATAATTACCGTGTATTCTAACTCCTCTTTCCTAATTACATGTCTAATGAAGGTATGTTGCCTTTTCGTGATCTCATACATTATTTCTCTTTTTGTACTTGCTCTGTTCATGACACTCCTGTTAGATATTTGTTTCGTCCATGATATTCTTTGCATCCTCCTCAAAAACCACATCTCTGCTGCTTCAATTTGTTTCCTCATAAAGTCAAGTCGCTTTTTATTGTCATTTCGACCATAAACTGCTGGTACAGTACACAGTAAAAACCAAACAACATTCCTCCAGGACCATGATATTAGATATTGTCCAACATTCTGAGCCATATAACATTAACTGGATAAACGTAACATTTCAGTACTCTGAGGCGGGTTGTCTATATGTTAACATATCGAGTCAATTAACTCTTACCACTTTTGATCCCTTGATGAGGGTATGTATTGACAAATTTATAGATGGCATCTGAGCTGTGCCTACCCACATAATCATGGATGTAGAGCAGTGGGCTAAGCACACATCCTTGAGGAGTACCACTGTTGATTCTCAATGAGGAGGAGATGGTATTTCCAATCTACACAGATTGTGGTCTCCCACTGAGGAAGTCAAAGATCTAGTTGCAGTGGGAGGTTCAGAGGCCCAGGTTCTGGAGTTTGTCGAATAGAACTGAGTGTATGATTGTGTTGAATGCTGAGCTGTAGTCAATAAACAGCAGCCTGATGTGGATATAACTATTGTCCAGGTGATCCAAGGCTGGGGAGAAAGCCAGTAAGATTGTACCTGCTGTAGACCTATTGCGATGATGGGCAAATTGCAGTGGGTCCAGGTCCTTGCTAAGGCAGGAGTTGGTTCTAGATGTGAGAGCTACTGGGCAATAATCAACTGGGCTAACCCTGTTCTTCTTGGGCTCTGGTACGATTGAAACCCTTCTGAAGCAGGTGGGAAACTCTGACTGGAAGAGGATGGTGCCAGCAAACAATGTCACCAAGGGTGATATTCTCCAGATGATTCACAAAGCTACTTCTTTCACTTCTTTTACACCTTTTTTCTTCTTTCAAATATGGTTCTCCTTTAGGAGCCTGTGATCTAATTTTGGTGGTGTGCTTTCCGGTCAATTGTGTGATCTAGCACTTTGCTGTCTCCAAAGATGTTCCATGAAACTTTGAGCAAAGTGTGTGGCCTTGAGGTCAAGAAGCCTGGAGATGGGGAGTGAGCCCATGATCAACTCCATTTCTCACCGATCTCACTGATTAAAGTGCCGAGGAAGAGTGAAATCATCGAAGCGAGTGCAGAAGTTGAGCTGGTGTTCTGCACTGTCTACCAGCCTCTTGCTCATTGTTGCCAGAGGACGTTGTCTGCGTGTGATGGTCTCTCTCTCCTTCTCACTCTCTCCTCCTGAAGGAAGGTCCCCACACTTGAATGGTCTCTCTCCCTTGATGCTGTCGGAGAATGGTGCCAAAGACCTGGTCTCAGGCAAGATTTAATCCACACAGTTTGTGGATTGGACTCTGTAGTTCGCATTAGGATGGGTTTCAGTTTCTGGTTGCTTTTTTTTGTTTCTGTTTGGGCAATTTTGAATTATGGAGGGCTGCAGATAATGAACACTGAGCTGAACTGAATTTGCCTAGACTCTTTCGATTTTGTGTTTTATATTCTGTATTTTTGCTCATTTTTTTGTTGCCATTTTCCCTATTTGTTTTTTTTTTGTGTAGGGGAGGTTTGATGTTTTTCTTTAACCAGGTTCCATGACTGTCTGTAGGGAAGATCATTCTCAAAGTTGTATATTGCGTACATACTTTAATAATAAATGTACTTTGAATCTCTGAATGTCCAGTTGGATGGCATAGATTTTCAAAGCCCCCTCATGTATACTAACAGGGGGTGCCTTGCGAGGGTTCACCCTCTTGAAATATTTTCTGACGTCGGCCTCCGAGACAGTGATCACAGGGTCACCAGATGCTGCGGGGATTCGCATTGGTGTAGTTTTAATCTCCCATTCAAAGCCTGCATAAAAGATGTTGAGCTGATCTGGGAGTGAAGCATCATAGCCATTCATGATGTTAGGTTTCACTTTGGAGGAACTAATAGTCTGAAAACTCTGCTAGAGCTGCTGTGTATCTGATTCTCTCTCTAATCACAATCAGAATTGTTCTTTTTGCCCTTACATTAGCATTCTGCTCTATGCATACCACAGCTGTGCTGATACATTCACATAGCTAAAGACCCTCAATGCTGTGATTAATTTGGAAAATCTTTTCTCCAAAGCCTTCACAACTGCTCTAGTGTGTTGCGCACAGATCCGTCACAATAATCCATCCGTGGCCAATCCAATATTTCATGATCATGAGTAATGTCCTCTCTCCAGTATTTTCTGCCTCCTTTTCGATAGAGCACATAAACTTAATTTTGAACCAGTTACTTCATGGTAAATTAGTTATTGTCCACATCTTTCCAAAGAACAATACTCACTTGAGTAGAAACAAAAGTTCACATATGTTCATGAAAGCCTGCAGCTCAACAGTAGTGTCAGCAGATCCTCACTGCTGGATCTTCTGGATCTGAGTCAGTGGATTTGCTTTTTTTTTGTCATTTTTCCTAATGTCATCAAACACCAGAGCACTGGATCAGGCTCTTTGGCCCATCTAGTCCATGGTGAACTATTATTCTGAATCCGAATCAGAATTAGGTACATTATCATCGGCATGTGTCGTGAAATTTGTTAACTTAGCAGGTGCACATCAATGGAATACATAATATAGAAGAAAATAATAATAATAATAAATAATAAATAAGTAAATGAATTATAGCATATGTATATTGAATAGATTAAAAATCATGCAAAACACAGAAATAATATATATAAAAAAAGTGAGGTAGTGTCCAAGGGTTCAATGTCCATTTAGGAATTGGATGACAGAGGGGAAGAAGCTGTTTCTGAATCGCTGAGTGTGTGCCTTCAGGCTTCTGTACCTCCTACTTGATGGTAACAGTGAGAAAAGGGCATGCCCTGGGTGCTGAAACTCTTTAATAATGGACGATGCCTTTCTGAGACACTACTCCTTGAAGATGTCCGGGGTACTTAGATTATGAGAACACTCAGTCCTCTTTTATTGTCATTTAGAAATGCAAACATGCATTAAGAAATGATACAATATTTCTCCAGAGTGATATCACAGAAAACAGGACAAATCAAAGAGTAACACTGACAAAACCACATAATTATAACATATAGTTACAGTGGTACAAAGCAATACCATAATTTGATGAAGAACAAACCATGGGCACGGTAAATAAAGTCTCAAAAGTCCCCGAATCGATCGTCTCCCGAGTTCCCGATAGCAGGCAGCAAAAGGGAGAAACTCCTTGCCATAAATCTCCAGGCACCGTCAACTTGCCGATGCTTTGGAAGCAGCCGACTACAGCCGACACTGAGTCTATCCGCCTGAAAACTTCGAGCTTCCGACCAGCCTCTCTGATACAGCCGCCCGAGTGCCATCCTCTGCCCAGTGACTTCGACCTCACCCCGGCCGCTGAAACAAGCAAAGCCGAGGATTTCGGGGCCTTCTTCTCTGGAGATTCTGGTTACCACACAGTAGTAGCGGCAGCGAAGTAGGCATTTCAGAAGTTTTCCAGATGTTCCTCCGTACTCTCACATCCGTCTCCATCAAACCAGAATTGTGCACGGTCCCCTACCTGACAGATAACAGACATCACCACCGAAGTGGCCGCACGCACTGCCGTCGCACTGCCATCTTCTCCTCCTCCTTTATACTTTATAGGCTAGTGCCCAAGATGGAGCCGACAAAATTTACAACCCTCTGCAGCTTCTTTCGGTCCTGTGCAGTAGCCACTCCCCTCCTCCCCCATACCAGACCGTGATGCAGCCTGTCAGAGTGCTCTCCACGGTACATTACAGAAGTTTTTGAGTGTATTTGTTGACATGCCAAATCTCTTCAAACTCTGAATGAAGTATAGTTGATTCTTTTTAACTGCATCGATAAGTTGGGACCAGGTTGGATCCTCAGAGATCTTGATACCCAGGAACTTGAAACTGCTCACTCTCTCCACTTCTGATCCCTCTATGAGGATTGGTATGTGTTCCTTCATCTTACCCTTCCTGAGTCCACAATCAACTCTTTCATCTTACTGACGTTGAGTGTCAGGTTGTTGCTGCGATACCACTCCATTAGTTGGCATATCTCACTCCTGTATGCCCTCTCGTCACCCTCTGAGATTCTACCAACAAAGGTTGTATCATCAGCAAATTTATAGATGATATTTGAGCTATGCCTAGCCACACAGTCAAAGGTATAGAGAGAGTAGAGCAGTGCGCTAAGCACACATCCCTGAGGTGCTCCTGTGTTGATCATCAGCGAGGAGGAGATATTATTACCAATTTGCACAGGTTATCGTCTTCGGGTTAGGAATTTGAGGATCCAATTGCAGAGGGAGGTACAGAGGCCCAGGTTCTGCAACTTCTCAGTCAGGATTGTGGGAATGATGGTATTACATGCTGAGTTATAGTCGATGAACAGCATCCTGACGTAAGTGTTGGTGTTGTCCAGGTGGTCTAAATCCGTGTGAAGTGTTATTGAGATTGTGTCTGCCATTGACCTATTGTGGTGATAGGCAAAGTGTAATGGGTCCAGGTCCTTGCTGAGGCAGGAGTTCAGTGTAGTCATGAGCAGCTTCTCAAAGCATTTCATCACTGTAGATGTGGATGCTACCGGACGATAGTCGTTAAGGCAGCTCACATTCTTCTTCTTAGGCACTGGTATAATTGTTTCCTTTTTGAAGCAAGTGGGAATTTCTGCCCATAACAGTGAGAGGTTGAAAATGTCCTCGAACACTCCCGTCAGTTGGTTGGCATAGGTTTTCAGAGCCTTACCAGGTACTCCATTGGAACCTTCCACCTTGCGAGGGTTCACTCTCTTTAAAGACAGCCTAACATCAGCCTCTGAGACAAAGACCATAGGGTCATCAAGTGCAGCAGGGATCTTCACAGCTGTTATTATTATAACTATTATTATAACTAATCTGAACTATTATTCTGCCTAGATCCGTCAACTCACACCTGGACTATAGCCCTCACAACCCCTTAGAAGACAACATAAGAACATAAGAAACAGGAGCAGGAGTAGGTCATCTGGCCTGTTGAGCCTGCTCCAACATTCAATAAGATCATGGCTGATCTTGCCTTTTTTTTATCCAAATTTCTCTTAATTGTTGAAATTGAAGTGCTCTATGACTCTATCACTCTATATAAAACAAAAACAAAATCCTTTTTGTATGAAGTGATCAAGGTGATCATAGTGTTCTTAAACTCCAGTGATCTGGGCTGTGCTTTTGGTTCAAGAACTGAAGGTAGGGATGTAGCTGTTCTCGAACTTGATGGTAGGCAACTACTGTAGAATGGAACGTGACATAAAACCATGACCGCTGACTAATTGTTCTTCATATTGTAACATGGGAAAATATTAAACTATTTGCAAACAACATACAGCAGAATTTCAATGATTTCAAATTTGTTTTATTGATGTCAGTCAGGGGTACTTTTCTAATTATGTTCTTTCTTGTAAAAATAGTGTATAATTTATGTTTAATTTGTGTTTTTCTTGGGAATAAGACAAGACCCCAAGACATAGGAGCAAAATTAGGCCATTCAGCCCATTGAGACTGCTCTGCCATACTATGTGCCTAATGCTGCTGCAAGTAAGTTTTTCATTACCTCTGTACATACATGCCCCTGTGTATAATACAATAACATCAACTTTGAATTTATTTCTTCTGTACTGGTTGGTGCAGGCTTGAAGGGCTCTTTTAGATGAAGCATGATGCTGAATCTTTTACTACCCTGTAAAAGATCCTGCAGCACTATTTTCAATGAGGGGAGATGAACGTATTTTCCTGGTGCCCTAAGTCCGAATAAAACACATCATATTATCACATGATAATACTTAATTGGCTGAAAAATGGCATGAAGGCCTCAAAGATCATTGAAAGCAATACATAAATGCAATGCGAGAATTTTATAACATAGAACATAGAACATAGAATAGTACAGCACAGTACAGGCCCTTCGGCCCATAATGTTGTGCCGACCCCCAAACCCTGCCTCCCATATAAGCCCCCATCTTAAATTCCTCCATATACCTGTCTAGTACTCTCTTAAACTTCACTAGTGTATCTGCCTCCACCACTGACTCAGGCAGTGCATTCCATGCACCAACCACTCTCTGAGTAAAAAACCTTCCTCTAATATCCCCCTTGAACTTCCCACCCCTTACGTTAAAACCATGTCCTCTTGTATTGAGCAGTGGTGCCCTGGGGAAGAGGCGCTGGCTATCCACTCTATCTATTCCTCTTATTATCTTGTACACCTCTATCATGTCTCCTCTCATCCTCCTTCTCTCCAAAGAGTAAAGCCCTAGCTCCCTTAATCTCTGATCATAATGCATACTCTCTAAACCAGGAAGCATCCTGGTAAATCTCCTCTGTACCCTTTCCAATGCTTCCACATCCTTCCTATAGTGAGGTGACCAGAACTGGACACAGTACTCCAAGTGTGGCCTAACCAGAGTTTTATAGAGCTGCATCATTACATCGCGACTCTTAAACTCTATCCCCCGACTTATGAAAGCTAACACCACATAAGCTTTCTTAACTACCCTATCCACCTGCGAGGCAACTTTCTGGGATCTGTGGACATGTACCCCAAGATCCCTCTGCTCCTCCACACTACCAAGTATCCTGCCATTTACTTTGTACTCTGCCTTGGAGTTTGTCCTTCCGAAGTGTACCACCTCACACTTCTCCGGGTTGAACTCCATCTGCCACTTCTCAGCTCACTTCTGCATCCTACCAATGACTGTCTGCAATCTTTGACAATCCTCTACACTATCTACAACACCACCAACCTTTGTGTCGTCTGCAAACTTGCCAACCCACCCTTCTATCCCCACATCCAGGTCGTTAATAAAAATCACGAAAAGTAGAGGTCCCAGAACAGATCCTTGTGGGACACCACTAGTCACAATCCTCCAATCTGAATGTACTCCCTCCACCACCACCCTCTGCCTTCTGTAGGCAAGCCAATTCTGAATCCACCTGGCCAAATTTCCCTGGATCCCATGCCTTCTAACTTTCTGAATAAGCCTACCATGTGGAACCCTGTCAAATGACTTACTAAAATCCATATAGATCACATCCACTGCACTACCCTTATCTATATGCCTGGTCACCTCCTCAAAGAACTCTATCAGGCTTGTTAGACACGATCTGCCCTTCACAAAGCCATGCTGACTGTCCCTGATCAGACCATGATTCTCTAAATACCTATAGATCCTACCTCTAAGAATCTTTTCCAACAGCTTTCCCACCACAGACGTAAGGCTCACTGGTCTATAATTACCCGGACTATCCCTATTACATTTTTTGAACAAGGGGACAACATTTGCCTCCCTCCAATCCTCCGGTACCATTCCTGTGGACAACGAGGACATAAAGATCCTAGCCAGAGGCTCAGCAATCTCTTCTCTCGCCTCATGGAGCAGCCTGGGGAATAGTCCGTCAGGCCATGGGGACTTATCTGTCCTAATGTATTTTAACAACTCCAACACCTCCTCTCCCTTAATATCAACAGGCTCCAGAACATCAACCTCACTCATATTGTCCTCACCATCATCAAGTTCCCTCTCATTGGTGAATACCGAAGAGAAGTATTCACTGAGGACCTCGCTCACTTCCACAGCCTCCAGGCACATCTTCCCACCTTTATCTCTAATCGGTCCTACCTTCACTCCTGTCATCCTTTTTTCCTTCACATAATTGAAGAATGCCTTGGGGTTTTCCTTTACCCTACTCGCCAAGGCCTTCTCATGCCCCCTTCTTGCTCTTCTCAGCCCCTTCTTTAAGCTCCTTTCTTGCTTCCCTGTATTCCTCAATAGACCCATCTGATCCTTGCTTCCTAAACCTCAGGTATGCTGCCTTCTTTCACCTGACTAGGTTTTCCACCTCACTTGTCACCCGTGGTTCCTTCACCCTACCATTCTTTATCTTCCTCACCAGGACAAATTTATCCCTAACATCCCGCAAGAGATCTCTAAACATCGACCACATGTCCATAGTACATTTCCCTGCAAAAACATCATCCCAATTCACACCCGCAAGTTCCAGCCTTATAGCCTGATAACTTGCCTTTCCCCAATTAAAAATGTTCCTGTCCTCTCTGATTCTATCCTTTTCAATGACAATGCTAAAGGCCAGGGAGTGGTGGTCACTGTCCCCCAGATGCTCACCCACTGAGAGATCTGTGACCTGACCCGGTTCATTACCTAGTACTAGATCTAGTATGGCATTCTCCCTGGTCGGCCTGTCCACATACTGTGACAGGAATCCGTCCTGGACACACTTAACAAACTCTGCCCCATCTAAACTCTTGGAACTAATCAGGTGCCTATCAATATTAGGGAAGTTAAAGTCACCCATGATAACAACCCTGCTATTTTTGCACCTTTCCAAAATCTGCCTCCCAATCTGCTCCTCTGTATCTCTGCTGCTACCCGGGGGCCTATAGAATACCCCCAATAGAGTAACTGCTCCCTTCCTGTTCCTGACTTCCACTCATATTGACTCAAAAGAGGATCCTGCTACATTACCCACCCTTTCTGTAGCTGTAATAGTATCCCTGACCAGTAATGCCACACCTCCTCCCCTTTTTCTGCCCTCTCTATCCTTTTTAAAGCACTGAAATCCAGGAATATTGAGAATCCATTCCTGCCCTGGTGCCAGCCAAGTCTCTGTAATGCCCACTACATCATAATTCCATGTATGTATCCAAGCTCTCAGTTCATCACCTTTGTTCCTGATGCTTCTTGCATTGAAGTACACACGTTTCAGCCCTTCTGCCTTACTGTCTTTACCCCGTTTATTCTGCTTCTTTTTCCTCAAAGCCTCTCTGTATGTTAGATCTGGCTTTACTCCATGCACTTCTTTCACTGCTCTATCGCTCTGGGTCCCATCCCCCTCGCAAATTAGATTAAACCCTCCCGAACCATGCTAGCAAACCTACCTGCAAGGATATTGCTCCCCCTCGAGTTCAGGTGCAACCCATCCAATCTGTACAGGTCCCACCTTCCCCAGAAGAGATCCCAATGATCTAAAAATCTAAAACTCTGCTCCCTGCACCAACTTCTGAGCCACGCATTCAACTGCCATCTCCTCCAATTCTTACCATCACTGTCACGTAGCACTGGCAGCAATTCTGAGAACACCACCCTTGAAGTCCTGTTCTTCAGCCTTCTGCCTAATTCCCAAAACTCACACTTCAGGACCTCATCCCTCTTCCTGCCTATGTCGTTGGTCCCAACATGTATCACGACTTCTGGTTGCTTTCTCTCTCGTACCAGGATGTCGTGCACCCGGTCAGAGACATCCCGGACCCTGGCACCCGGGAGGCAACAAACCATGCGGGTGTCCTTCTCATGTCCACAAAATCTCCTGTCTGCTCCCCTGACTATAGAGTCTCCAATGACGACAGCTCTCCTCTTCTCCGTCCCACCCTTCTGCACCACAGGGTCAGACTCAGTGCTGGAGGCCCTGCCATCGTGGCTCACACCTGGTCGGTCGTCCCCGCCAACAGTATCCAGGACGGTAAACTTATTATTCAGGGGAATGTCTACAGGGGTGCTCTGCACTACCTGTCTGCTCACCTTCGCTTTTCCCCCTCTGACTTTTACTTTTAAAATTGCTATGTAGATATGTTTTCCCCAGATTGAAACATGGTAATGACTTTTTCAATCTTATTTTTTTCCAAAGATATTGGAAAATAATTGATTCAAATGTCCAGTAAGAAGCACTGGTCTGAGCGCTACTGGAACCATGTAACCCAGTGCTACCTGTCGCATGGTCGGCTGGTCGGCAACTAAACCAGCTCCCCCACCAGGCTTGTCTGATGAGGAGGGTGGCTAGACACCCTGCAGGACGAAAAACAAGACCTGTCAAAGGGCGGATGAACCCTCTCGTAGGGCCAACAGCCATCTAGCAAACTCGTGCCGTGAAGTGCGGAAAGGCCATCCCTTGCATTGAAGCTTGGTCTGGCCATTCACTGCAACAGAACTTCCCCCAGCCGTCTTGGACCCCACCATGCTGCTGGATCCGGGAGGGGATGTCCGGAGGGTGGGTCTGGACCTGTACAACCCCCTACTCACCTAAGATCCATTCACGCACACGCTGTTCCTTTCTGAGGAGTGGGGTGCCACCCCACTAACTGACTGAAAGGAACCATCATCATCCTATGGAATGCATAGCCAGAGAGGAGTGTAATTCATTAAGCTAAGGTCCTTCAAATTGAATGACCTGAAGTCCATCAAATTAATGATCATTTGATCATGGTATGTCTCTCTAAGATACCAGAAAATAGTCACTGATTGAAATGAACAGCAAAGGTACTTCAGTGGGCACAAGTCCTTCAAATTAACAACGAGAGTTATTTATTAAGGGAAATAAAAGGTTTGGCATAGGGATTGCTAAACCAGTTCTACAGTAAAACGTTTGTAGGGGACAGTTAATGAAACACTACAATGGCACCAACGAAGAACTAAACTGTTCATCTTGATTCCCTTAATATTTTTTTAATGCCTTGGTTAAGAACATGTTTTATTGTATTTCTACTGTCATGTTGTTAGGTATTTTATTTTAGCAGCTTTTCTGCAAACACTGTATGTTCTGTCAGTTGGGCTTCATAGAATGGTGTTTTGGTTTTGGCTAAGTTAAGGAGCTGTTTGCTCAACGTAGGAATCTTGTGTCAGTCAGTTTGGTTTGACTTAGTAACATTCTGTAACATTCTGTCCAGTGGGATGCCATGGAACATTCAAGAGAGCTGGGCGGGATCAGATTTCTGTGGGACAGTGGTCTGATTTGTCTCTTTTTTTGGGAGGGGTTGGAAGAGAAGGAGGTGCGGAGAAGAGCTCAAGGGAAGACACTTGGAGGATCCCACCCAAAGGGGAAACCATATTGCGAGTAATGCTTTGTGCAGACACATGGTTCCAAGGAAGAAGTGCTAATACTTCTGAGTTAGCCATCTTGTTTGTACTGTGGCTGGTGACGTGAGTTCAGCACTGTGAGTAAAGCGATACACTCCACTACTCCAGAAATGAGCTCCACCGTTTATGTGCACATTTAGACTGGTTTAACTGTACTGGGCCTTTTTCTTTTTTTCCTAATAACTGTTTGTTTAAGTTGAAATATCTGCACATATACTTACATTTTAATTTTATGCCAGTGTAGGTCTGTTACTTCTTGGCGTATGATAACTTTTCATAGGGCAGCATTTACACAACATTCACCATAATTTACGTTCCCTCATCAGAACATTCCAACTTTCCTGTTTGGCTGAATGCGAATCCTAGACATGTATTGCTTATTGAAGGTGGCATTCTCACTGTTACCCATGCGATGCTGAGTTACGTGGCTGTTAGTGAGAGTTAGCTGATGAGCCTGGTTTATTATGAGCCACAGTGAGATGGCTACAATTATTGGGGGCGTCCAGGATGGAATGCTGTATGAATGCTATATAAGGATTGAAAAAGTGGTTTATTTGTGTGTTTAAGCCAGTGTTTTGTGGAAAGTGAGGTACTTTATAATGGATGTCATGGAGAGTAAGTTCGGGTGTGGTAGGACTACCAGTGATGTCACTGAAGGCATGCTACCTGGTAGGATAGGGACATCTGGAGAGCAATGTTCCTTCTCAGGTGTGCATGTGTGGGAATCTACATATATTTTGCCACTAACACACTAAGGAATTTAAACTGTGCAAAAAAGTTTGTCAGCTCTTTCCTCATTGGCATGTTAAGTATATTTCATAATTGTACACAATCACATTTTCTTTTCCAGTTTCTGATGCAGATGGTGCTGACAATGTGGAGTTTGCAATGATTTGACTTCAGATTTTAGATCTGGCTTATTTATACTGTTTTTATTGAAGAAATTATTGATTCACTATGTCGAATTTCAAAGCGGCAAAGGGCGTGAAGCGTAAAAGAACTGCTAGTTCACTTAAAGAGAAATAGTTTAATGAAACAATAGAAACTGCTGCACCAAAAGCTCATGAGGTCAGTAACGTGCAGCTACGAGAAATATTTTTGTACAGTACAGAAACTGGTGTTACCTGCGTGTATTGTTGTGATATAAAGGTTGCTGGAGAATTTGCAAGTGGGAAGAAGTGGAGTGATATTTGGAAACGTGACTTTTTAATGCATAATTTAGTAAGTATATTGGCAGTGTGATAAATCTCTGGTGAGAAAAATCCTTCATTTTCCACTACAGGCCTACTATGTATGTTTTGTAAGAGTGCAGATGGATGAGAGTGAAAACTATCAAACCCAGAGGAGATCAAAGTTCTTATTGACAGTGTTTTGCTGGGTGTTAAAATGAATACCTCTATATATAAAATTCAGTGTGCACATGTTGTTGTCATTGGGCAAAAAATTGCACAGCACAAGATTTTTGTACATACTGGTCATTACAAATTAGAGGGAACATTTCTGGAGAGGCAGAACCATGGCCAGTTCAAATCTCTAGAATTGGTGAGAAAGTAGCTGAGGTTGAAGATTTTAAAAGCAAGGCATTCTCTTTTCTGTGTAGTGAGGGGAAGATTTTATCTGATGTGCAAAGTCTAATAGATTTTTCAGCTGTTGATTTAAGTTCTGAGTTGGTTTCGGCTATTACATCACTGGTCGATAAAAGCCAAAGTGTACCTGTGGAGACCCAAACTTATTGTAGGCTGAGAATGTTCTCTGGGGTCAAGCCCACACCCAGTGAGGAAGAAGAATATAAGGCCTGGGCTGAGCAGACATCTCAGTTACTGGAGGAATGGCGGTGCTCAGATAACATGAAAAAACAGAGTCTAACAGCTTATATAGTGAGGTTCCTAAAGGCAGAAAATCCTTTACCCACATCAGCTAACTATATGCAAGCTTTGGAAGATGAATTTTGGCACTACTGAAAGTTCGGCCAATCTTATGATGAAGTTTAGGCAAACATTCCAGGAGGAAAGAGAGAAGCTTTCTGCCTACCTTTCCAGGTTGGAGAAACTTCTTCACTCTTTGTGCCACAAAGGGGGCTTTCAACTGTCTGAGAGAAATTGCTTGAGGTGGAGCAAGTTGTGAAGGGAGCTCTGTCACATGACATGATTGTACTATGTGTTCGAATGGCCGACATGGTGCATCTTCCTCCATCTTTTAGTAAGTTAGTCAGAGAATTTATAATTTATTTATATCTTATATCCATCCCACAATGTGAGGAAGTAAAAATCTTTGCTTTATGACTCCGTTGCAATGTACGGACATGTGAATTTAAAAGTCTAATGGTTTGTAGAAAGAAGCTGTCTCGTAGCCTGTTGGTCCTGGCTTTAATGCTGTGGTAGCATTTGCCAGACGGAAGGAGCTGAAACAGTTTATGGTTGGGGTAACTCATGTCCCAATGATCTTCCAGGTCTTCCTTCTGCACCTGCTGCTATAAATGTTCTCAGTGGAGGAAAGTTCATATCCACAGGTGCATTGGGCTGTCCATACCACTCGCTGCAGTGCCCAGTGATCCAATTTAGTGCAGTTCCTGTACCAGGCGATGATACAGCCAGTCAGTATGCTCTCCATGGTGCCCCTGTAGAAGGTCTTGAGGATTTGGGGGCCCATGCTGAACTTCTTCAGTCACCTGAAGTGGAAGAGATGCTTCTGTGCTTTTTTTGCCACAAAGCTGGTGTAGTCCAGGTGAGATCATCAATGATGTATACACCGAGGAGTTGAGAGGGTGAATAGTTTGAAGTTCCTCGGTCTATATATCGCCTGATCAGGCCGAGCCTGTCTCTGTTCCTCCTGTAATCTACAATCAGCTCTTTTGTTTTTTTTTGGACATTGAGGGAACATTGTGGGAGTTACAGAGCAGGAAAATATGATTGAGGAGTGGAATGTTTTCAAAGGTCAAGTAATATCTTCAGTGGTAACCTCTGTTGCTAAAGTGACTCCTGATGCCACAGAGACAGAGCTCTTGAAGAGTGAGGTGAAAAACCTTCGAGCTGAGTTGATTTGGTGGATGTCTGCTAAATTCAGCTAAATGTGACACATCCGCTGGGAAACCTGACCCACCTGTAGGACCTACTAACCGCTGAAAAGGGTCTGTTGACCAGGGTAACGACTGATATTTTCTGTTTCAACTGTGGAGAAGATGGGCATTTCAAGAAAAACTGTGAGGGACAGGAAAATCTTCGAAAAGTAAGTCAGCAGTTCGTGAAACAGCAAAAAAGAGATACAAAACTACAGAGGGATCCAATAAAGGAATGGGCTGGCATCTCGAAGAGGATACATTCCATCAAGGGAAATACTAAAGTGCAAAACACTATTCCTGAAGGTTTAGTGGGACCAAGCTCTGATGTAACCATAAGGATTGCAGGTGCTTATGTTGAAGCCGTACTTGACACAGGTTCTCAAGTTATTTTACTCTACAGATCCTTTTATAACTGGTATTTGATGCATTTACCATTGATGCCACTCAGTGCTCTTGAGATTTGGGGGCTTAGTGCTGATGATTACCCATATGATAGTTACTTGTCATTGAAATTGGAATTTTTGGAAGCAGATATTGGAGTACATGGGTTAAGTGTGAAGGGGGAAAAGTTTAAAGGGAACATTAGAGGGGGGCTTCTTCACACAGAGGGTGGTGGGGGTGTGGAATAAGCTGCCAGATGAAGTGGTAAATGCGGGCTCACTTTTAACATTTAAGAAAAACTTGGACAGGTACATGGATGAGAGGTGTATGGAGTGATATGATCCAGGTGCAGGTCAGTGGGACTAAGCAGAAAAACAGTTCGGCACAACCAAGAAGGGCCAAAAGGCCTGTTTCTGTGCTGTAATGTTCTATGGTTCTATGGTTCTAGTTGAGACTATTGATACACTAGTGTTGGTCTGCCCGGATCTGATTGCAAAAGGTGAAGCTTTCATTCTTGTAGGAACAAACAGTCCCATTGCTAGAAGGGTTGTGGGAGCATGCAAGGAGAGAAATGGAGATAATTTTTTTGAAAACCTTGTCCATTCACCCAAGTTCCTCCTAAGCAGGATGATGAGCATAATTGAGGAACTGTGTGGTATACTTAGTCTAAACCTGTCATGTTATGTGCTGGAGGAGTAACAGGAGACATCCATTTCTGAGAGAGGTCTTGCCAGTTAGCACCAGTGGAGGTCGAAGATGTTTGGCAGTACCTGCTTAAATGCAAAGAAGCTGAGTTCAGTCAAAGGCAGGAGGAACTCAGCTGTCAGAAGTTACGAGCGATAGACTGGAGAGGCATCCACAAGTACTGTATACAGGAACAGTCACAAGGAGTGACTGAGAGTGAAGAAGCAGAAGATGAGATAAGTAGGTCTCAGAGAGTCAGGTAGCCCCAGATAGCCCGATATATGATGCATCTGGGAAAAAGAGTGTTGTGTCAATCCCAATAGAAAGATATGTTACTTCCATCTACAAATGGATTGAGGATCCTGAAATCACGAGATTCAATTGAATTCTCTGTTGTTAATGTTTTGATAAGTTCCAAAGGCTTACAAAGTCGTGAGGACATGACTATTTCTGGTAGGGGAAGAATACAATGTGCTGGTTAAAGACATGTTTTACTATATTTTTACTGTTATTCGGTTAGGTATTTTATTTTATCAGCTTTTCTGCAAACATAGTGTGTTCTGTAAGTTAGCTTCATAGACTAGTGTTCTGGCTTCAGCTAAGATAAGGAGCCGTTTGCTCAATTTAGGGATGCTGTGTCAGCCAATCAGATTTGTCTTGATAATGGTTTGTCATTTTCTGTCCAGTGGGATGCCATGGAACATTCAAGAGAGCTGGGTGGGATCATATTTCTGAGGGACAGTGGTCTGGGTTTGTCTCTTTTGTGGGAGGTGTTGCAAAAGAAGGAGATGTGGAGAAGAGCACAAGGGAAGATACTTGGAAGATCCCACCCAAAGGAGTGACCCTATTGCAAGGAGTGCTTTGTGCAGATGAATGTTTTCATGGAGGAAGTGCTAATACTTCTGAGTTAGCTAGTTTGTTCGTAGTGTTCTTCGAGATCAACCGAACTGTGGCTGGTGACGTGGTTTCAGCACAGTGGGTACTCCATAAATGAGCTCCAACATTTATGTGCACATCTAGACTGGTTTAACTGTACTGGGCCTTTTTCTTTTTTTTCCTATTAACTATTTCTTAATGTTGAAATATCTGTAAATATACTTCTGTTTCAATTTTATGCTGGTGTGAGATCTGTTATTTCCCAGTGAATGATAACTTTGCATGGGGGAGCATTTATGAAGCACTCACCAAAATTTCCACTTCCTCTTTGAAACATTCCCTGTTTGGTTCAACCTGAATCACTTGAAGTGTGATGTATAATGAAGGAGGCCTTCTCACCGTTACCATTGCGAAGCTGAGTTATCTGGCTTTTACTGAGAGTTAGCTAGTGAGGCTGGTTTATTATGAGCCTCGGTGAGATGGTTACAATTTTTGGGGGCTCGTCCAAGATGGAATGCTGTATAAGGATTGATTAAATGGTTTTTTTGTGTGTTTAAGCCAATGTTTCATGGAAAGTGGTGTAGTTTATTATAGATGCCATGGAGATTAAGGTCAGGTTTGATATGACTACCAGAGATGAGCCACGGTGAGAGTTACATTTCAAAGTTTATTATCTCTTTGTAAATTTTGGCCATTTAGCATTACATCCCAAGCTTTGGGTGGCTCTATAGTTACTGCTTGAGATATACTAGTCTCACTGAATAACCATTCCCTCACTCCTAGATTCTGTAGTATTTCTAGAGTTACACCTGTCTTAATTTCCCTAATGTATCTGTCCCTACCACCAACCCTGGCAGGGCTTTCCACACACCCACTACCCTTTATGTAAAAACTGACCTCTGATATCCCCCATACTTTCCTACAATCACCTCAAAATTATGCCCACTTGTATTGGCTTTTATTTTTGCTTTTGGAAAAGTCTCTGGCTATCCACTTGATTTATGCCTCTTAGTATCTTGTACAGCTTTATCAAGTCACCCCTCCTCCTCCTAAATGAATTAATTTAAATCCACAAAACTGTAATTGTCTGCTATTAAACTGTTTTAGCTGTAATGTGAACATTTCAAGGGTTTCTCCCTGCTTCTGGCTCTCTAAGAACCAGTGATAGTTAACTCTTTCATTTTTAGGAGGATTATGATATACTTGCATTGCATTTGAGGGTTTATGATAGGGTACATCTGTATTTCTGTCATGACCAATGAGATACACCAACACCTCACTTTGGCCTTTTCTGCCCGAGTCAGTTGAGTGCAGTTTCCAAATCAGATTTATTCTCGCTTTGCATATGTTGTGAAAATTGTTGTTCTCTGGCAGCAATATGGTGCAAGACATAAAATTTACTATAAATTATAATGAAAATTAAAATAAATCATAGTGCAAAAGAGGACTAACAAGGTAGTGTAGAGGGATCATTCAGAAATCTGATGGCAGAGGGGAAGAAGTTGTTCTAAGACATTGAGTGTGAGTCTTCTGGCTCCTGTACCTTTTCCCTGATGTTAATAATGAGAAGGCAAGTCCCAAATGGTGAGTGTCCTTGATAATGTGCCTATGTTGATTGTCAATGAGGAGGAGATATTATTTCACTCTGACTATGGTCTCCCACTGAGGAAGTTAAGTATCTATTTCCAGAGGGAGATAGGGATGCCCACGTTTTGAAGCTAACTCTTCACTCCATTTTACCCATTCTTTAACCTGATAATTTACCTGAAAATCCATCAGCTCATCACTGTTATTTGTTACATCCTGTATTATCTCTATAGAGTCACACAACTTGCTGTCTCTCCTATATATCCATGTGGTTTCCAATTGGCAATGATTGTGTCTAATGTTTAGTATTCTGGTTTGGGCACAGAGTCAGTGTTCGATAGTTTCATTAACCAGAGTGGTGGTGGAGGGGAACTGGTTGGGTCTGGTGTCCAGGAAAAAAGGAAGAGCCTTGAGGCCTTCTTGGTGGGAAATGGAGGTGTATAAGGAATGAACATCCATAGTAAAAATAAGATAATGAGGGCCAGGGAACCTGAAATCATTGAAAAGATCCAGAGTGTGTGAAGTGTCACGAATGTAGTTAGGAAGGGACTGAACTAGGGGGGATAAAACAGAGTTGAGGTAAGCTGGTATGAATTCAGTGGGACAGGAACAAGTTGAAACAATGGGTCTACCTGGACAAGCAGGTTTGTGGATTTTGGGTAGGAGGTAGAAACGCGAGGTGAGAGGTGCGATTACTATGAGGTTGGTGGCAGTGGATGGGAGATCCCCAAAGTCAGCAAGATTGGTGATGGTGTGGGAGACAATGGCCTGGTGTTCTTTAGTGGGGTCCTGTTCGACAGGTAAGTAAGAGGAGGTGTCAGAGAGTTGGCGCTAGGCCTCAGCAAGGTGGAGGTCAGTACTCCAGACTACTGCAGCACCTCCCTTATATTCCTACTGTGGGATTCCTGTGGAGTTCATCAAAGGCCTTTGGTTCAATTCCCTTTCAGTATAATCTGATTTCTG
Organism: Mobula hypostoma; assembly: GCF_963921235.1. Classification (NCBI taxonomy): domain Eukaryota; kingdom Metazoa; phylum Chordata; class Chondrichthyes; order Myliobatiformes; family Myliobatidae; genus Mobula; species Mobula hypostoma. Next base: position 40,421,120 of record NC_086122.1, on the reverse strand, counting down.
GAGCTCTCTCCATCTAACTATCTTCCTTGCTTACCCACTACAGAACAATTTCTTCTTCTGTTTAATGGTGGTTGGCAGACCATTGTAAGGTACATTACCACCACCTATTGAGCTAGAGTGTGGACCAGGAAGACAGGAAATACACCCAATTTAAATCCCTCCTCATCCCCCCCCCCAAAAAAAACTCAAATAATATCAAAAGTCTAAATAGAGAGTCAAATATACACTTATGTACATTCCAATGTCAGTGGTATCCAAACAAACTATCCATGTTAAACTGTGTCTGTCCCAAAGATCTCATTTTAGCAATTAGATATTACCTTTGCACTTCATAGGATCTGCATTCAAACAACAAACACTGCACCATTTCTTGACAGGTGCACTCCCTACAAATGACCATATCTTGCATATTAGATCTGCCCCACAGGGTTGAAATCTGAGGATTTCCATTGTAGGAAGTCTTTCCAATTAAATAAACCTCTATTTCACTAAGAGTCACACTAATGTTTCACAAGGTTTCTAAGGCCTTCTGATGATTGCATTGACAACTGAATGGTTGAATATTTCTCTGAATGTAGGTGGCACCAGCTGGTTACATCTCTCATCAATGATCTGATTTCCTGAGCCAATTAACAGCAAGGGAGCATCTCACCAACATTCACCTCAGCTAAAATTGGACAAGTGAACTTGCTGTCAACTTCTCCCTTGAAGTCGAATTAGGTGGGCCAGCTACAAGGACACTAGCAAATTTACTTTTCTTCCTCAGAGTTTGTATTGGATCTCACATCTAAGAAATGGATTTTTCCTTTATTAGTCTGAATTTATACAGCTGTGCTTGTAAAATGCCAAAGTGAAAGGAAAGTAAATTTCATTTTTCAATTTCAAACATTTTTAATCTGGAAGTTTAAAGAACATTCTAAGTTTATTTACCTGGCTTACTGCTTTAAATAATAACAATCTTTTGATCAGTAATCCACAGGGTGTTTAACTTGTCCGACATTGCCTCAGGCTTCAATAGGCTGCCTTACCAAGTTGTAACAGAGGATTTGGAAGCAATGCATCAGATGCATGGAGGACATTGCCTGGGGTATACAGAATCGCAGGTCAAGTGGTTCAGAATGGGCAAGAAAATTGTTCATCCTGAAAACAATGAATTTTTGCAATACTCTACCTTAAGGGACTGCTGTGCTTTAGTTGCTGAATATATCCATATCAGAAGTCGATCATGTCTGAATATTGAAAGAATCAAGGGGTATTGAATCAGCACACAACAATGATGCTGAGGTAAATAATCAGCCAGAGACAAACCAAGAAATTATTGGCTAATGTGATACAGTACATCAGTCTTAGGGAAAAATTATGAGAAAAGATTCTCAGAGACAGGAACTACTTGCATTTGGAAAAACATGGACTTATTTGGGGGAAGTCAGGATGCTTTTGTGCTGGAGAAGTTACACCTTCCAACTTTGATTTAGTTTTTTGAGGATGCGGCACAGATGATTGATGAGCATAGGGCAGTGGATATTGTGATTTGTAAAAAATTTGAGGGAGAGGAGGTGTTGGAATTGTTAAAATACATTAAGACGGATAAGCCCCTGGGGCCTGAAGGAATATTCCCCCGGATGCTCCACGAGGCGAGGGAAGAGATTGCTGAGCCTCTGGCTAGGATCTTTATGTCCTCGTTGTCCACAGGAATGGTACCGGAGGATTGGAGGGAGGTGAATGTTGTCCCCTTGTTCAAAAAAGGTAGTAGGGATAGTCTGGGTAATTATAGACCAGTGAATCTTACGCTTGTGGTGGGAAAGCTGTTGGAAAAGATTCTTAGAGATAGGATCTATGGGCATTTAGAGAATCATGGTCTGATCAGGGACAGTCAGCATGGCTTTGTGAAGGGCAGATCATGTCTAACAAGCCTGACAGAATCCTTTGAGGAGGTGACCAGGCATATGGATGAGGGTAGTGCAATGGATGTGATCTACATGGATTTTAGTAAGGCATTTGACAAGGTTCCACACGGTGGGCTTATTCAGAAAGTCAGAAGGCATGGGATCCAGGGAAGTTTGGCCAGGTGGATTCAGAATTGGCTTGCCTGCAGAAAGCAGAGGGTCATGGTGGAGGGAGTACATTCGGATTGGAGGATTGTGACTAGTGGTGTCCCACAAGGATCGGTTCTGGGACCTCTACTTTTTATGATTTTTATTAACGACTTGGATGTGGGGGTAGAAGGGTGGGTTGGCAAGTTTGCAGATGACACAAAGATTGGTGGTGTTGTGGATGGTGTAGAGGATTGTCGAAGATTGCAGAGAGGCATTGATAGGATGCAGAAGTGAGCTGAGAAGTGGCAGATGGAGTTCAACCCGGAGAAGTGTGAGGTGGTACACTTTGGAAGGACAAACTCCAAGGCAGAGTACAAAATAAATGGCAGGATACTTGGTAGTGTGGAGGAGCAGAGGGATCTAGGAATACATGTCCACAGATCCCTGAAAGTTGCCTTGCAGGTAGATAGGGTAGTTAAGAAAGCTTATGGGGTGTTAGCTTTCATAAGTCGAGGGATAGAGTTTTAGAGTCGCGATGTGGTGATGTAGCTCTATAAAACTCTGGTTAAGCCACACTTGGAGTACTGTGTCCAGTTCTGGTTGCCTCAGTATAGGAAGGATGTGGAAACATTGGAAAGGATACAGAGGAGATTTACCAGGATGCTGCCTGGTTTAGAAAGTATGCATTATGATCAGAGATTAAGGGAGCTAAGGCTTTACTCTTTGGAGAGAAGGAGAATGAGAGAAGACATGATAGAGGTGTACAAGATAATAAGAGGAATAGATAGAGTGGACAGCCAGCGCCTCTTTCCCAGGGCACCACTGCTCAGTACAAGAGGACATGGCTGTAAGGTAAGGGGTGGGAAGTTCAAGGGGGATATTAGAGGAAGGTTTTTTACTCAGAGAGTTGTTGGTGTGTGGAATGCGCTGCCTGAGTCAGTGGTGGAGGCAGATACACTAGTGAAATTTAAGAGACTACTAAACAGGTAAATGGAGGAATTTAAGGTGGGGGGTTATATGGGAGGCAGGGTTTAAGAGTCGGCACAACATTATGGGCCGAAGGGCCCATACGTGCTGTACTATTCTATGTTCTATATTCTATGCAGGTCCATGGTGGGCTGGTTGAGAAGACTAATTGACTTTGGATCGACAGTGAGTTGTTAAGTTGGATAAAAATGTACCTTTGTCATAGAAGACCAAAGTAGTGGTGGAGTTGTGGTTCTCATACTGTAAGTTTGTCTCCAGTGGCATCTGCAACTATCATTGTTGGGACCCCTGTTGTTTGTGATACTGTATATCTGGATGAAAATGTAGATTGTCTGATTTGTAAGTTTGTAGATGACATGAGAATTGGTGGAGTTTATATTTATTTAGTTTTCTTATTTTCTTCGCCTCCACTGCATCTGTTCCCAGGATGTGGCGTTCCGTTCCAGGACATCAGATATGTCCTCCTTCTTTAAAGAATGGGATTTCCCTCCCTCCACTATTGATGCTGCCTTCACCACATCTCCTCCATTTCCTGAACATCCACGCTCACGTCAATTTCTCATTGCCTCAATAGCGATAGAGTCCTTCTTGTCCTTACCTACTACTCCATCAGCCTCTGCAACTTCCATCATTTCCAAAGGGATCCTACCACTAAACACATATTTACCTTCCCTCTCCTCTCCATTTCCGCATTGACTGCTCCCTCCGCAATTCTCTTGTCATTCATCCCTCCCCACTAATCTCCCTCCAGGCACCTATCCCTACAAGCGGTCTAAGTACTACACCTACCTATATCCCTCCTCCATCATCTCCATTCAGAGTCCCAGGCAGTCCTTCCAGATGAGGAAACACTTCACCTATGAACCTAATGAGGTTGTCTATTTTGTCCTGTACTTCCGATGCGACCTCCTGTACATTGGTGAGACCATCATTAACTGGGAGGACCACTTCGTTAAACAGCTCCACAACATCCACCACAAATAGGACTTCTGGGTGGCTAAATAATTTAATTCCCATTCACGTTCCGCCCTGTCGGTCTATGGCCTCCTCTTGTGCCAAGATGAGGTCACCCTCAGGGTGAAGGAGCAACACTTTGCATTTCTTCAGGGTAGACTGCAATCTGGTGGCATGAATATTGGTTTCTCCTTCCAGTAAACAAATTCCACCAACCCTCCCCACCTTCCTCTATTTCCCACTGAACCTTTACTTCTTCTCACCTGCCTATTACTTCTGCCTGGGTTCCCTTTCTCCCATGGTCCATTCTCCTCTCGTGTTAGATTCTTTGCTCTCCAGCCCTTGACCTTTCCCATCCACCTGGCTTCACCTATCACCTATCACCTCCCAGCCAGCTCCTTCTCCTCCCCCCACCTTTTTATTCTCACATCTTCTCCCTTCCTTTTCAGCTCAAAATGTCAACTATCTATCCATTTCCATAGATGCTGCCTGACCTGCTGAGTTTCTCCAGCATTTTGTGTGAGTTGCTTTTCTGCAGACTTTCTCATGTTTATGATTTGCTGCTCTACTGCAAAGTCTCTTTGAGGGATGTCTAACCCGCAAAGGTTTAAATCTTCTCAAAAAGCGGCAGGTTGTGAGGCCTCAAGACCGGGTCCCATCTCCACAAAGAACCAAAGTCAGCATGAAACTTCAGGTGAGGGTCTTCAAAAGAACCCTGAAAAGGGGAAAAAGAGATATTAAAGATAGAAATAGAGCTGTTTCCAAAGATGCAAAGGAGTTGCTGTTAGTGGCCATCATTGCATCTAGCAAGGTTCAGAAAATCACCCTTCTTCAGACTGCAGATCCCGCCATCTCCAACTCTGATGGCCCTGGACACCCCCAGACTGTGATCCCTGCTGCCTCCCACTCGGACCTCGATTCCACTGGATGCCCCCGGATTACGGATCTTGCCAACTCCATTTCCACCCCCGATGGATCTGTGGACCTCTGGACTGGTGACACCACTATTGCCAATGTTGGTTCCAATGATCCCAAGTAGATCTAGAACCTGGATTTCACCAGCATTAATTCTGGTTCCTATAACCCCAGACATCTTCAGACTGATAATTTTGTGGCCTCTAGCTCTGGCTTCAGCCTGGACCTTGACCGCCAGCACCTCCAGGCTGAACCTTTATGTGCTGCCGTTTGGATCTCTTTCTCTCTTTTGCCCACCACCATCCTGCAACCCCATATCTGTCACGTCCCACCATCAGCTCTTGGGTCCTCAGAGCCTCCATCTTCCTCCCTTCCCATCTTCCCTGAGCATCCCAACCCTCCCCTCTCCTCTGGCACCACTAATTCTCTTCCCCCCCTCTGATTCCAGCTCTAATCCTTACCTTGTCTTCACAATTCCCTTTGACAAAGTTGAATGATTTGGAAGCTTTTAAAATCCAACAAAAGGCAATTAGAAAAGCTATAAGAAGGAAAAGGATGAAATACGAGGGCAAATTAGCCAATAATATAAAGCAGGATACCAAAAGTTTTTTTCAGTTATATAAAGAGTTAAAGGGAGGTGATATTGGACCACTGGAAGATGATGCTGGTGAGGTAGTAATGGGGAACAAAGAAATAGTAGATGAACTTAATGGGTACTTTGCATCTGTCTTCACTGTGGAAGACACTAGCAGTGTGCCAGAGATCCATGAGTGTCAGGGAGCAGGAGTGAGTGTCATTGCTACTACAAAGGAAAATTGCTAGACAAACTTAAAGGTCTTAAGGTGGATAAGTCACCTGGACCAGATGGACTACATCCCAGAGTGCTGAAGAGATATCGGATGCATTGGTCATGATCTTTCAAGAATCACTTGATTCTGGCATAGTCCCGGAGGACTGCAAGATTGCAAATGTCACTCCACTCTTCAAGAAGGGAGGAAGGCAAAAGAAAGGAAACTATAGACCAGTTAGCCTAACCTCAGTGGTTGGGAAAGTGCTGGAGTCTATTATTAAGGATGAGGTTTTGCAGTACTTGGAGACTAATGATAATATAAGTCAAAATCAGCATGGCTTCTCTAAAGGGAAATCTTGCCTGAAGAATGGGCAAAAAAGTGGCAGATAGAATACAGTGGAGGAAAATGTATGATAATGCATTTTGGTAAAGGAAACAATAGTGCAGAATATTAGCTAAATGGGGAGAAGATTCAAAAATCAGCGGTGCAGAGGGACTTGGATGTCCTTGTACAAGACTCCCAGAAGGCTAATTTATGAGGAGAGTTTGGCAGCTTTGGGACTGTACTCACTGGAATTTAGAAGAATGCAGGAGGATCTCATTGAAACCTACTGAATGTTGAAAGGACTAGATAAGGTGGATGTGGAGAGGAAGTTCCCTACAGTAGATGACACATCCTCAAAATTGAGGAGCAACCTTTTAGAACAGAGGTAAGGAGGAATTTTTTAGCCAGAAAGTAGTGAATCTGTGAAATGCACTGCCACAGACTGTGGTGGATGCCAAGTCCATGGATATATTTCAGGTGGAAGTTGATTGTATAGAGATCTGTCGGGGCATCAAAGAATATGGCAAAAAAGGTGTATGGTGTTGAGTGGGATCCAGGATCAGTTATGATGAAATGGTGGAGCAGGCTCAATGGCCTAATTATGCTCCTATGCCTTATGATCTTATGATCTCATGGACTTTCCCAACTCTAAGGCAGAACATTCTGTCCTCAGTGAATGCCTCACCTTCGGCCCCCTTCGACCGCACGTCAGTGAGTTCTGCATCTGTCACGACGTCAAGCTCTTCCATCGCCTTGATATATGAACCCATTTTTTTTGACAAGGATTCCGCGCTCTGGTTGATGAACTTTTCTCCCGTCTTCAACCCTCCTCCTTTTCTTAGACACACCACTCTGATTCTCTGCCTGCTCTGGATTTTTTTACCCCACACCCCCTTACTTCTACCTTCTACCCAAGATCCACAAATTGGACTGTCTGGGTAGGACCAATTGTCTCTGCCTGCTCCTGCTCTACAGAACTCACATCCTCATATCTCAATTCCATTCTATCCCCCTTACATTCATGACACTTCTCACGCTCTCAGTCTCCTCACAAACAGGAGAAAATCTGCACACGCGGGAAATCTGAGCAACACACACAAAATGCTGGCTTCGATAGGACCGGAGAAGAAAAGCTGAGGAGTAGATTTAAAAGGTGGCGGAGGGGAGAGAGAAACACAAGGTGATAAGTGAAACCTGAAGGGGAGAGGATGATGTAAAGAGCAGGGAAGTAAATTGGTGAAAGAGACAGAAGGCCATGGAAGAAGGAAAAATGGGGAGGAGCACCAGAGGGAGGCAATGGGTGGGCAAGGAGATAAGGTGAGAGGAGAAAGGGAATGGGAAATGGTGAAGGGAGGGGGGCATTACTGGAAGTTTGAGAAATCGATCTTCATGCCATCAGATTGGAGGCTACACAAACGGAATATAAGGTGTTGTTCCTCCAACCTAAGTGTGGCCTCATCACGACAAGTGGTACCCACCTGCTTCAAGTAGGTTTCAAATATACTAGAGCCCAAGAAGAGCATAGTGAACTGCCTTAATGACTATTGCCTAGTTGCATCCACAGTGATGAAGTGTTTTGAGATGCTGGTGACAAAACATATCAGCTCCTTCCTGAAAGGTGATGTGGATCCGCTCCAATTTGTCTACCAGAGCAACAGGTCCACAGCAGATGTCATCTCACTGGCTCTTCACTCAATCCTGGAACATCTGAACAGTAAAGATGCATACAACAGGATGATCTTTATCGACTACAGCTTAGCATTCAATACTATCGTCCCTTCAAAACTAATTAATAAACTCCAAGACCTTGTCCTCAATACCTCCTTGTAGAATTGGATCCTGGATTTCCTTACTTGCAGACCTCGGTTCAGTTTGGATTGGCAACAACATTTCTTCCATGATCTCCATCAGCACAGGTGCACCACAGGGCTGTGTGTTTAGCCCCCTGCTCTACTCGCTTGACACCTATGACTGTGTGCCTAACCACAGCTCCAATTCCATATTCAATCTTGCTGATGACATCACTGTGGTGGACTGAATCATAGGTGGTGATGAATCAGCATACAGGAGGGAGACTGAAAATTTGGCTGAATGGTGTCATAACAACAACCTCTCACTCAATATTAGAAAGACCAGGGAACTGATTATAGACTTCAGGAGAAGGAAACCGGAGGTCCATGAGCCAGTCCTCATCAGAAGATCATTGGTGGAGAGAGAAGCAACTTTAAATTCCTGGAGTTTACTATTTCAGACGATTTGCCCTGGACCCCGCATGTAAGTACAATTGTGAAGAAAGCATGGCAGCAGATCTACTTCCTTAGGAGCCTGCGGAGATTTGGCATGACATTAAAACTTTGACAAACTTCTATAGATGTTTCATGGAGAGTATATTGATTGGCTACATTGCGGCCTGGCATAGAAAAATCAATGCCTTTCAATAGAAAATCCTACAAAAGATAGTGGATTCAGATCATTACTTCACAGGTAAAGCCGTTGAGCAGATCTACCTGAAATGCTGTTGAGGGAAAGCAGCATCCATCATCAGAGAGCCCCTCTACCCAGGCCATATTCTTTTCTCACTGCTGCCTTCAGGCAGAAGGTATAAGAGCCTCAGGACCTGCCCCATCAGGTTCAAGGACAATTACTACCCCGCAACCATCAGGGTCTTGGACAAAGGGGATAACTACACTCACTTGCCTGTCCATTGAGATGCTCCCACAACCAATGATCTCTCCTTAAGGACCCTTTATCTTGTTATTTAATGCTCTTGATATTTATTACTATTTATTTATATTTGCATTTGCAGTTTGTTATCTTCTGCACTCTGCTTGATCTTTCATTGATCTTGTTATAGTTACTATTCCATAGATTTGTTGAGTATGCCTGCAGGTAATAAAAGTCAGGGTTGTATATTGTGGTGTATAATTACTTTGATAATAAAATTTACTTTGAGCATTGAACTGTACACTTTTATCCCCCATCAAGAAGGTCTCAAAGCTCTCTGCTTCTTTCTTGACAAAAAAAAACAAACAACAGCATCCCTCACCACTACCACCATGCTTCACTGTCTGGCAAAACTGGTCCTCACCCTGAACAATTTTTCCTTCAGTTTCTCCCGCTTTCTCCAAACTTGAGGGGTAGCTGTGCACACTCACATGAGCCCCAGTTATACCTGCCTCTTCAATGGCTACATAGAACAGTCGATGTTTGATGCCTTCTCCGGTTATACTCCCCAACTCTTCCTCTGCTGCATTGAGGACTGTATTGTGCTGCTTCATGCATGAATGCTGAGCTCGTCAATTTCATCCAACTTCCAACCTGCCCTTAAATTCACTTGGTCCTGGTCCATCTCAGACACCTCCTTCCCCTTTCTTGATCTGTCTGTCTCCACCTCTGGAGAAAAGCTGTCACCTGACATCTTTTAGAAACCTACTGATACCATGGTTATCTCAACTATACCTCTTCTCACCTGTAAACATTTTTTCAGTTTCTTTGTCTCTGTCACATTTGTTCCCAAGGCACTGTTTTCCATTCTGGGACATGAAGATGTATGTGCTCACCCACGAATACACATGCAAGTAACTGCCTAACCCAAGCTAAAATTTAACTTTGACTTATGTACCCTTAGGTCTCTCAGCTTTTTGAGCACCTTCTCCCTTGTAATAGTAACTGTACTCACTGCTTTTCCCTCACACCCTTCAACATCTGGGACACTGCTAGTGTCTTCCACAGTGAAGACTGATGCAAAATACTCATTTAGTTCATCTGCCATCTCCTTGCTCCTCTCATCTCTCTTTTACTTTTTTACATACTTGAAAAAGCTTTTATCATCCACTTTGATATTGTTTACTAGCTTACTTTCATATTTCATCTGTTCCCTCCTAATGATTCTTTTAGTTGCTCCTCTGTTGGTTTTTAAAAGCTTCCCAATCCTCTGGATTCCCACTAATTTTTGCTTTGTTGTATGCCCTCTCTTTTGTTTTTACATTAGCTTTGACTTCCCTTGTCAGCCACAGTTGTACTATTTTGCCATTTGAGTATTTCTTCGTTTTTGGAATACATGAATCCTGCACCTCTTATTCTTCCCAGAAACTCAAACCATTTCTGCCCTGCTGTCATCCCTGCCAGCATCTCCTTCCAATTTTCTTTGGCCAACTGCTCTCTCATACCACTGTAATTTCCTTTACTCTACTGAAATACTGCAATGTCAGACTTCACTTTCTCCTATCAAATTTCAAGTTGAACTCAGTCATATTGCAATCACTGTCTCCTGTGGGTTCTTTTACCTTTAGCTCCCTAACCACCTCTGGTTCATTACATAGCATCCAATCCAGTATAGTTGATCTCCTAGCAGACTCAATGACAAACTGCTCTAAAAAGCCATCTCGTATGCATGAAACAAACTCACTCCCCCCCTTGAGATCCACTTCCAACCCAATTTTCCCAATCAACCTACATGTTGAAATCTCCCTTGACTATCATAACATTGCCCTTTTGACATGCCTTTTCTATTTCCTGTTGTAATCTGTGATCCACATCCCAAAAGTGTGTGTATGTATAATAAACACACACACACACACACACACACACACACACACGCACGCGAGGGGTGATTGATAAGTTTGTGGCCTAAGGTAGAAGGAGATGAGTTATTAACTTCAAACTTTCTGCATTTTCACTCAAAGAGTTGAACTGCACGTGCATGTAACGAGAGTGTCTTGGACCTCCAGGTGGTCCACAGCAGGGGTGATTGATAAGTTTGTGGCCCAAGGTAGAAGGAGATCAGTTATACAGCTCTCGTTACATGCACATGCAGTTCAACTCTTTGTGAGAAAATGCAGAAAATTTGAAGTTAATAACTCATCTCCTTCTACCTTCAGCCACGAACTTATTATTCACCCCTGTTGTGGACCACTTCTGGAGGTCCAAAACACCGACTTCTACAAAGCAGGGATCTGTTTGCTCCATGACCGCTGGACTAAGTGTGTAAATGTAGGAAAAATAAATGTGCTAGATTTTCTAAAATTGACTCCTTCTACCTTAGGCCACGAACTTATTAATCACCCCTTGTATATATATATATACCATCAGGGTCCTTTTACATTTGCAGTTTCTTAACTCAACCCACAAGGATTCAACATCTTCCAAATCTATGTCACATCTTTCTACCATTTGATGCCATCCATTCTTTATCAGCAGAGCGATACCTTTCTATATTTCAGAGCCTACCTTTCTATCTCTTCAATACATCGTGTAATCTTGGACATTAGGCTCTCAACTACCACCATCCTTCAGCCAAGATTCAGTGATGGCCACAACATCATACCTGACAATCTGTAATAGTGCAACAAGATAATCCACCTTACTTCTTATAGTCTGTGCACTGAGATATAGCACTTTGAGTATTGTATTTGCTACCCTTTTTGATTTGGCATCCCTAATGCACTGATACTCACCCTGCTGACTGCAATTATGTCCTATCACCTGCCTGCCCTTCTGACAGTCTGACTGCATGCTATCTTTGCTTTTTTACCATCTGCCCTATCCTGAGTCCCTTCATTCTGGTTCCCACTCCCCTACCAAATTAGTTTATACACTCCCCATCAGCTCTTTCAAACCTGCCTGCAAGAATATTGGGCCCCCTCGAGTTCAGGTGCAACCCGTCACTTTTGATCAGGTCACTTTTGATCAGGTCATACCTCCCCCAGAAGAGATCCCAGTGATCCAAGGACCTGAAGCTCTGACCCCTGCCCCCTGCACTAGCTTATCAGCCACGCATTAATCCAGAATCAAGGCAGCAATCCAGAAATTACTACCCAGGAGGTCCTGCTTCTCAGCTTTCTACCTAGCTCTCTAAGTTCTCTTTTCAGGACCTCTTTGATTTTCCTTTCGATGTCATAGAAACATAGAAAACCTACAGCACAATATAGGCTATTCAGCCCACAAAGCTGTGCTGAACTTGTCCTTTCCTTAGAAATTACCTAGGGTTACCCATATCTCTCTATTTTCATAAGCTCCATGTACATATCCAGGAGTCTCTTGAAAGACCCTATCATATCCCGCTCCACCGCCGCTGCCGGCAGCCCATTCCACGCACTCACCACTCTCTGCGTAAAAAAACTTACCCCCTGACATCTCCTCTGTACCTACTTCCAAGCACCTTAAAACTGTAGCCTCTTAGCTAGCCATTCCAGCCCTGGGAAAAAGCCTCTGACTATCCGCACAATCAATGCCTCTCATCATCTTATACACCTCTATCTGTTCACTTCTCATCTTCTGTCGGTCCAAGGAGAAAAGGCCAAGTTCACTCAACCTATTCTCGTAAGGCATGCTTCCCAATCCAGGCAACATCCTTGTAAATCTCCTCTGCAACCTTTCTATGGTTTCCACATCCTTCCTGTACTGAGGTGACCAGAACTGAGCACAGTACACCAACTGGGGTCTGACCAGGGTTCTATATATCTGCAACATTACCTCTCGACTCCTAAGCTCAATCCCACAATTGATGATGGCCAATCACAGTGCAGAGTCAAACTGCACAGCTGCTTTAAGTGTCCTATGGACACAGACCCCAAGATCCTTCTGATCCTCCACACTGCCAAGGGTCTTACCATTAATACTATATTCTGCCTTTATATTTGACCTACCAAAATGAACACTTCACACTTGTCTGTGTTGAACTTCATCTGCCACATCTCAGCCCAGTTTTGTATCCTATCAATATCCCTCTGTAGCTCTGCAACCTTTGTGGCATCAGGAAATTTACTAACCCATCCCACCTCTTCCTCATCCAGATCATTTATAAAAATCACGAAGAGTGGGGGTCCCAGATCTCTGAGGCATACCAGTGGTCACTGACCTCGATGGAGAATATGACCCGTCTACAATCACTCTTTGCCTTCCGTGGGCAAGCCAGTTCTGGATCCACAAAACTATGTCCCCTTGGATCCCATGCCTCCTTACTTTCTCAATAAGCCTTGCATGGGGTACCTTATCAAATGCCTTGCTGAAATCCATATACACTACATCTGCTGCTCTACCTTTATCGATGCGTTTAGTCACATCCTCAAAAATTTCAATCGGGCCTGTAAAGCCCAACCTGCCTTTGACAAAGCCATGTTGACTATTCCTAATCATATTATGCCTCTCCAAATGTTCATAAATCCTGCCTCTCAGGATATTTTCCATCAACTTACTAAACACTGAAGTAAGACTCACTGGTCTATAATTTCCTGGAGTATCTCTACTCCCTTTCTTGTATAAAGGAACAACATCTGCAACACTCCAGTCCTCTGGAATCTCTTCCGTCCCCATTGATGATTCAGTGATCATCGCCAGAGGCTCAGCAATCTCCTTCCTTGCTTCCCACAGTAGCCTGGGGTACATCTCATCTTTTTTTTTTGTGTGTCACACCAGACAGTCAGCCATTCTTGTCTAGCGCGTGGTATCAGGATTGTTCTCCTTTCAGATTAACCGGGTCACAATATGAATGTTCCTGACTCGATCCTTTTTTTTTTACGAGACCGAGTAGCTAGCTCGACGCTCAACCCAGCACAGATGGAAAGCGTGCTCAGGGTGGTAGCCTGACTTGGATTCGAACTCGGGAAACTTTGCTTTGGAGTCTGGCGCTGATGCCATTGCGTCACCACATCGTCTGGTCCCAGTGACTTATCCATCTTGATGCTTTCCAAAAGCTCCAGCACATCCTCTTTCTTAATATGTACATACTCAAGCTTTGCAGCTGGCTGGTAGTGTAGTAGCATCAGTGCCGGACTTCAGAGCGAAGGCTCCCAAGTTCGAAGCCAGCCGGCTCCCTTGGCATGCTTTCCATCTGTACTGGGTTGAGCGTCGAGCTAACAACTCGACCTTGTGAAAAAGAAATTGCCGGCTACAGAAACATCAACAGCAAAAAGTTGATGGCCTATGCTCTCTCGTGAGTTTAAAAGGCAATTTCCTTTTCCTTCCAAGCTTTGCAGTTCACTGTAAGTCATCCCTACAATCGCCAAGATCCTTTTTCGCAGTGAATACTGAAGCAAAGTATTCATTAAGTACCTCTGCTATCTCCTCTGGTTCCATACACACTTTTTCACTGTCACACTTGATTGGTCCTATTCTCTCACTCCTTATCCTCTTGCTCTTCACATACTTGTAGAATGCCTTGCGGTTTTCCTCAATCCTGTCCGCCAGCGCCTTCTCATGGCCCCTTCTGGATTCCTAATTTCATTCTTAAGCTCTTTCCTGCTAGCCTTATATTCTTCTGGATCTCTATCATTACCTAGTTTTTTGAACCTTTTGTAAGCTTTTCTTTACTTCTTGACTAGATTTACAACAGCATTTGTACACCATGGTTCCTGTACCCTACCATCTTTTCCTTGTCTCATTGGAATGGTACTATGTAGAACTCCATGCAAATATCCCCTTTTCATTGCATTTCATTGGCTTTGTATCTGTACTCGGCACAATGACAATAAAGTTGAATCTAATGGAAATTACTGATGCTTTGCTGCATGCTTGAGTAATCGGTAGACGGTGTGGATGGTTTTTTTGCTGGTCGGGGAGGTGGGGGAGTGTTGTTGCTTTGTTGCTGCTTGTGCATGGGAGGGGGAGTTGGAGGGACTTTGGGGTTCTAACATTCATTCTTTGGGGCACTCCTCTGTTTTCATGGATGTTTGCAAAGAAAAAGAATTTCAGGATGTATATTGTATACATTTCTCTGACATTAAATGTACCTATTGAAATGTTAAAAGGAGCTGCAACCGGATGCACTTCACACAGATGTAGTTCCCTGGGAGACTTTGGGTCTCCCAGGACTCCACATCCGACATGAAGAACACACAACAGCTACTTACTACACTAGGACAGTAAGAGAGAGAAAAAAATGAAGCTTACCCAGACCCAACGTCTCCTTCGAGCCAAAGACTGACGCTCCTACTTTCACCAGTGGCCTACTTCCAACAATGGCCACCCCGCTTGTCCCTTATGTACTTTTAAACAAGCATCAGCAACCTGCAAGAAACCTTGTTGCTATGGCCTGCTCCTGCTGCTGATTGGGCTGTCGGAATGAGTCTGAATGCCCGTGAAACTCTCTTTTTAAACAAGCGTCACTGACCTGCGAGAAACCTCATCACTGTAGCCTGCTCCAGCTGCTGATTAGCCCATCGAAATTGAATCAGAAGCGATTAAGCTCGATGTTGACTGTAAAGCCTCACAGACAAACTCCACTCAGACTGTAAACTCCACACAGACAAATATCACACAGTTAGTAAACTTACACAGACAGTAAACAACACGCACAGACAAAACTTTACAGAGACAGTAAACTCCACACATCAGGTGAACTCTGCACTGACAAACTCTGCATAGAAAGTAAACTCCTCGCAGATAAACTCCACTGAGACAGTGAACTCTACACAGTAGGTAAACTCCACATGGAAAGTTAACTCCAAACCAACAGAAGCCTCCACACAGACGAAGTTGAGACGGACAGTGAACATCACACAAACTACATACTGTAAACTCCACACTCACATTTATCTCCACACAGACAGTAAAACTCACACAGACAATAAATTTGACACAGACAAACTCCACGCAGACGAACTTCACACTGATATTCAACTCTGCACAGACAGTAAATTCACAAAGACAGTATACAGCACACAGACAAAACTTCAGAGGGACAGTCAACTCCACACATACAGTAAACACCACACAAATGAACTTCATACAGAAGGTAAACTCCTCACAGATAAACTTCACCTGGACAGTAACCTCCCCAGAGACAAACTCCACACAAACAGTAAACTTGAAATAGAGAGTAAACTCCACATTGACAGTAAACACTTCACAGACACACACTGCACACAGACTGTAAACTCCACAGAGTGTAATTTCCACACAAATGTTAAAATCCACACAGACTAACTCCACATAGACAGTAAACTCCACTCTGAAAGTAAACTCTACACAGTAAACTGTTCAGAGACTATCTCCACGCAGACAATAATCTCCACATATACAAATTTCACGCAGACAATAATCTCCACATATACAAATTTCACGCAGACATTCTGAACATAGATAGTTACCAACACGTGGACAGCAAACTCCATCTTCACAGTAATCTCCTCACAGACAAACTCCACTCAGCTTGTAAACTCCACACAGACAAACTGCACACATACAGTAAACTCCATACAATCAGTTAACCCACACAGACAAATTCCATATATATAGTAAGCTCCACCTGAACTCTACTCAGACAGTAAATACCACACTGATAGTAAACTCGACACAGTAATTCCTCAGTGACTAACTCCACACTGACAGTTCCTGCATAACCTTTTGATACAATGTGCATCCTTGGACATTAAACTCCCAGCTATAATCTTTCAGCATTGATTCTGTGATGCCTACAACATCATACCTGCCAATCTGCAACGGTGGTGCAAGTTCATCTACCTTATTCCGTGTACTGTGTGTGTTCAGATACAACACCTTCAGTCCTGTATTCACCCTTTTCGATTTTGTTGCACCATACTCAACCTTTTCATTCCTAATTTTTTTTTTCTGAGGTCTTACCAACATCAGCTGCCACAACCTCTCTACTAACTCTTCTGGCACTCTGGTTCCCATTCCCTTGCAGCATTAGCAAACCTTTCTGCTTTGATATTAGTCTCCCTCCAGTTCAGGTGCAAACTGTCTCTTTGGCAAATGCAATGTTAGCATTCATTTCAAGAGGACTAGAATATTAGATTAGATTATGAGGACACGCAGTCCTCTTTTATTGTCATTTAGTAATACATGTATTAAGAAATGATACAATGTTTTTCCAAAATAATATCACAGAAACACATGACAAATTGACTTAAAAACTAACAAAAACCACATAATTATAACATATAGTTACAACAGTGCAAAGCAATACCGTAATTTGATAAGAACAGACCATGGCACGGTAAAAGTCTCAAAGTCTCTCGAAAGTCCCATCATCTCACGCAGACGGTGAACCTCCAGTGCCACCAACTTGCCGATGCAGCATCCTGGAAGCATCCGACCACGGTCCTAGTCCGTCCGAAAACTCCGAGCCTCCGACCAGCTCTCTGACACCAAGCACCATCTCTGCCGAGCGCTTCGACCCCAGCCCCGGCAACAGGTGATAGGTAAAGCCAAGGATTTTGGGCCTTCCCCTCCGGAGATTCTCGATCGCACAGTAGCAGCAGCAGTGAAGCGGGCATTTCAGAAGTTACTCCAGGTGTTCCTCCGTGCTTCTCATGGCTGTCTCCATCAAATCCAAATTGTGCACGGCCCCTAGTTAACACATATCGATATCAATTCGGAACGGCCGCACGCGCTGTCTCGCGCTGCCATCTTCTACTCCCTCCCTGAATACAAAAGCAAGGATGCAATGCTATAACATTATAAAGCACTGGCAAGGTCTCTCTTGGAATATTGTGAGCAGGTTTGGGTCCCTAATCTTCGAAAGGATGTGCTGAAGTGGAAGGGGTTCAAAGGAGGTTCACAAAAATGATTCCAGGGTTGAATGGCTTGTCATATGAAGAGCGTCTGATGGCTTTGAACCTGTATTCACTAGAATTCAAAAGGATGCAGGGTGACCTTATTAAAGCCTATCGAATGATGAAAGGCCTTGATAGAGTGGATGTGAAGAAGATGTTTCCTATGGTGGGAGAGTCTAAGACCTGAGGACACAGCCTCTGAATAGAGGGGCATCCTTTTAGAATAGAAATAAGAAGGAATTTCTTTAGCTAGAGAGTGGTGAATTGCTGGAATTCTTTGCCACAGGCAGCTGTTGAGACCAAGTCTTTAGGTATGTTTAAGAATTTTTGATTGGTCAGGGCACGAAGGGATATGGGGAGAAAGCAGGAGATTGGGACTGAGAGGAAAATTGGATCAGCCATGATGAAATGGTGAAGCAGAATCAATGGGCTTAATTCTTCTCCTGTATCTTATGTTCTTATGGCCTAAGCTGCACACATTGAATGGACACTGATAGTAAACTCCACACAGACAGTAAAGTCCATCAAGATAATCTCCACACTGCCATTTAACACCACACAGACAGTAAACTGCACACAGAGAAACTTCACAAGTGCAGACAACTCCACTCGTACAGAAAACTCCATGCAGACAGACATGAACTCCACATACACAATACAATGTCCACACAGGAAAATCTCCATATTGACACTTAACTCCACACAGACAAGTAAACTGCACACAGAGAAACTTCACAGAGACTGTCTACTCCAGACAGAAGTAACTCAACACAGACTGTAAATTCCTTGCAGTAAACTCCATACAGACAGTAAACTCAGTATGAATCTGACTCTAAAACTGGATCAGGCTTGTATTTGTATTATCATTTGTATTTGTATTTAATCATTGTGTTTATTGTTATTATATGATTTGTTTTTTTTGTATTTGCACTGTTTGTCTTATTTTGCTCATTGGTTGTCAGTTTTTTTATGTGTGGTGTTTCAGGGTTGTATATGGTGACATACACAAACTTTAATAACAAATTTACTTTGAACCTTGAAGAGAATGAAACTCCTTGTGCCTATATATGAACACCGAAATGAACTAATTATATTAGTAATTATAATACTCTACTAATTATTCATTAACTATTACTGTGGAAAGTCTTCATAGGACTTAAGTTCTTTCTTTCAGTCAGTTTTGTGTAGCTGTTCGGTTTTGCAGGGCTGCATGATGTCATAATCTAGTATCACATGATGGAGTTTTAAAAACATTTGGGCGTGAAGTAATTGAAAATGTATGAGTATCGCTGTACAGTGTGTGCAAGAAAACCATTCGTTCTTGGTAAAGTATAATTCTGTAAGGTTGTGTGTGTTGCCAAGATTTTCAGCATCTGCAGAATCTCTCATGTCAAGTTTCACAAATTTACTTACTTAAGCCCAACAACCCTTCTGAGACATAGGCTATTGATATTATCTCACCAGAGTCCTCTGTCCTGGGCCAGTCTTTCAAGCTGTGCCCAGATGTGGACCATCTAAAATCCTTCCTCTCCCAGGAATGAAGTTTTTGGAGCTTCTGTAGCTATGGGTTTTTATGGTATGGGGTTGCTCACCCCATGCCCAACTCTCCTTTCACAAATGGGCTTGGCAGAATTTTCACAAACGTTGTTAATCATAAACACGAGAGATTCTGGAAGTCCAGAACAATATACGCAAAATGTTGGAGAAACTCAGGAAGTTAGGTAGCATCTATGGAGATGAATAAATAGTTGGCCTTGTTTCACTTATCACCTGCCAGCTTGTCCTCCTTCCCTTCCCCCATCTTCTCATTCTGGTTTCTGTTCCCTTCCTTTCCAGCCCCAATGAAGGGTCTCTACCTAAAATGTTGACTCTTTATTTCCCTCCATTGATGCTGCCTGACCTGCTGAGTTCCTCCAGGTTATTGTGTGTGTTGCTTACAAATGCGGTTGTTCACATGCTAGTCAAAAAAGGCAGTTGTTAATCATTATCCTATTGTCAAAACTGTCAACATCTACATGTGTTTTCAATGACTGGGTTCATCTGTCTCTGGGTTCAACGATCTCACTGGGAGATCCTGCTTTCTGGTTTTGCTGAACATCTACGCTCTGTCCGCCAGAGAAAGCAGGATCTCCCAGTGGCCACACATTTTAATTCCACATCCCATTCCCATTCTGATATGTCTATCCACGGCCTCCTCTACTGTAAAGATGAAGCCACACTCAGGTTGGAGGAACAACACCGTATATTCCGTCTGGGTAGCCTCCAACCTGATGGCATGAACATTGGCTTCTCAAACTTTCGCTAATGCCCCACCTCCCCCTCGTACCCCATCCGTTATTTATTTATATACACACATTCTTTCTCTCTCTCCTTTTTCTCCCTCTGTCCCTCTGATTATACCCCTTGCCCATCCTCTGGGCTTCCCCCCCTTTTCCTTCTCCCTGGGCCTCCTGTCCCATGATCCTCTCATATCCCTTTTGCCAATCACCTGTCCAGCTCTTGGCTCCATCCCTCCCCCTCCTGTCTTCTCCTATCATTTTGGATCTCCCCCTCCCCCTCCCACTTTCAAATCTCTTACTAGCTCTTCCTTCAGTTAGTCCTGATGAAGGGTCTCAGCCCGAAACGTCGACTATACCTCTTCCTAGAGATGTGTGTTGCATGTCATTCTAGAACTTTTTTTCCTGGGGAGCTCTCCTGGGAGTTGCGGCCACTGCGGCATGCATTTCACTCATCGCTAAAGCATTTTCCCTTTGTTGATCAGGCCAACTGTGTTTCTCTATTCAGCTACCCGAGGCGTTTTCCCAGACAAGATATGTGCAGAGGAAACAGACCAAAAAAAATTCTTTTGCTGTTTGTGGAGAGTTTATCAGAACAAAAACTAGTGGAGCTTAGGAGACAATGGCGCTTAACAGCGACTCTTTGCTTGCATCTTTGGAAACAGCTCTATTTCTATCTTTAATATCTCTATTTTTCCCTTTCAAGGTTCTTTTGAAGACCATGACCTGGAGTTACACACTGACTTCAGTTCTTTGTGGGCCGTTATTTGATATACCAAGGACACGGCCTAGAAGATTAGCTTGCCTTTGGAGTTTCGGGATTTTGTGACTCTGGAGTCGGACGGACTCGAGGTCGGTGCCTCTGCAGGAAACCGCGTGTCGTGGGAGACAGAAGATAGAAAAAAGCAAGCTGGCTGCTGGCTGTGTGCCCAGAGACCCGAGTTCTTTGGGCACAGAGCTCAGAAAAAGTGATGCAATGGACTTTTAACATCGTAAATCAGCGAGTTGTTTGGTATGTCTCCCTTCTTGCTGTGAAATGGAGACACCTCTTTTTCCCTTATTAGGGAGAGAGAGAGCCTGTGGTATGTTGAATTACGGGGTGAATGAGTAATCTTTGGGGTACTGCAATTCTGTGTATTGATGCTTTGCTGCACGCTTGAGAGCTTGGTGGGGGGGGTGGGTGCCAACATTTTTTTTGCTGGTGGGTGGGGGGGATCATTGCTTTGCTGCTGCTTACATGTGGGGGGAGCTGGGGGAGGATTGGGGTAATATTTAACTGTCATTCATTCTTTGGGGCGCTCCTCTGTTTTCGTGGATAGTTGCAAAGAAAAGAAATTTCAGGATGTATATTGTATACATTTCTCTGATATTAAATGTACTTTTGAAACCTTTGAAACTTTTGAAACTATTCACAAGTTTAACCTTTTGACTGTTAGACCAAAGAAAAATGGTCAATGAGAAAATAAATGAAGGATTCCCAGGGTAACAAAGGTTCTCCCAATAAGGAGAGCTTTCCTTCCATATTCTATAGCATAGAACAGCACAGAAACAAGTCCTTTGGCTTAATTCATCCATGCTGACCAAGATGTCTGAGCTTGTCCCACCATCGTTCCTTTGGTCCATCTCCATTTTGGACTTTCCTATCTATCTAAGTGTCTTTTAAATGTTGCCATTGTAATGGCCTTTATAGTTTACTCCAGCAGCTCGTCCTATATACTAGCCAAGACCTATATGAAAGCTTGTGGTCCCTTTTAAATTATTGACACAAAGGATAAAGCAGAATTAACTTCAATTTTGGACAAACTGTTAAGATGAGAAATATTGATTATGTAGGACCTGATATCATGGAGGTTTCGTGTCAGTTACCGATGAACTGAAGAACATTATGAAGGATGTTGTAAAGCAAGGGAACAGTGTGGGATGGCACAGTAGAAAAGACACTACCTCACAGTTGAAGAATGGAGTGAAGTGAGGGAAGAGTGTGTCATGGGTTAACACAATAGCAGAGTGGGGAACAGTCTGTTGACGGACAACACAATAGCAGCGTGGGGGAACAGTGTGTTGTGGGACAACACAATAGCAGAGTGGGGGAACAGTGTGTTGATGGACAACACAATAGCAGAGTGGGGGAACAGTGTGTTGTGGGACGATACAATAGCAGGGTGGGGGAACAGTGTGTTGCGGGGCAACACAGTAGAAGAGTGGGGGAACAATGTGCTGTGGGACAACACAATAGCAGAGTGGGGAACAGTCTGTTGACGGACAACACAATAGCAGAGTGGGGGAACTGTTTGATCAGTTCCTGCTCATGTGTTCTTATGAAAAGAACTAAATTTTTCCCAGAAACCATCTTTGTTCCACTTGAACACCGTGAAAGGCTTTAGCCTCATCTAAAGGATTTCAGAGACACCTTAGCTTTAATAAGGGGAATGTGAAGCATATCAACCATGTCTTTACAAATAGAAAAAAGATTTCATTGAATGAGGAGACAATTTCAGATCCCCAATTCTGCTGTGAATTTCACAGGAGCTTAATGTCATACAGGACAAAGCAGCTCATTGGAAAGTAATCCATCAAAATTCATACCGTTCACTATTGGTGCTTCTTCTTCAGTTCTCCATTGAAATCCGATGACGATGTCCACTCCTTTAACGGTGAGATCTTTGATGACTATACAGTCCTATCCTGGACCCACAAGCTCTATTGCAGGTGGGACATGTATATGTGGTAGTGGTGGCAACCATGGCTGCATTTCTTCTGGTTCTCTTCTGCTGTCTTCTGGTTGTTCTTTCCATCTCCAGAATACGAACCCTGTCTCTACACAGCTGTCACCAAGTGGTACGGTCAGCAGCAACCTCCTCCAGGTCCTCAGGTCTGATCTTGCACTTCCTTAAAGCATTCTTCATCTGATCCTTATAGCGCTTCTTCGACCTTCCAGCTGAGCGTCGACCATGATGTAGCTGGTCGTATAACACTCTGCGGGGTAGCCGACATGGGGGCATCCTTATCACGTGCCCCAGCCACTGCAGCTGACGCTGGGTGATCATGGCCTCAATACTTCTGCAGTTGGTCTTTATAAGTACTTCAGAGTGAGGCACCCGCTCACACCAGGTAATTCTCAGGATGTCCTCAGGGCAGCTTATGTGGAAGCGCTCCAAGGACTTGATGTGACGACTGTAGGTTACCCAAGCTTCACAGCTATAAAGGAGGGTGGTGACACAGACCGCTTGGTATACGGCGACCTTTGTGGAGGGACGAAGGCTCCTGTTCTGAAAGACTCTACGCCGAAGTCTCCCAAAGGCAGCTGATGCCTGTTTAATGCGGCTCTGGATGTCGTTGTCAATGCCGCTATCCTCAGAGAGAATGCTCCCCAGATATTTGAAAGATGACACTGCTGACAGCTTTTTATCACCAACACTGAAGGCGGGTAGAGTGGGTGGGACACTGGTACTTCATTGGCAAACCACTTCTGTCTTGGTGGTATTGACAGTCAACCCCATCCTGCTGTATGCTCTCACCACCACAGCAAGGACAGTCTGAAGATCCTCCGGAGTGTGGGCCACAAGAGCACAGTCGTCTGCATACTGCAGCTCCAGGACCCGCTCTCTACGGAGTTTGGTGGTTGTGTGCAGCGTCCTGATGACAAAGAGGTTGCCATCTAATCTGACGTCCACTGCCACACCATTGCTGTCTTCAATCTCATTGTGGAGAACTTGGTAACACACAAGAGGAAGATGTTAAAGAGCACTGGCGCTAGTACACACCCCTACCTCACCCCTGTGCGTACAAGGAAGGGCTCGGACTCTTGTCCTCCTATGGTCACCTGAGCAGTCATCCCATCGTGGAACTGGTGGAGGATATTAACAAATTTATTGGGACAGCCAAACCTAAGGAGGATATCCCATAAGAGCTCTCTTTGCACGGTGTCAAATGCCTTGGAGAAGTCGACAAAGGCCATAAACAGGTCCTGATGTTGCTCCCGGCACTTTTCTTGAAGCCGCCGGGCTGTAAAGATCATGTCGATCATGCTCCTGTTCTTCCTAAATCCACACTGTGATTCAGGCAGCATTAACTCGGTAATGTTACTGATGAATCTCTGAAGCATCACATTAGCCAGGACCTTTCCAGCAACAGAAAGGAGTGATATGTCCCTACTATTACCACAAATGGCCTTGTCACCCTTGGTCATATAAATGACAACGATGTTTGCATTTCTCCATTGCTGTGGGATGTTCTCATCAGTCCAGGCCTTGGTGATGTACTGGTAGAGGGTGCGCATACACATGTGCCCTCCATTCTTCAGTAACTCAGCAGGGATATTGTCAGTGCCAGGGGACTTGTTGTTCTTAAGGGAATGGACAGTTGATAGTAGACTGAGGTCGTGGATAGGAGGAAGTTCAGGCTGTTCATCCAGGATGGTGGGGTCTGCGTCAGAGTCCTGATTAAGCAGGGTGTTAAAATGCTCAGCCCACCTCAGCAGAATGGTATTCTGATTCTTCAGAAGTGTTAGACCATCTGCTGTTTTCAGGGGAGTAACACATCGATTTATTGGGCCGTAGATAGTTTTGACAGCATTGTAAAAATTATGCATGTCATTATTATCGGCAAAGGACTGGATTTCATGTGCCTTTTCAGTTCACCACTCATTTTGTATGGCCCATATTGCCTTTTGCACTTTCCTCCAAGCTGCCTGCCAATGCTGCCTGATGCAGATGGATGACGGGTTGTCTAAAGTTGCCCAGTGTGCTTTGAGCATGTCCTTAAGCAAGTTGTGGATGGTGTCTGAGTTATTGTCAAACCAACCTTGGTGGTTCCTGCTCTTATGGCCGATGGATTGGGCTGCTGCCTCATAGAGCACAGAGGTGATATAGGTCCACTGTTGTTCCATGGTATTTTCTGAGCTCAGACAAGGTTCCAACTCCCTTAGTTTCTCAGCTAGGATAAGTTGAAACTCACTTCTTGCTTCTGTGTTTCTCAGGCGGTTGCAATTTAGCTGCTTTTTATTGGGTTTTTGCAGCCACAAGGGGAGACGCACTTTCATATGGAGCTTGGCCACAATCATACGGTGATCAGTCCAACACTCTGCACCTCTCATTGCACGGATGATAAGAACATCCTTGATATCACTACGTCTCACAATGATGAAGTCGATCATGTGCCAGTGTTTAGAGCGAGGGTGCATCCACGAGGTCTTATATTTTGCCTTCTGCTGGAAGATGGTGTTGTTTATGCTCAGAGCAAAGAATAAGTAGCTTCATGCCATTTGCATTCACCTTGCCAATACCATGCCTACCTAGCACTCCACTCCATATCCTGTTGTTCTGTCCCACCCTAACATTGAAGTCCCCAAGCAAAAGGATCTTATCATTCTCAGGGATCTGGCAAAGAGCTTCATCCAATGTCTGATAAAAGCCTTCCTTGGCCTCATTCTCAGATGGCAAAGTGGTGCATAGGCACTGAGAAGCGTGGCATAACGTTTCTTTGCCAGGGCGATACGGAGGGTCATTAGTCTTTCACTAATGCCAACAGGTGTTTCTGTAAGACTTGGTAGAAACATGTTCTTGATGGCCAAGCCTACTCCATGGAGATGTTGTCCACCTGGGGGGAAGCTTTTCCAGAAGAAGGTGTAACCCATCCCTTCCTCTGTTAAAGAGCCTTCATCCAGGAGCCTGGTCTCACTCAGGCAGCAATGTCAATATTGTAGCGCCTCAGCTCAGCAGCGATCAAGGCCTTTCTCCAGTGAGGTCTGTCAGAGATACCATATGAGTCCAGGAGAGTCCTTACATTTCATGTTGCCAGTCTTAGGTTGTATTGTTTCTTATTTCGACCGCAGTAGTGGAATAACCTGATTGGCGCGGTAACCTATCCAGGTGAGTGATTGAATGGGCAATTTTTAGGCCACCTTTTCTCGGCCCTCCCCCAATTGGGGTGACCAGTGCGGTCCCTAAATAGGGCTGCTCAGTCACACAGGGGTTTGCCGAAAACAGCTGCCATTCAGTCCCAGCTGCTAGCGTCCAAATACCCCGTGCCGCTACCATGCAGGGTTCTGACTAGGAGCTCCCAGTCCACTCGTACCTGTCCCACTGCCAGATGCCCCATCGCTGTCAGACTTCAACCAGGTATTGTTCACTGTGGTCAGAGGTGGAGACCTGCGCAAGGAAGATTTTAAATTGCCACAGGGGGTACGCCATCCTCAGTAACACTATCTTCACCATGATGAGGTAAATCCCAGTGGTAAATCCCAGGACAACCAGTCCCATGTCTTGGCTGCAGGAGGCTGCCGGGTCCTTTGTCTGTTAAGGCC